>NC_090655.1:54310063-54664133 GCF_040937935.1 Hyperolius riggenbachi | reverse complement strand
ATAACGGTATAACGGTATGTCAAATTATTGTATATGACAATGTTTTTTTTTTCCCATGAATATCTCCATTACACTAATAAATATGGTAAATAATACACTAGTAAATATGTTAAAAAAACGGTATTAACCACTTTACCCCCACGCATACGAATTTCTCCGTCCCTTTTTCCATCCTTTAACCCCCAGGGACAGAGAAATCCGTACTTTGCGCACTCCCGCCGCTGCCCGCGCTCCCGCTCGTAAACACGTCGCCCGCCGCTAGTAAACACGCTGCCGCCCGCTCGCCCGGAGATCAATGAACGGGAAAATCCATTCCCGTTCGTTGATCTAAGCCCCGCAATGATCCGCTGCTCTCCGATGGGCAGCGCGATCATTGTGATCTTACCCAGCCTCCAAGTACTTCCTCCAAGCTTCCGGAAGGACGCTTGGAGGTCGCATTAAAACTAAAAGTTACTGTGGCCATCTTGTGGCCAAATAGTAAAACTACACCCTAAACATTTTTCCCATACAAATAAATTACTATTAGGCTGCATTTCCACTTGTGCGATGCGAATAGCCGCGGTAAAAATTTGCATGCTGATGCGAAATTCGCATGCGGTTCCATGCAAATTTTCATGCAAATTCACACGCGAATTCGCATGGATGACGATGTATGCGAATTTAACCATGGCACTGCTGGTGTGCTTTTCCATTGTTTCTATGCGAATTCGCATGAAAATTCGCATACCCAAACCTCATGCGAATTTCCTATTAAATACATTGTATGCGATTCGCATAGCGGTATGCGGTATGCGAATTCTGATGGCTCTGCCATGCGAATTTTTTCTGCACAGAAAAACGCAAAGGAATCCTGACAAGTGGAAACAGTCCCATTCACTTGTATTGCTATGCGAATTTGCATGCGAAAAACGCATGCGAATTCGCGATAGTGGAAATGAGCCCTTACACAAAAAATTAACTCATTACCTCCCACACTCCCAATTTTTTTTTTGTAATTAAAAAAAAATTAAAAAATGTACAATAAAAAAAAAATACATAAATAGTTACCTTAGGGACTGAACTTTTTAAATATTTATATCAGGAGGGTACAACACTGTTACATTATAAACTATGGGCTTGCAATTAGGGATGGATGCAAAACTGAAAAAAATGCACCTTTATTTCCAAATAAAATATTGGCGCCAAACATTGTGATAGGGGCATAATTTAAACGGTTGTATAACCGGGACAAAAGGGCAAATACATGTCATAGGTTTTAATTACAGTAGCATGCATTATTTAAAAACTATAATGGCCGAAAACTGAAAAGTAATTAATTTTTTTCCCACATTTTTCCTATTTTCCCATTAAAACACATTTAGAATAAAATAATTCTTGACATAATGTCCCACCTAAAGAAAGCCTAATTGGTGGCGGAAAAAACAAGATATAGTTCATTTCATTGCGATAAATAATAATAAAGTTATAGACGAATGAGTGGAAGGAGCGCTGAAAGGTGAAAATTGCTCTGGTGGTCAGGGGGTAAAACCCCTCAGTGGTGAAGTGGTTAAAAGGGTGCTGATGAAATAAGAGTAAACAATGGTATACCATTGTATAAACACGAAACATTATTTACAGTGGTAATGACGATAGTAAAACACTGGTATATATTACTGATATTTTACTACAACTAAACCTAACCCTACTCTCACACAGAACCCTTCCCCTCCAATGACTGAGACCTTTTTCTGACAACTAACCCTAAAACCCCCCTTCCTGATGCCTAACCCTAAAACCCCCCTCTCCATGCCTAACCCCAAAACCCACATTCCTTATAATTATTCCTAAAAAAACCCTTCCTGGAGTCTAACCCTAAAACCCCCTTCCTGACGCCTAACCCTAAAACCCCCCTTACTGACGCCTAACCCTAAAACCCCTCTTCCTGACGCCTAACCCTAAAACCCCCCTTCCTGACGCCTAACCCTAAAACCCCCTTTCCTGACGACTAACCCTACAACCCCCTTTCTGACACCTAACCCTAAAACCCTCCTTCCTGATGCCTAACCCTAAACCCCACCATCCTGACACCTAACCCTAAAATCCCTTCCTGATGCCTAACCCTAAAACACCCTTTCTGACGCCTCACCCTAAACCCCCCTTCCTGACGCCTCACCCTAAACCCCCCTTCCTGACGCCTCACCCTAAACTCCCCTTCCTGATGCCTAACCCTAAAATCCCCCTTCCTGACGACTAACCCTAAATCCCCCCTTCCTGACGCCTTACCCTAAAACCCCCCATCCTGACGCCTAACCCTAAAACACCCTTTCTGATGCCTAACCCTAAAACCCCCTTTCTGACGCCTCACCCTAAAACACCCCCTTCATGATGCCTAACCCTTAACCCCCCCCCCCCGTGCCTAACCCTAAAAACCCCGTTCCTGACGCCTAACCATAAAACCCCCCTTCCTCCGATGTAAATAATGTAAATACATAAAATATATACATTTCTAAAACAAATAATGATAAATTACAAAACGATAATTCTCAAAGAATTTAAAAACAATAATTGTCAAAACAAAACATTTTGGTTGCCTGGGCCTGGTGCCTGCTATGTACCGGGCGCCCATATTTCAGCTTTTGGCACCCAATAGCCGATATTTTGGATTACAGCTTATGGGGTGTCAAAATAGACCATTTGCTCCAAGAGCCGACACATTTCTTGCTTACACCCTCCACCATGGCCACCTATCTGGATTTGGACCTCAGGTGAATTGGCGATTCTGAGCCCTTCCCAAACTATCCAAAACAAAATATATTTCCTTCAGCAGAGCTTTAAATAAAAAATGAACACTATCTCAGATTTCATGTTTCCCCCTCATTTTCTTCCTTTCAGCAGCTGATTAGCCTGGGATTTACGACGACACGTAGAAATTAGCCTGCAATGAATAATTTAGCTTTGAACACATCCATATTGTTGTAACATTTCCATGGAAGCACAATGTACCATGGCAATAAAGTGAGGCTCGTGGAGGTGTCGCAGGCGGGAGACAACGAGTAGTAGAGTTATTGAGTGGTGTGTATGACCGCTAAGGCAGTAGGAGTGTGATGATAAGCAGGGAGCCTGGGTATAATTAGCGGGATCAGTGAATAATGGCGCACAGCGCCTATGCATAAAAATGGCGCCGCATTAAAAAGATACGCTTATCGCTATTTATCGTTAGTACTGCATAATAATGGCGCACAGGGAAAAAAGAAGAAAAACGGCATACACTAACGTTATTTATCAATAGTGGCACACACTAACGTTATTTATCAATAGTGGCACACACTAACGTTATTTATCAATAGCGCCCTACATAAGCCAAACTGCAGACGTTATTTAACTGCAAAACGGTGAATGGATTTAATGTAACACTGTCAAGGTCAGGGTTAGGCACCACCAGGGAGGTCTTAGTGTTAGGCACCACCAGGGGGGTCTTAGGGTTAGGCACCACCAGGGGGGTCTTAGGGTTAGGCACCACCAGGGGGGTCTTAGGGTTAGGCACCACCAGGGGGGTCTTAGGGTTAGGCACCACCAGGGGGGTCTTAGGGTTAGGCACCACCAGGGGGGTCTTAGGGTTAGGTACCACCAGGGGGGTCTTAGGGTTAGGCACCACCAGGGGGGTCTTAGGGTTAGGCACCACCAGGGGGGTCTTGGGGTTAGGCACCACCAAGGCGGGTCTTAGGCTTAGGCACCACCAGGGGTCTAGGGGTTAGGGATAGGTACAGGGAGGGTTCTGTGTGAGAGTAGGGTTAGGTATAGTTACAGTACAATATACACCACCAGGGGGTCTTAGGGTTAGCAACCACCAGGGGGGGGTCTTAGGGTTAGGCACCATCAGGGGGGGTGGTTAGGGTTAGGCACCACCGGGGGGGTTTAGTGGTTAGGGATAGGTACAGAGAGGGTTCTGTGTGTTAACGCTAAATAACGATAAGGCTTTAACGCTAAATAAAAATAAGGCTTTAACATTAAATAGCGATAAGCGGCAAACGGATTAGCGGCAGCACTGTGCGCTATTATTCACAGGCGCCATTTTCAGATGGATGCATAATTAGCTGTGTGTGAACATGGAAGAGCCAAGGGGAGAGGGAGAGATTGTGAACACACCAACGTAGTAACTGAGTGAAAGGAGGAAGATGTAACTCCATTTAAGGTTTATGATTGCTGCACAGTGTCTGCTGACATTTAAAAGGCTAAACTCCACTATTGCTGAGGAAAAGTCAATCCTTTCTGTTCAGCTGTATAGATTCCAGGATCCTTGCTTACTTGCTAACATGTGCAATGTGGATGTTAAATAAAACTGTTCCTCGGGGTTCCTAATAGAGATTGTATTATGGGAGTATCCATATTTGCCAACAATGGATTAGCCTGGGGGCCTGATTCAGTTATGACAATCATCAGTGTTCTGATCTTCAGAAGGGTACTAATTTACGCAAATAGGTATTAAAGGACAACTGAAGTGAGAGGGGTATGGAGGCTGCCATATGTATTTCCTTTTAAACAATACCAGTTGCCTGGCAGCCCTGCTGGTGTATTTCTCTGCAGTAGTGTCTGAATAACACCAGTAACAAGTATATGGGTAATCTTGTCAGATCTAACAAAGTCAGAAACACCTGATCTGCTGCATGCTTGTTCAGGGGCTATGGCTAAAAGTATTAGATCAGCAGGACAGCCAGGCAACTGGTATTTTTCAAAAGGAAATATATAGGACAGCCTCCATATCCCTCTCGCATCGGTTGTCGAAGTTGGAGGAAGACATGCGCGTGCACACCTGTACACATGCACCAGCAGACATCATGTGATAGATCTATATATACACAAAAATAAAGACTCGTTAAAAGGAATATTCTCACCTGACTGTAAATGGTGTACAAAGGACTGGAACCCATTAGCAGCGCTTTTTTAAGCCTTTTGAATAAATCCGTTTTAACGGAGCAACATGATTTTCGAGATCTGTTCACCTCAGTTAGGATCTGGTCAGTTTAGTTCCGCCTAACTGGCTGTTTTTATGCCGGGCCTAAGGGCTTGTTTCCACTTCAACGCAGAACCGCCTGGCTGTGTTGCGCGTCATACGCAGAGTTGGGATAGTGGGTGCAATCGCCTCGGAATGCAGCAAACCATTCGATGCGATTCAGTGGTGTATCCCCGTGCACGGATGGAAACGGCAGACAGTGCAGTCTATGCACTGTCTGCTGTCCCTGCGATCGCGTTTCCATAAGTGTGCCTAAAAGCACGCTATATGTAAACGAGCTCTTAGAGCTGGTCAGGGCCGGTTTTAGGAACAATGGGGCCCCAGGACAAAATAAACCTGGGGGGCCCCCCAACAGATACCCTGGAACAAAAATCGGCATTAAGGGACCTTTTTTTGCAGCTGGTATAGCCAGGGTGTGAAGCCCCAATCGGTCGAAGCTCCACATTCTGGCCATCCCCGCCTGCATGGGGGACAAGCAGGGCTGTGGAGTCGGAGTCCTGGAGTCGGAGTCGTGGAGTCGGGCAATTTTGGGTGCCTGGAGTCGGAGTCGGGAAAAAATGCACCGACTCCGACTCCTAATGAATTTGTAACTGTAATTAAAATAGAAAATATGATAAAATGTTCTATTTCTCGGATAATAGTCATTAAAAATAATGTATATATACAGTAATAGCTGTGTTTAGTCCACAAAAATGAAATAAACCAATCAAAATTAGTTGCTTGCACTGCTTCAATAAAGCAGTCCCCGTATTTTTAAGGTCAGATATACATATCTGATTGTGACTGTATATATGATGTGTACACAGGAATCTCTTATATATACTAAATAACATCTATGCTGTAAGAATAAAGCCTGATGTGTAGCTGTGTCACTAATAGAGATGGTCAACGAGATGGAAATAATTCTGCATTGATGCTGATTTATGCAAATGTATGCACTCCCTTTGCTGATGAAATCAAATAATGTGATATGTTATTAAAATTTGGTTTGGTGACTACAAATTAAAGGGTAACTGAGACGGATGAAAAGTAAAGTTTTATACATACCTGGGGCTTCCTCCAGCCCCCTTCAGGCTAATCAGTCCCTCGCTGTCCTCCACCACCCGGATCTTCTGCTATGAGTCCTGGTAATTCAGCCAGTCAGCGCTGTCCGGCCGCATGCCGCTCCCACAGCCAGGAACATTCTGCACCTGTGCAATAGTGCTGCACAGGTGTAGTATGCTCCTGGCGGCGGAGTGTGTGCATGCGCACTACGCCTGACTGGCTCAAGTACCTGGACTCATAGCAGAAGATCCAGGTGGTGGAGGAGGACAATGAGGGACTGATTATCCTGAAGGCGGCTGGAGGAAGCCCCAGGTATGCATAAAACTTGAATTTCATCTGTCTCAGGTTTACTTTGTTACACAGTAGTACTATACTCTACATATGCACTCCCCACAGAGCTGCAGGGAATCCACTGAAAATGCTGTGCACATTGAACACAGAGGTGTTGTCTGTTTACAATCTCCTCATTCCCCTGCAGAGTACCTGCACATCATTCTTACATGTACCCACACTTACATTGCCTAGGGCCTGATAGATGTTCTTTGTTCTGTACCTTTTACAAGTACTCTTACCAAGGACTAGTTTTAGTCTAAAGGGAATAAATATAGTAGTCTACATATCCTTCTCACTTCAGTTGTCTTGTAAAATTCCTAAGCGTTGGCAGTTAAGAGACGAATTTCATGTTACATACTTTTAATCAACAAAATTGTAATATGCAAATTAGAGGAGTCGGAGTCATGGAGTCGGAGTCGGAGTCGGTGGAATCCTAAACTGAGGAGTCGGAATCGGTGGATTTTTGGACCGACTCCACAGCCCTGGGGACAAGGGGTTAAAAATTTTCAGGAGGGTGGACCCCACATAATTTTTTTTTTTAATTCCCACACTCTAAACAAACAAAAAAAAAACATTGGAGAAATAGGAAAAAATGCCAGGGATCTTCATACAGCCATATTGCGGCTGTATAGCGATCCGTGGCCAAAGCGCTGCGGCTGCGGAGGGGTTTCCAGGAGGTCCATATGTACTGCGTATGGACCCCCTGGAAACCCCGTCAGGAAATTCATTGCTCTTTCTTTTGATACATGTAAAATTACACTACCGTTTGGTTTGCTACTAAAAGTGACATTTACCGCATTTAAAAGTATACTTTTTTCTTCGTAACTTTAAAATAGATTTTCTCAAAAACTTTAAGGTCTTTTTGAAAAATAGTTTTTTCCGCTTATTCCCAATGATCTCCTTATTATATGCTGCAAATTTAGGGTTTCTAACATTTAAGGTGGATTTGCTATTAACCGTTAAAGTCGGCAGGTTTTTAAATGTGTATTTTTTTTCCTTTGAAACTTTAAAATCGATTTTCTCAAAAACTATAAGGTCTTTTGGGAAAAAAAATCCTCTTGTAGCCACTTGGGGCCCCTACAGGCTCTGGGGCCCTGGGGCAATTGCCTCCTTTGCCTCTATGGTAGCGCCGGCCCTGGAGCTGGTTGAGATGAGTGTCTGAAAAAGTAGCCCGGGATCTTGGTCAAATGCTGCTCTGCTAGTGAGCAGGAAAGCATTTGGCAACCTCCGGTGGTGCCAAGTAAACACGCTGCACACACAAAACCCCCACAAAAGTGCCGTGGTTAGCCGATCCTGAATGCTACACGTCTAGGATGAGATGGTGGGAAAAAATGGGATTGAGTGCAACATTTGCACAAACGACGGTAAGTGATCATGCCAGTGGCTGTTCATTCACTTGAATGGACAGAGTTTAACCTCCTGCGCGGTATGTCGACGCGGTCAGGCAAGAAAAAGGAGCTGAAAGCTGCCAGGCGTACCACCCAGGAGGTTATTTTTTAAATGCAGCATGTGCCCCCCGTTTAGGTTAGTCAGTTATAGGTAGCCCAGTATAGGTGTGTTTTTAGAGTATATCATGGACATTTTAGGCCAATCACAAGACTGAGAAATACTAGCTGCTAGTATCTGAGTTTTGCGATTGGTCTGAAATGACTGTAGTAATCCGATTTTCATGGGGGAAAAAAAAAACTGCATGCACCGATTGGTCCAATGCTCTTGAGTTCTGTGATTGGGCTAAAATGACCAAGTTGCAGTAAATCAGATTGTTTACAGGAATCCGATATCCGGTTGGAAATAACGATTTCCAATCGGAAATGGTTAAATTTCAGTTCTGTGGAATCCAAAAGAGCGTTCCTAATATTACCAAACATACAATTTTTCTTTTTCGTTTCAATTTTCAGCTCCTGCAAGTCCCCTGGAGTTGTGGGTCGCTTTTCTCATTTATTTTGGTGACAGGACATTGTTGAATTATGAACCAGCCCGTCCTGCTTTATAATTTAACGCTGCAAATGGACCCAGCAGACTTGAAAGAGTGGCTTGCGTAAATATATGTGCATAGAATGATGCTATTTAGGTACACTGCTTTTCGCACATTTTTGTGCCAAAGCTTCAACACGCACACATCACAGTTGTTAATTTTTTATCGTATTTACTTTTGTGATCAATTTAGAGGTTTTCAGAACACAAAAACAACAACGCCTTTAATTCCCAATGAGGAGATCCTGCGAACTAGGACACCATTCAGCCACACTGGTGCTTTGCCATCGACTCCATTTACTCCTCCGGACGACCGAACCGACAGCGCACGCAAGTCCCGGCGCGCAACAGGACCAAGTCCATAATCTGTGATTTAACATGTACATGCCACACAGCGCTACCACCAAATAACCGACTGCTTGCTATTTTATTTCTGTGTTTTTTTTGTTTTTTTAAAGTGAACCAGAGGTGAGAGGGTTATGGAAGCTGCCATATTTGTATGTATTGTATTTAATCAATACTAGTTGCCTGGCAGCCCTGCTGGTGTATTTGGATGCAGTAGTGTATGCATATCACCAGAAACAAGCATGCAGCTAATGCAGTCAGATCTGACAATATTGCCAGAAACCCCTGATCTGCTGCCTGCTTGTTCAGGGTCTATGGCTAAAAGTATTAGAGGCAGAGGATCAGCAGGGAAGCAAGGCAACTGGAATTTATTAAAAGGAAGTAAATATGGCAGCCTCCATAAAACTCTCACCTCATGTTCACTTTAACTTTTATCTACTGAAACATCCCACAGGTGTATTCACGGTTTCTTCCCTTTACAGTAATAAGGACGGCAGCATAGTACTAAAGCATTACCATAGATCTCTATTTATATCCAGCACCAATGGCTTCCATTATGGACACCTGACATGAGTGATATGGGGGCTGCCATATTTATTTCCTATTAAACAATACCAGTTGCCTAGCATCCTGCTGAACCTTTTAGCTGCAGTAGCGTTTTAACCACACACCTGAAACAAGCATCCGGTCAGGCTACAGTCAGGAACATCTGATCTGCCTGCTTGTTCAGGGGCTATGGCTAAAAATATTAGAGGTAGAAGATCGGCAGTAAGGCCAGGCAATAAGCATTGTTGAAAAGGAAATACATATTGCAGCCTCCATATCCCTCTTACTTCAAGTGTGCTTTAGACTGCATTTCCACATCATGCAAATCCTTGCACTTTTCCGCAGTGGAAAAACTCACAGCAATGCATGTGTATGAGTTAGTTTCTCTATGATGCATATTTTACCGCATGAGTTTAAGTGAGGGGGGGTGGGGGGGGGGAAATCAGACAGCTACTACATTTTTCTGCATTACACATCTGTTTCCCATGTAATGATCATCATTTACGCTAGATGCATGCAAACATTTATATATTGTTTTTTTCAGGACAAATTAGGCTTTTAGTGTGTGATAATTTTGTTTAGTAGTTACCTTATTTTCAATGCATTTTAAAGGGAAAAGGAGGGAAATAATTGAAAAAACACACTATTTATCCATTTACATCCATTATAGCTTTACAATAAACAGTGCTAACTATAAGTTGAACCCACAAATTCTATTTGCTTATCTATCCTGGTTATAACAATGTTTCAATTCTGTTCCCAGCACAATGTATGGTGACAATATTGTGTTGGGAAATAAAGGTGTATTTTTTATGTTTTGCATTTTTTGCTTTCACATTGTACACTATTGGTGATTCCAATTCCTTATTTGCAAAAATAATAGTAATATACCCTTATGGCATACATATTTAAAAAGCCAAGTTCCTAAGGTAATAATGTATGTTTCTTCTTTCATATTCTGTCACTTTGTTTTCATTTTAACAGTCTTTAATTTTGGTACAGAATATGCGAAAATGTAATTGCCTTTGATTCAGTTTGTGACTAAAAAGAATACACAGGACATGGGCCTCAACCTTAAAACTTTCTAAACTCTATTCTACTACTTATCACGGTTAAAATGTTACCACATATGTCTCTTCTGGTTTTGCTAAAATTTTCCCAAGGTTGATCATAATTTTGAAAATGACTTTTTATGTTGGATTGAGTTTGTCCCTACCTATTTTTTATGTGACGTGCACTCAAGATTTAAGACCCACCAAAATGTATTCTACAACTCGTCACGATTAAAATGATACCACATGTGCCTCATTTAGTAACAAACTGGTGGTGCACTCTCCAAAAATACAAGGTCAGTATATATACGTCCTATTGTCAGTAACTGGTTAAATGACAAGGACAGCAGTAAGCGTAGTTTATGAAAAACGTTGTGATTGATCCTGTTGCCTCATATTACCTGCAGGAGGGGGCATTTGTGCAAGAAAGTAGGGGGATGAGGGAAGAACGAGGGGAGTGATGGGGCATGAGGACTACTTTATATACATGCCTGCTCCCCCATTTTTACTGTATGGTTCAGCTCTGGTATTCTTTAAATGCAGGCCCTTTTCACTCTTATAGCATTAAAAAAGGGATTGTGGCAGTAGCGCAGCGCACATGCTCAGAGCATCAGTAGTCGAGTGACATACTTCCTGTCCAGAAAGGAGTACATCACTGTGCGGAGGTACAGCGCAGCATACATGTAATTAAAGGATACCCGAAGTGACATGATGAGATAGACGTGTATGTACAGAGCCTAGCACACAAATAACTATGCTGTGTTCCTTTTTTTCTTCTTTGAATAAGGTCCCCTCCCACCAAACCTCAAACCTGCAGAGAGCAGAAAGCTTTTTCTCTCCGTGTCCAGACTCCTCGAGCATCACTACAGGACACAGCATTTGGGGAGGTGTAGAAAGGATAAAGGTAGAAAAGAGCTGTAGACAAAACCCTGCTGAACACTGAAAAGAGATCATCTACAAATCTTTGTCTGCAAAACTTTGCATGATTCCTTATCAGTGGCTGAGCAGATGCAGTCATTAGAACAAATGTGCAGAGAGCAGAAAGCATTTTCTCTACTTGCTCTTAAAGAGACACTGAAGCGAAAAAAAATATGATATAATGAATTGGTTGTGTAGTACAGATAATTACTAGAAGATTAGTAGCAAAGAAAATATTCTCATTTTTATTTTCAGTTATATAGTGTGTTTTTTTTATAACATTGCATCATTCTCTAATATGTGCATTTTACACAACACTCAGCATTCTAAATGTTTTTACAGAGCAGGTTGTGAACTATTGACATGTCCTCTGGAGAGAAAAAGAAAATCCTTGACTGACAGTTGAGATAACAACCTTCAGAACTCAGAGCTCTCTGCAACTTTGAAAGTCCTAGAGCTCAATGGCTTTTTTTTGCATAGATAACAACGGGAGTCTCTTAACTCTTCCTGTACTGGAAACAACATTAGACTTATGTCTCTGTTCTTAAAGCCAATGGGATACTCACCTAAGGAGAGGGAAGGCTCGGTCCTAATGAGCCTTCCCTCTCCTCTCCCGGTGCCCTCCGTGCTGGGCTGGCTCCCCCGTACGCGTCCGCCGCTGCAGGGACTTCGGAGGTCTTCGGGAGCACTCGGGCTTCCGAAGACGGGCCGCTGCATACTACGTACGCACGAGTGCGTCATAGAGGTCGCTCGCGCATGCGTACTATGGAGCGGCCCCGTCCTCGGGAGCCCGAGTGCTCCCGAAGGCTTCCGAAACATCCCTTTGGCTGCGGAAGTGGCAGTATTTGACCGAACTGGTCGAATACTGCCACGGGGGATCCTGCACGGGACCGGGCACCGGGAGAGGAGAGGAGCCTTCCCTCTCCTTAGGTGAGTATCTGACTTTTTTTTTTAAACGGTAAACATTCACTTTAATGTTTTATTTCTGAGCTGTACTACACATACAAATCATCATAATTTTTTTTTCGCTTCAGTGTCTCTTTAAGGGAACCTAAACTGAGAGAGCTATGGATGTTTCATTTTAAACAATACCAGTTGCCTGGCATTCCTGCTGAACTCTTTGGCTGCAGTGGTGGCTGAATCACACCTGAAACAAGCATGCAGCTAATCCAGTCTGACTTCAGTCAGAGCGCCTGATCTGCATGCTTGTTCAGGGGCTGTGGCTAAAAGTATTAGAATCACAGGGTCAGCAGGAGAGCCAGGCAACTGGTATTATTTTAAAAGGTACAATCCATATCCTTCTCAGCTTAGGTTCCCTTTAGTTGTCAGTCTCTCAGGACTGGTCCCCCTGTGGCTTCTGGGTCCCCCTGCAGCTGCATCCCTTGCAAGGTCTATTGTTATGGCCCTGATAAAGTTATTGGCGAATTAATGGAAGGAGCGCTGAAAAGTGAAAACTGCTCTCATCCATAAGGGGAAAAAAACCCTTAGTGGTGGAGTGATTCAATGTAGATTTTCACCTTTAAAAACAAAATAAGACTGTGGGATTCTAGGAAAGCCCCATTTAAGAGTAGGACTATAGATACACTATTTTCTCTCTAGGTTTGTGTTAAACAAATGAAATCTTCAAAACAAACCTCTCCAATCATTGTAACATAATCTGATCTCTCCTGCTTATTGACGTGCAGCAGATGTAAACCCTTGTCCACAAATAACAGGTCCTCCAGGACGGTGCTGTATCCTCTCTCTCTCTATGCTTGTTACAATGTATCACTCATCAGCTGACTACGGGCAGGCCCCGGAGGCAGGACACTAATTGGTGGAGGAAAGGTCATATTTTACAGCATGTTTTATATACATAGTAATTTGTAGGATTCGGTGGTTGCACGTTTGTCAATAATTGGAAGCAGGAAATCACGTCCGTAAAGAGCTGTCAGGTTGCTCCGGAGATTCCTGGGAATTCTGGGTCCCACACGGCGATAACCGCGCTTTTCATTTCTCCGTGACGGGCCGAGCACAAGTGGTGGGGGAGGGGGGGGGATGTTTGATTTGTTTACAGTGAGGGGCTCAGGTGGTCATCTCCGTGTAATGTTGTAACACGCGTTCTGGGGATTTCATCCAATAAATAATAAAAAAATAAGCTCTCGTATTTCATGCCGTATATTTCTAATACATCTCTTCCTCCAGAGCGGCTGTCCAGAACCGAATGAGGTCAAATCGGGGCAGAAGCCTTAGAATTAATGTGTAGTGATTTTTAGTTTTTCTCTTTTTTTATGATCCATATTCCATTTATTATATTTAGTTGAAAAAAAGTATATTTTGTATTTCTTAGTTTTCTTTCATTTAACACAGTAGAATGCAGTAAATTATTCAAGATACCCACTTTTACCTTTTTGCCTTTTGGAGGCATCTGGGGGGAATGTGGGGCTGGTGGCATCTGGGGAGAGGAGGGGCTGGTGGCATCTGGGGGGAGATGGGGCTGGTGGCATCTGGGGGGGATGTGGGGCTGGTGGCATCTGGGGAGAGGAGGGGCTGGTGGCATCTGGGGAGAGATGAGGCTGGTGGCATCTGGGGGGAGATGAGGCTGGTGGCATCTGGGGGGAGATGAGGCTGGTGGCATCTGGGGGAGATGCGGCTGGTGGCATCTGGGGGGATTTAGGGCTGGGGGGATGTGGGTGAAGGTGGGGCTGGTGGCATCTGGGGGATGTGGGGCTGGTGGCATCTGGGGGATGTGGGACTGGTAGCATCTGGGGGATGTGGGGCTGGTAGCATCTGAGGGGATGTTGGGGCTGGTGGTATCTGTGGAGATGTGGGGCTGGTGGCATCTGGGGAGAAGTGGGGATGGTGGCATCTGGGGAGAGGTGGGGATGGTGGTAAAGGGGGGATGTAAAGCTGGAGGCATCTGGGGGGATGTGGGGCTGGTGGCATGTGGGTGAAGGTGGGGCTGGTGGCATCTGAGGGGATGTTGGGGCTGGTGGTATCAGTGGAGATGTGGGGCTAGTAGCATCTGAGGGGATGTTGGGGCTGGTGGTAGCTGTGGAGATATGGGGCTGGTGGCATCTGGGGAGAGGTGGGGCTGGTGGCATCTGGGGAGAGGTGGGGATGGTGGCATCTGGGGAGAGGTGGGGATGGTGGCATCTGGGGAGAGGTGGGGCTGGTGGCATCTGGGGAGAGGTGGGGCTGGTGGCATCTGGGGAGAGGTGGGGATGGTGGCATAGGGGGGGATGTAAATCTGGAGGCATCTGGGGGGATGTAAATCTGGAGGCATCTGGGGGGATGTGGGGCTGGTGGCATCTGGGGGAATGTTGGGGCTGGCAGCTTCTGGGTGAAGGTGGGGCTAGGGGCATCTGAGGGGATGTAGGGGCTGGGGGCATCTGGAAAAAGGTGGGTCATCACTCTGAGAAGATCGCAGCTTTCAGCTTTGGTGGACTGGTTTGCAGAACATGTTTGACCAGGTACTTATAGGATATTTGACATGAAGGCCCTATTTCACAATTACACAAGCTCTGCCACTGATTGCCAGAACAGCACTGGGAAAACATTTGGGCCTGGATTTGAGATTAATGGAGCAGTAATCAAGGTGAACAGTGATTACTGTTACAGCTGATTATCCTTCGCGTTCAGGCTGCCTAGATCTGGGGTCTGAAGTGGGAGAATGACTCCGGATAGAACTACCTCGCCACGACTGCTTCTCATATGCCAAATTTTTAAATAATTTATTCTGCAGAAGAAAATTGTGTGTATGCTGTGACTTTACTGTCTTCATTAAGGAGAACAAAAGTTTGCCTTCTTAAAACAGAAGGAATTATGATTATTCAGGTCGGAGTGAGCATATGATGTCTACCATGATGCATCACTGCTAAATGTGCAAATTATCCTTTGTTGTCCCTGTAAGCTAACCACACCCCCAGAACCGCTGGAATGCAATGATGTGTCAGCTTGTTAATTGTACAGAGCCCAATAATCCAACATGCATACAGGCTGTTTTGGATTGGTTGATCCTCAGTGCATAGCATGGATAATTGTGGATCTGTGGGGTAGGACTTTACCCAGCATATGCTCACTCCAATCTGAATAATCACATCACTAATCACAAATACATTGTTTTAAGAAGGCAAACTTTTGGTTTGTGTAACATTTTAGTGCGAGGGCTTTTTGGTGCACTGTAGCCCCAAACACACTCCTAGGAGTTCTGGTTCACCATGAGATTACTAGGTAATCTGTAGCTTCTGGGTTCTTCAAGTCCTACCACATAGAGCCACATTAATCCATGCCATGCACTGATAAGGATCAACCAGTCAGAAACAGTCTGTATGCATGTTGGATTATTGTGGCTCTGTACAATTAACAAGCTGACACATTGCATTTCAGTGGTTCTGGAGTTGTGGCTATCTTACAGGGACAACAAAGGATGTTTCGCATATTCAACAGTGATGCATTGTGGGACACCTCTAATGCTCACTCCAACCTGTATTATCACAAATACCTTCTGTTTTAAGAAGGCATTATTTTGCAAAGCATTTTAGTAAGGCTTTTTGGTCCTTTGTAGCCCATTACACACCCCTAGAAGTTCTGGTTCACCATAAGCTTGCTGGGTAATCTGTAACACATTAAGGACTAAAGCCTAGAAAGACTGCAAGCCCTAAATCCCATAGCCCACGCTTCTGCATTCCGCAGGATGCCGTGACACTTGTCAGTAGCAGGCGAGGAGTATGTTAGCGATATAATAATAGTAAGAACTCCCTGGAGAACCTCCACAATCAATAATAAAACATTCGGACGACAGTGATGGGATTACGGAGATTGACAGGATGAAACCTGCAGGTCCCGGGTGGCAATCACGTGTTTTTATTTGCTCGCAGTGCTTAGAAACAGGCTTAAATCTCTTCATGGGAAAAAATAGACTATTTTTAGGATTGTAAATGTTTAAAGAGCAAGAGGAGGTACGTGGGACATAAACCCGTGTCAGTCACTCATCTGTCTGACTGTCCACTGTCATACCGCTAAAATGTGGCAAAGGAAGACAGAAAGGGCAGGTAAGGAGATGTGAGAAAGGAGAGAAAGCAAAAAAAAAAAAAAAAGGGGGGGGGGGGGGGGGGAGATGAGCGAAAGAAGAGGTGGCAGAGTGAGTATCAGAGGGATTGGGGAATTGGATCTGGAGAGAGAATTAAAGTGGACCCAAACCAAACATTTTTTTTAATTAAAAATATTTGGTTGCACCACTCTGACACATACAAAGATAAATAAACACTCCTTCAAACCTATGAGCATTTCAGTGCATGCTTTTCACCCTTCTCTTTTCATAACTAGGGTTATACTGGGGGCAGCCATTAGCAATTCCTCCATTGCCGGACACCATTTACTCCACCAGTTTGCCGGATTGTCTCCCAGCAATTTGAAAGGAAGGGAGGGGTTACTCCAATAAATGTAAAATATTTTATATTTGTCATCATGCAGCTGAAAAAAGGCTGCTATTTATTATTATAATTTAGAAAATAGATTTTATTTCTGAAATCTTGTATTTTTTAATTTGGGTCCACTTTAAGGGTGAGCAATGGGGGGCACTGAGGGATATACAGAAGGAAAGCGATTGAAAGGGTGTGTGTGTGTGTGTGGTGTGTGTGGTGTGTGGGGTGTGTGGGGTGTGTGTGTATATAGTGTGTGTGTGTGTGTGTGTGTGTGTATATATAGTGTGTGTGTGTGTGTGTGTGTGTGTGTATAGTGTGTGTGTGTGTATATAGTGTGTGTGTGTGTGTGTGTGTGTGTGTGTGTGTGTGTGTGTGTGTGTGTGTGTGTGTGTGTATAGTGTGTGTGTGTGTGTGTGTGTGTGTGTGTATAGTGTGTGTGTGTGTGTGTGTGTGTGTGTGTGTGTAGTGTGTGTGTGTGTGTGTGTATTGTGTGTATAGTGTGTGTGTGTGTGTAGTGTGTGTGTGTGTGTGTGTGTGTAGTGTGTGTAGTGTGTGTGTGTGTGTGTGTGTGTGTGTGTGTGTGTGTGTGTGTGTGTGTGTGTGTGTGTGTGTGTGTGTGTGTGTGTGTGTGTGTGTGTGTGTGTGTGTGTGTGTGTGTGTGTGTGTGTGTGTGTGTGTTGGTTTCAAGGAGACAGCAAAATAGAACGAGAGGGAGACAGAAAGAGAGAAAATAAAAGAGGAAAAATAGTAAGTGAAAAAGAAACAAAATGAAGATGGGGAGGGGGGCAAGGAGGGAGAATGGGGATTCTATAGTAGCAATAAGGCATGCAGGGTTGTGACCAGGGATGGTCGTAGTCAGCCAACTTCGCTACGCTGGAACTACGCGTATTATTACGCAAATACGCTTTGCAATCTACAGCTATATAATCAGAAACTTCTACGTTTGCATTCCGTAGACTTCGTGTTAAAATACACAAGCTTTGCGTAGTGCGAAGCGTAGTTGATGCGACCGCTTATGCTCTTATGCGGAAAAATTTCCGCAATAATCTTCAAACTATTTGCAAATATAAACTAATATAAGCGTACATTCCACCTTCCAAGGCGGAATTGCATGCGTATAAAAGGGCAATAATATTTCTGCGCATGCACAATGATCCATATAGATGCAGTTACCGCACGCGTAGTTGACTTCACAATACATACGTCAACTACGCATAGCGGGCGAAGCTTCGCATAGCGAGACTACGACTACGCGAAAATGCGTGCGTGTAGTTCTTAAACTTCGCCTGCGAACTACGATGCGTAGTTGCGTACAACAACGTGTAGATTCGCGCTGGCGTAGTTTACGAGCAACCCTGGTTGTGACTGCACCGCAGCCCTTGGACCACAGGGGCCTTTTTTCAATCACATTATTTGCTCTTCAATGGTGTGATGTGCTGGTACTGATCACTTCTATAAATGGTTTTAATAGTGGTAATCATTAACTAACTGTTTCCCTCCTCTGCTTACACCCCTCATACTGTGGGTGTCCTTGTCAGGTTTTGTTGTGCCATATGAAGAATGCTTGGCGGGCCGAAAGCCCCCCAAAGGGGACGGCATGGGGCAGAGGGTGGAAGAGAGAAGTGAAAAGAGGAGAGGGTAAAAGAAATGAGACAGAAAGAGAGAGAGGAAAAAGGAGAATGAATGGAAGAGATAGCATTTTTGATGTTGAATGACTTCAAAATTCGCAAGCAACACTGGTAGCTATTTTTGATTTTGAGAAAATATTTCTGAAAATACATTGTGTTTTTGCTATATGGTCAAAGAAAATGATTTTTTCTTTCTGATGTGAAAATCGTTTATGCTGGCATGAAAATTCATGAAAAATCACAAACCTTTTACAAAACGATTTTCAATGGTATTTTCGCTTGAAAGTCAAATTTTGACATTTGATTGCCCCAGAATGTCTGAAATAGAATTTATCAAAATGGGTATTGTACATGGATCATTGCAATGAAATACATTTTTTTAATGGTAAAAATGATCTGCTGGAATAGACACAATATTGTGTAGTTCCCCAGAAATGGAATTGTGTATCAAGTTGCTGTTTATGTGTTGCTTTATTATCATTTTGATTTTGTTCACCATGTGACTAGAAGTATGACCATGTGGTTTCCTGTGGGTGGGGTATTTAGGTGTCACTGCTGTGGGGCACACCTGAGGAAGAGCTATACCCCAAACATGTTGTGTGTCTTTTGCTAAGCCATTTGTGTTCCGTCTCCAATTTTGGTAAGGTTAAGGTGAGGTGAAAGCAGGGCGGGGGGAAGGGGGCAGTGAGGGAAAGGGGACAGAGATGGTTAGGTGGAGAAAAAATTATCTAGCCTCTCTCTGTACACTGGTGCGGGGACCTGTCTATCATGTGACCAGGAAATTGACCTTTACTAGGTGGAGGCTTGTCACTGGAGAGGAGTGTGCCCAGGTCAGGAAGTTGCATGACTGGACCTCTAAAAACCAGGAAGTCCAGCAAAATTTCAGGATACACCGGAGAGCAAAACCTAGACCTGCTGAGGAAGTAAGGCTGCATAGTATGCAACATTGTCATTGGATGGAAGACCAACCACAAGAGTGCTTTAATCAGCACAATTACTGTCTAACAAGGCCAGCGATATGCATGGAATAAAGGCCCCAACCCTTTGTGACCTTTAGGGCTGTAATATATGCCAGGGCTGAAGAACAGATCAGAACACTGTGACATTTGGACTCCTGTAGTGAGAAGCCGGTCTGATGGACAGCGAGAGTGATGCCACACATACTGACAGCATCCATGATTGTCAGATAGCTGATTGCTGCCGATTACCCCCCTCCCCCGACATCCACAGGGTCCATCTGAAAATGGCGCCTGCGAATAATGGCGCACGGTGTTGCCGCTAATCCGTTTGACGCTTATCGCTTTATCGCTATTTAACGTTAAAGCCTTATTGTTATTTAGCGTTAACACACAGAACCCTCTCTGTACCTATCCCTAACCACCCCCCTGGTGGTGCCTAACCCTAACCACCCCCCCCGGTGATGCCTCATCCTAACCACCCCCCTGGTGATGCTTCACCCTAACCACCCCCCTGGTGGTGCCTAACCCTAACCACCCCCCTGGTGGTGCCTAACCCTAACCACCCTCCTGGTGGTGCCTAACCCTAACCACCCCCTGGTGATGCCTCACCCTAACCACCCTCCTGGTGGTGCCTAAGCCTAACCACCCCCCTGGTGGTGCCTAACCCTAACCACCCTCCTGGTGGTGCCTAACCCTTACCACCCCCTAATGGTGCCTAACCCTAACCACCCCCCTGGTGGTGCCTAACCCTAACCACCCCCCTGGTGGTGCCTCACCCTAACCACCCCCCTGGTGGTGCCTCACCCTAACCACTCCCCTGGTGGTGCCTAACCCTAACCACCCCCCTGGTGGTGCTTAACCCTAACCACCCCCTTATGGTGCCCAACCCTAACCACCCTCCTGGTGGTGCCTAACCCTAACCACCCTCCTGGTGGTGCCTAACCCTAACCACCCCCGGTGGTGCCTAACCCTAAGCACCTCCCTGGTGGTGCCTAACCCTAACCTTGACAGTGTTAATTTAAATACATTCACTGTTTTGCAGTTAAAGAACGTCTGCAGTTTGGCTTATGTAGGGCGCTATTGATAAATAACATTACTGTGCGCAATAACGTCTGGTGTTTGGCATATGAACCACTATTGATAAATAACGTTAGTGTGTGCCGTTTTCCTTCTTTTTCCCCTGTGCACCATTATTATGCAGTTCTAACGATAAATAGCGATAAGTGTATCTTTTTAATGCGGCGCCATTTTTATGCATAGGCGCTGTGCGCCATTATTCACTGATCCGACATCCACAATCCATCCCATTTAACTCATCAGACTGCAGTTATCTATTCCACATGTGCCTTCTCACACCCAAGCTGATAATCCCCCCCTTCCCCCCCCCCCCCCCCCCACCACCAACTCTCTTCCGCCAGATTCACCCTGTAAATATCACCATCCAGACACTTTGTCACCAGGAGGGATCCGTGACATTAGCGTGTGCGGCGATGATGTGAAAGGGCTGTGGGACGGACGCCGCCGGGGTGTTATCACAGTTCACAGCTTCTTTCCGCCTGGCTAACTGGAGCAGCTAATGGCAACCAATGGCGGTGCAAGACGCCTTCTGCTGGACTCACTCTTCAGGCTTTGTGTTGATTGTTAGCATCTAAAACCGCAACACAACATGCAAATACCATAGGCATAGTTTTGTGTAGAGGCTTTTATTTTACTTTTTATACTTACCTTTTTATGTCTTTTTTTTGTTTTTTTAACATTAAAGGACACCTGAAGGGAGAGGGATATGGAGGTTGCCATATTTATTTCCTTTTATACAAAATCAGTTGCCTGGCTGGTCTACTGATCCTCTGCCTCACTACCTTTAGCAATAGACCCTGAACAAGCAGAAGGAGATCACATATTTCGGATATTACTACCAGATCTGACCAGATTAGCTGTATGCTTTTTTCTGGTGTTACTCAGACACTATTGCAGCCAAATACATCAGCAGGGCTGGCAGGCAACTGGCCATGTTTGGAAGGAAATAAATATGGCAGCCTCCATATATCTCTCGCTTCAGGTACCCGTTAACTCTGGTGCTTTGAGTCCGCCAGGAGAAAAGTGCAACATAAATCTGTGTCTTGTCACGGTAAAACATAGGAGCATACGGCTGCCGCTAGGGGCGCTGTTGCTGCATAAAATTTGCACAGCGCAGCTTCTTTAAGTCTAACAGTTTGACTGCCAACAGCCTCATCCTCCGCCCACGCACGTGGCTGCATTTGGCTAGCCACTAGGGGCGCGGTTGCCAGACCTGGTCCGGGGGGGGGGGGGGGGGGGTGAACCAGAAAATGGTTTGGAAAGGGTTATACCACCCAACTTTTTGAGGGGGGGGGGGCACTTAAGACACACCCCTAGCCACACATACCATAAAGATTTAATTAGAAAAATATGCTGATTTGTCATTCAAACCACACTGGTGGTCATTTTTATCCTGGTTCATTTTCCTAATAACATTGGAAATTAAACTTTATTCCCATCCTTTAAATTGACATATTTCTTAGAGTCCATTAACCTCCCTGCCGGTTATCCCGAGCTCAGCTCGGGGTAACCTGCTGCGGAGGATTCCTCAGGCCCTGCTGGGCCGATTTGCATAAATTTTTTTTTGTTACACGCAGCTAGCACTTTGCTAGCTGCGTGTAACTTACGATCGCCGCCGCTCCGCGCCGATTCGCCGCAACCCGCCGCATCAGAGGGTGCCCCCCCCCCCCGAGACCCGTGCGCTGCCTGGCCAATCAGTGCCAGGCAGCGTCGAGGGGTGGTTCGGGACTCCCTCTGACGTCACGACGTCGATGACGTCGGTGACGTCATCGCGCCCGTCGCCATGGCGACGGGGGAAGCCCTCCTGGAAATCCCGTTCAGAACGGGATTTCCGGATGGGTTAATGCGCCGGCGGCGATCGGCGCATTCGGGGGGACGCCGCAGGGAGGGGGGAAGCATGTAGCTAGCGCTAGGCTAGCTACATGCTACAAAAAAAAAAAAAAAGCCAAAAAACACCCTCCCTGCCGTGCGCAGCAATTTTTTATAACGGCAGGGAGGTTAAACACAGTTTTTCAGTAGAAAATTACATATATTTACACAGATCTGTAAATCAGTCCTGAAAGAGGTACAAGTGAGGAAGGAAGAGGGATAAGGAAATTGGGGTCCTAAAGAGGAACTGTGCCTTCAAAAAAGGGACAGCTGGGAGCCATGGGGTTAATGGCCTCCAGTGTTCTACCAAGAATTTTTTTCCAGCCGGGTGGCATGAAAAAGTAGCCGGGTGAGTTTAGATGAAAATGCAGGGCAACTCTGCTTACAGAATAGGAGGAGGTGAGGAGGTGACCCGATGACAGCCGGGTGGTGACCAAATCTAGCCGGGTGGAGCACCCGGCTAAAAGAGCCTGGGGAGAACACTGGCCTCCCACGACTGCACAGGATCCAGCATTCCAGGGCCAATCAGAGCACAGAATTAACCCCAGACAACCCCAGAGAACGTTGTCAGAAGACTAGCTATTTGGTGGAGGATAAGATGAGTAATCAGCGGGGACAGAAACTGTTCATGTTCAAGTGGAATGTTATCTTATATATTATTTTCCTAGAGTGCCGCTGTTCCATTCGGTGCATAATCCCGCCCGCTGGCCGAAGCTGCCGCTACCAGGATTTATGGATCAGAAGTCAAGGATTCCTGTTTTGCCACTTAATTACCAGCAGAATGGTGCAGGCATTATTGTGTTCCCTAATCAGATACAATTCTGCTCCTCTGCATTAATAAGGTGCGCACTGAAGAAGTCCGGAGATGGGGGATTATGGAGCGGATATTGTATTAGGCTGAAGTGGCGAAGGATCATTTCTTATGTAAGGATGTCGACATGCTTAGAGAGAAAAAACACATGCCTTTGTTTTTAGGAGGATATAAAGCATTTCACTGTTTAATGTGTGCAACAATGAGATTAGCTGGAATCAATACTTAAGCTTTGCATGCTAACACTCCCTGTAGTATACTTTATTTAATCACTTTGGTACCAGGGTTCTGTAGCCTCTTAAGGACCAGAGACCGCTGGTACGAAAAACGGTGCCTACCGACGTCAGGATCCACAGATCTGCCGCTACCGCCACTCTCCTGTTAATGAAAGTCACACTCTATTGTCACTCTGACAGCAGAGCTCTGCGAGCTGATCAGGAGACGGTTTCATTGGCTCCTGACCCTGTGATCAGCGTGAGCCAATGAGATTGGCTCAAAGTGATGATGGTGTCAGGAGACGATGAAAATGGCTCCTCACCAACTCATCGAGCTCTGTTGTCATACCGACAGCAGGGCGAGTGGACTGCAGCGGCAGGAGAGCGGCGCGATTTGGCAGCAGCATGTGGCACTCTAATTAAAATCTATGTTGTAGGAGCGCTAACAGGGCTCAAACAGAGCATAGATTTAAATTAGCAAAGTCCAGAAGTGGTTAAAGCAAACCTGTAAAGGGAGTGGAAAGGGGGGGGGGGGTATTTACCGGTTTCCAGCGCTGTAGGTATCCCACCATGCATCACAGCTGCCATTTGCTGGCTCCCGATCACATGACTCGCATCAAACAGTAAGCAATGTAAGCCGTCAAAAGGCAATAGAGAGTGTGCGGTTGTGACGCATGGAGAAAACCATCAGGCTTGGGGCTCCATTGATTTACATGGGGGGGGGGGGGGGGCATGCGCTGTATCGGTATTGCAAACCAAAACCTATCAAAAACAGCTGCAGTGTCCAAGAGGTGAAATTTTTTAACAGTTTGTTAAAGCAGAATTAGTGGGATTGATAAAGCAGGACACCAGAGCACAGTACAGGGGAGGTGGGAGAACAATAGACACTAGGGAACTGTGAAGGGGGGGAGGGGGGGCATTTTACACCAGGGAACTATATAAGGGAGGGAGGGGGCCACTAGACATTGAGGTTTGCCCGGGACTTGGCCCAAGAGTTTAATTTCCACCCACTTTGTATTTGAGTTTGGCACCTCTGCTCTAGATTAAGAAAATAAACTGCAGATATACCTTAGTAAATCCCACTGAACCATATTTTATCGATGTCTTTGCTGTATGGACCGGTGACATCCACGGAAGCCTATTATCCCAGTATGTTACACTATATTGGTGCTCCTGTTTTCTTCTCTGTTTGTTTTCTTTATTTTTCGGTTCTGAAGTTCACCAACAGATGGCCCCTCACCGGATACACCGATTTCTACTGCACTGTATAAATCTCTATGAATAATAATCCTGTAGTACGCCGTGTAGAATGGAGTCTTGCAAATGTGCGGAGATGGGGAATCATTTCCATTGATTTGAAGTTAATCGGCCCCACCGTGGAGCATGGGTAGAAATGTTTAGACTGCTCTTCAGAGCTCGGGAAATTCAGCACTAAAAAGTCAAATTGCACACTTGATGAGGTCAGCCGGACACACAAAATCACGTCACAGAATCAATACGGCAACGCAGCTCACAATTATTACCAGAAACTAAATGTCAAGTGCTGAAAAGATGGAGACGTTTTCCCTAAACACTTTTCCCTGCTCCCCGCGACCACATCGCAAGCCTGAGCTCTCGTCCAATCACACGAACGCACACAGGAAGCCACTTTTACTCAGGTGCCCCGAAGAGTACAAATAAAACGAAATTAAATGTCATGTTAAATTGTCTCCGAACAAGGCTGGCCAGTGGCCAGAGGGGAAACTGATGTAGGAGAGAAAGAGACACCAAAGCAGTTGAGAAGTAAGAGGACCTGTCACATTACAGAAGAATGTCAGAGCACCGTATTAGTAACGGATAACAGATCTCTTTGCTAATCCCGGATTTCTAAAATACAGAGGTGCCAAGAAGAATAAATTACACTAATATCAGTAAAAAAAAACAAAAACAAAAAAAAACAACCTGTCTTTCAGATCACTCCCCGGTGACTCCTGAGATTGGTATTCGCCCTAAGCAGTGTCTTCCCAGGCAGTGGAGATTGAACTGTTCCTTATTGCAGAATCCTGAATTTAGGGATAAGGTCCAACGTACTCTCTTCATACTTTAGAGAAAATGATGTGGAAGATATGGCTCCTCTTACCTTATGGGCAGCCCACAAATGTGTGGTCCGGGGTATCCTAATTCAAGAGGCTAGTGCTATTCGAGGCTAGTGCTATTCGGAAGCAGCAGGTTAAGGAAATGAATACATCTTTATCCCCGATTAGACAACTGGAGTCTAAACATAAAAACACTGACTCAGACTGATCTAGAAACTCTCACACAGGAGAGGGACAAACTGAGACAGCTTCTTTTTCATAAAGAGAAGTTTATTGCACTTAAATGTAGAAGGATATTTTATGAATACAGCACTAAGTGCAGTAGACTTCTTGCAAGAGCATTAAAAGCTCAGCATGCCCTCACACACGTCACATATTCAAGACTCTAAAGCTAAGAAAAGAATTAGAAATGAATCAATTGCTAGAGTCTTCCAAGACTATTACCATTCCCTTTATAACCTGCCTCCCTCTAGTCCAGGTGCTGCTGGTAAAGACAAAACCCATTCGATCAATCAATATCTTACTAATTCAGGTATGCCCACCCTCTCCTCAGAGGTTTTGGAAGATCTTGAGAGACCCATCTCAGAAGATGAAATCAGGCAGGCAATAAAAGACTCCCCAACTGGTAAAGCCCCTGGCCCTGATGGCCTTCCCTTCGAATATTATAGGACATTTAAAGCTGATCTCTCCCCTTTCTTAGTCAGAGCCCTCAATAGCCTGGCGACAGATGACCAAGAACCAGCTAGACTACTTACAGATATGCTCCAAGCTCAGATTACTGTTATCCCCAAGGCGGGTAAGGATGCCACCTTGTGCTCAAGCTATAGACCCATCTCCCTATTAAATACGGACCTAAAGCTTTTTCCCAAAATATTGGCAACAAGACTGTCACCTTTCATGAGTTGCCTTGTTGACCCTGATCAGGCTGGTTTTATACCAGGAAGATAAGCCAGAGATAACGTGATTCAAGCAGTAGACCTCATTGACTGGGCACATACCACCCATATCCCCACTCTGCTCCTGTCTACTGATGTTGAAAAAGCATCCGACAGAGTAGACTGGGGGTTTTGAGCAAACTCTTAAACATATTGGACTAGGAACGCATATGCTGCACTGGATCTTCTCCTTATACTCTATGCCCACAGCCTGTGTCAGGGTCAACGGGACACTATCAAACCCCTTGTCTATTAGCAATGGTACCAGACAGGGATGCCCGCTATTTCCACTCATTTTTACTTTGACTTTAGAACCATGTTTGCATACTATTCGTAACAATTCAAATATCAAGGGACTGTCTTTTCCAACCTCAGAGCACAAGGTGGCGGCCTATGCCAACGACCTCTTATTTGTCCTCTCAAATCCCCATATCTCCTTACCACACCTTATGCTAGAACTAGAAAAGTACCAAGTGCTCTCCAACTATAAAATCAACCCCGACAAATGTCAGGCTATGGGAGTAGCATTACCAGATACACTCCGATCTACCATCCAATCTCATTTCCCTTTTAAGTGGACCTCCCATTCCATTACCTATATAGGAACCCAACTCCCATTCACCACTTCAGCTATATATAAACTGAATCTACCCCCCCCCCCCCCCCCAGTCCACACTATTAAGCAAGACCTTACTAGATGGGATCAACCACACTTTTCCTGGCTAGGACATATTAACAGTATTGAAATTAATATTTTGCCCAGACTGTTCTATTTGTACCAAGCTTTGCCCATAATACCTCCCATTGACCATTTCCAAGACCTTAGGCGGCTTTTTACTTAGTTTATTTGGCATAAAAAACACCTAGAATCAGGTTCAATGCACTCACTTTAACCAAACCTCAAGGTGGGCTGGCTGTCCCTGACCCTAAGAAGTACCACACTGCGGACTCTTTGGTTAGACTTGTTGATTTTCAAAGGAAAAGTGAAGCACCCCTCTTATAAAGTCTGGTGATGTGTCGTGGGTAGGACCTGGCAGCACTCCTAGGTCGACATCATGTAGAGAAGAAGATAGCCGGCACCATCCAATATCTATGCTCTTTTATTAATTCAATTCAGTTCCATATCAGCCATAATAGCGACGTTTCGGAGCTACATCACCTCCTTTCTCGAGCTAGGCTGTATGTCAAATGCAATCATATACAATACATCTTTGCCTTTTATACTGAACACGGTGGACTGCCAGCCAATAGCACTGCACTATGGCTCAATCCAATCACTACAGTCCATGCCCTAGCCGGACCTGATGGGGAACTGTGCTGCTAGGCGTCCATTGGTCGCCGCATGTCAGATCCCACCCTCTCCTATTTCAAATATATACGTCAGCCGCATGCGTATAAACGGTCGCCTGTGATGCGTCCGCCGCATGCGCACAAGGGGCCGCCCGTCACGTGTACACCCGCCAGCCCGCCCACAGCGGACCTGACGGGGAACTGCGGGACATGACGTGTGCGGAGGGCGCGTCCAACGTGTCCTACCCGCCCACCTCGGCTGGCCACCAATGGCAAAAGGGAAGGGCGGCTCCAAGTCGCCCTCCCAACCATCCTGATGTAAACATTGTGACGTATGCGGCTAGACGCCTCCACATAAGATATACAAATGTATATATATAGCACCAAGAGGGGCTAACAGTGGGCCATAGGGGACCAGAGGAAACATAATCATGTCATGAAAAATATAACATACAAATCAATTTAAATTACCTATGTAGAGACATAGGATCCCCATAAATATGAGAACATCCCACACCCCCACACATAAACAGTTCAGTGGCATAGGCCAGACAGTGACACCAGTCATACATATTGATATTGATAATGAAAAAAATAATGAAAATTAAAGATGAAAATTAAAAATGAAAAACATACTAAATAAGACCTCGGGGTTCCATGGTGTCCAATTTTTTTATCCACATTGCTTCTCGCCAGAGTAATCTCTTAATGCGATCACCGCCCCTTCTAGGGACCGGAACTTGTTCTATTATCATGTATCTTAACTGACTAACATTATGTCTCGCTATTGAAAAATGATATGGTACTGCCTGATCGACCAAGTTCTCACGTATTGCATGCTTATGAGATGATAACCGGACTTTCATTTTTTGTGTCGTCTGACCTATATAGAGCAGCCCACATGGGCATTTTAGGGCATATACTACAAACATGGAGTCACAAGTGTGGCATCCATGTATTTTGAATTTTGTACCTTTATGTGGATGAATAATTTCATCCCCTCTAATAACTGAACTGCAATGGACGCAGTTCATACAGGGAAAAGTACCTCTATGTGAGAGCCTTGGTCCACCACGCAGACTACCTCCTTCAGCATGTACAAAACAAAATCTCTGATGTAATAACCCGGGCTCTGTCACAGCAGATCATTGACGAAAAACTGGCAAATTATCTTATCCAGAAGGATCCCATTACACCGGTGATATACACATGTCCCAAAATTCACAAGAGACTCGAGAATCCACCCGGCAGACCGATCGTGGCCGGGGTGGACTCGGTGTTTTCCCCTATTGCTAAATATCTGGATAGGATCCTCAGACATTACGTCATATCACAAAAGTCATATCTACGGGATACGCCTATGTTTCTTGAGGCTTTACGAAATATGCCACCCATTGAGGGCGAGTGTTTGTTGGTTACTATGGATGTGGAGAGCCTCTACACCTCCATCCCACATGATGGGGGTGTGGAGGCTGTCCGACATATGCTGGAGGTAGCATCTGATTATACACAGGCCCAGATTATATTTGTGTGTACGCTTCTGGAAATTGTGCTTACATATAACTATTTTCTGTTTGAGGATACGTTCTATGTGCAACTTAGGGGCACAGCTATGGGGTCGAATGTGGCCCCGTCCTACGCTAATATCTATATGGGAATGTACGAGGAGATGTATGTCTATACTAATAGTCTTTTCCAGAAGCATGCTGTCCAATGGTTTAGATATATAGATGATGTGTTTTGTGTGTGGGCGGGGCCACATTCGACCCTTGAGATATTTGTGTCACAATTGATGGGACAGTGCCAAGAGATCAAACTAACTATACATAGTTCGGGTGAACAAATCAGTTTTCTCGATACTACAGTAGTGAGACAGGGAGGCCGTTTGGTGACCGACCTCTTTGTTAAGCCCACGGATGTAAACTCCTTTCTCCATTACGGGAGTTTCCATCCGAGGGCCACGAAGAGGTCGGTGCCAATTAGTCAATTCCAGAGGGTACGTACCATTGTGGAGGACAAAGCGGTGCAGAATAGGAGACTTGATGAAATGCAAATTAAATTTAGACAACGGGGATACCCAGCAGAGGTTGTACAGATGGCACGTGATCGGCCATTGGGTGACACCAGTCGACATCGGGGGAATCGGCAAAGTCAGGGCCGATTGCCGTTTGTATCTACTTATAGTACAGTTAGTGATAAAGTCAATAAAATTATTAGGAAACATTGGCATTTACTTTCAGATAGTTTTCCCCATATTCAACAATTTTCTAACCCACCAATTTTTTCTTACCGTCGGGCACCCAATTTGAGAGATCGATTGGTACATGCTGATGGAGGTGGTCTGCGTGGTGGACCAAGGCTCTCACGTAGAGGTACTTTTCCCTGTATGAACTGCGTCCATTGCAGTTCAGTTATTAGAGGGGATGAAATTATTCATCCACATAGAGGTACAAAATTCAAAATACATGGATGCCACACTTGTGACTCCATGTTTGTAGTATATGCCCTAATCTCCCTTTACTGTCTGACCCTACGGTTCGCTACCAAAACAAGTTACGCACGTTGCTACGCCAAGGCGTGGAAAAAGGCTTCCTCCCTAAGAAATTAGCCAATGATCTTTTACCATCTTTTCCCCGTCGACCAGTGTGGTATCACATTCCCAAACTCCATAAATCACTGACCATGCCCCCGGGACGGCCCATTGTGTCCGGTTGCGGATCTCTTACGGAGAGGTTGTCCAGATACCTCGACCATCTCCTGCGCCCCCTATTGGAGGGGGTCCCTTCACATCTAAGGGACACCCTTGAGGTGTTGCGGATGGTGGAGCGTGTCACCTGGGTCCCTGGTGACAGACTGGCTACGATTGATGTGGTCAGTCTGTACAGCCGTATCCCACACCGGCTGGGTATAGCAGCGGTCAGACACTATCTAGCCCGCACTAATAAAGATGCGGATTATGTGGAATTCATTTTGGAATGTCTTGAATTCGTTTTGACGAATAACGCGTTTTTGTTTGACCGCAGGTGGTACCAGCAGATTTCGGGGACGGCCATGGGGACCCCGGTGGCATGCTCCTATGCTAACCTCTTTTTGGGGGCATGGGAGGAGTCTGCCGTGCTTTCGGATTCCAACCCGTTCCGAAAGCATGTCAGACAATGGTCGAGGTATGTGGATGATGTCCTGGTGGTATGGTCAGGGTCAAATGATCAATTCGAATCTTTTATGAAATACTTGAATACCAATACAGTGAACATGCAGTTTACTTCAGAATTGAGCGAACAGGAAATCACTTTCCTGGATGTTAAGCTTGTGGTGGAGAACAATACCTTGATCAGCAAGGGTTACAGAAAGGCCACGGCCACTAATTCGGTGCTCCACGCACATAGCTTTCATCCGGGTCATGTGATTGAGGCCATACCTTATGGCCAATACTTACGTTTAAGGCGAAATAACAGTAATGAGCAGGATTTTGATGCCCAGGCTGAAGATTTAACCTCAAGATTCATACAAAGAGGATATGATAGGGAGCTTTTGGAGAGATCTAAGTATAGAGCCAGAAGACAGGAGAGACAAATGTTATTAACTCCAAAAAGTAAGGAAAAGGAGGATAAGAACAGGACCACGTTTACGTTTGAATTTTCTCCTATGGCAGATCAGATAAGAAAGACTATTTATGCTAATTGGTCTATGATCACTAACGATTCCGATTTGGATGTTATTTCTGGAACCCCCCCCCAAGGGTAGCGTTTAGGAGAACACCTACGTTAGGTAATTTATTAACCAGTAGCGAGTTTGTTACACCTAAAACTAAAGATTGGTTAAGTTCCTCTCTTCCAGTGGGGAATTTTAAGTGTGGCCATTGCCACTTGTGTGGTAATATTAATTCCAGCAAATGCATCCGTTTAGGTAGGGAAAGGTTTAAGGTGAAGGAATTTTTTACGTGTCAAACGAATTTCGTTGTTTATGCTATGTTATGCCCTTGCAAGTTCTTTTACATAGGCCAAACCACCCGGCCAATGAAAACAAGAATAGGTGAGCACATCGCCTCCATTAAATCTGGGAAAGGTTGCACCCGCTTCATCACCCATATGAGGGAGACCCATGGTGGGGATGGTTCAGTGATTCGCTTTGCTGGTATAGAGAAACAAGAGAACCCCCAAAGAGGTGGGGATAGAGAAAAACTACTATTGAGGAAATAAACCACAATTATTTTAAAAACAGAAGCGATGGGCCCTTTAGGCCTCAATGATAGAATTGAGTTATCCTGTATGTTAGATCCTTAATGGACAGTAATATATATAATATTCTGAACTTTTCTTGTTATTAATTGCATCTAAATGCTTGTATCTAAATGCACTGTATATAATTTAAATTCTGGATTTTCCTGGTCGAGGGCTGATGGGTGAGATGTGGGTGCCTTCAGGGACTCATTATAGGTTAGGGATCCTTAGACAGGTTGGTCATTATCTTGGAGGTACATGTAATTGCCCTGGACTTATTTGCTATAGGGCAATTGACTGCCTTTCATTGTATTCCTAATATAGGAGTTTAGAATGTATATGCAAAGGTCTAAATAAGTGGCCATAATATATGTCTTGGGTTTACCTTGTTAGTGTACATAGACTGGGTGTTAATAAATTATACCCCATTGTATCCAACTACCTCCTCTCCCTTTCCCTATAGACCCGACCCTAACTATCCAGATGCCCTTAGGCTAGCCCATAGCTTGTCCACTAGCAGTTTGACCAAGTAGCTCTTTTCCCAGCAAACTGTTTTTAACTTGCACTGTCACTTTAAAAACACAGTTTGCACAGTGTGCTGAGCGCATGGGCTCTGTTGGCTTGCAGTTTTGTGTCACACATCGATGCTGCCTTTTACACTGTGTGGTCCCACTTATATGACGCAGTTTTAAATAATTTTTCTGTGTCTGTAGATTTTGGCACCTACAGTGGCAGCATGGTGTGGGTTTTTATTTACATTTTTGTAAATTCCAATTGGTTCCCCGTCTGTTGGCTCAATATACGGATAACTTCCGCCATACTGCGTGCCACCGAGCATTTGCGCTCCACACATCGTCACTAGGAAGTGACGTCACCGGAAGGGGCGGGATTTTTCCCCGCTATAGGCCGGGACGATTGCTTCCGCTGTTCACAGTGGAACGCGTGACCAAGCGTCGCATAGACGCGAAACGGCCGTCGCCTCCCCACTCTTAGCCGGGCACCCACCTCCAGCACCAGCCACCGAAGGTTTTCTTTGCCGGTCACGTAAGAGATGTCTGACAAGCATACGTTATGCCATACTGTATCGATATGAAATGCCTGCACGAATTTACAGGTTGTCTTCACTGCCATTAAACAGCAATATTTAGACGGAAGGTGCACGCTCTTTGCTTTCTTCTTGGAATCAGATAATCATGAATAAAGGTCATGAAAAATATAACATACAAATCAATTTAAATTACCTATGTAGAGACATAGGATCCCCATAAATATGAGAACATCCCACACCCCCACACATAAACAGTTCAGTGGCATAGGCCAGACAGTGACACCAGTCATACATATTGATATTGATAATGAAAAAATTAATAATGAAAATTAAAGATGAAAATTAAAAATGAAAAACATACTAAATAAAGGGAATTAGGTCTAATTCCCGATTAAGACCTCGGGGTTCCATGGTGTCCAATTTTTTTTATCCACATTGCTTCTCGCCAGAGTAATCTCTTAATGCGATCACCGCCCCTTCTAGGGACCGAAACTTGTTCTATTATCATGTATCTTAACTGACTAATATTATGTCTCGCTATTGAAAAATGATATGGTACTGCCTGATCGACCAAGTTCTCACGTATTGCATGCTTATGAGATGATAACCGGACTTTCATTTTTTGTGTCGTCTGACCTATATAGAGCAGGCCACATGGGCATTTTAGGGCATATACTACAAACATGGAGTCACAAGTGTGGCATCCATGTATTTTGAATTTTGTACCTTTATGTGGATGAATAATTTCATCCCCTCTAATAACTGAACTGCAATGGACGCAGTTCATACAGGGAAAAGTACCTCTACGTGAGAGCCTTGGTCCACCACGCAGACCACCTCCTTCAGCATGTACAAAACAAAATCTCTGATGTAATAACCCGGGCTCTGTCACAGCAGATCATTGACGAAAAACTGGCAAATTATCTTATCCAGAAGGATCCCATTACACCGGTGATATACACATGTCCCAAAATTCACAAGAGACTCGAGAATCCACCCGGCAGACCGATCGTGGCCGGGGTGGACTCGGTGTTTTCCCCTATTGCTAAATATCTGGATAGGATCCTCAGACATTACGTCATATCACAAAAGTCATATCTACGGGATACGCCTATGTTTCTTGAGGCTTTACGAAATATGCCGCCCATTGAGGGCGAGTGTTTGTTGGTTACTATGGATGTGGAGAGCCTCTACACCTCCATCCCACATGATGTGGGTGTGGAGGCTGTCCGACATATGCTGGAGGTAGCATCTGATTATACACAGGCCCAGATTATATTTGTGTACACGCTTCTGGAAATTGTGCTTACATATAACTATTTTCTGTTTGAGGATACGTTCTATGTGCAACTTAGGGGCACAGCTATGGGGTCGAATGTGGCCCCGTCCTACGCTAATATCTATATGGGAATGTACGAGGAGATGTATGTCTATACTAATAGTCTTTTCCAGAAGCATGCTGTCCAATGGTTTAGATATATAGATGATGTGTTTTGTGTGTGGGCAGGGCCACATTCGACCCTTGAGATATTTGTGTCACAATTGATGGGACAGTGCCAAGAGATCAAACTAACTATACATAGTTCGGGTGAACAAATCAGTTTTCTCGATACTACAGTAGTGAGACAGGGAGGCCGTTTGGTGACCGACCTCTTTGTTAAGCCCACGGATGTAAACTCCCTTCTCCATTACGGGAGTTTCCATCCGAGGGCCACGAAGAGGTCGGTGCCAATTAGTCAATTCCAGAGGGTACGTACCATTGTGGAGGACAAAGCGGTGCAGAATAGGAGACTTGATGAAATGCAAATTAAATTTAGATAACGGGGATACCCAGCAGAGGTTGTACAGATGGCACGTGATCGGCCATTGGGTGACACCAGTCGACATCGGGGGAATCGGCAAAGTCAGGGCCGATTGCCGTTTGTATCTACTTATAGTACAGTTAGTGATAAAGTCAATAAAATTATTAGGAAACATTGGCATTTACTTTCAGATAGTTTTCCCCATATTCAACAATTTTCTAACCCACCAATTTTTTCTTACCGTCGGGCACCCAATTTGAGAGATCGATTGGTACATGCTGATGGAGGTGGTCTGCGTGGTGGACCAAGGCTCTCACGTAGAGGTACTTTTCCCTGTATGAACTGCGTCCATTGCAGTTCAGTTATTAGAGGGGATGAAATTATTCATTCACATAGAGGTACAAAATTCAAAATACATGGATGCCACACTTGTGACTCCATGTTTGTAGTATATGCCCTAAAATGCCCATGTGGGCTGCTCTATATAGGTCAGACGACACAAAAAATGAAAGTCCGGTTATCATCTCATAAGCATGCCATATGTGAGAACTTGGTCGATCAGGCAGTACCATATCATTTTTTAATAGCGAGACATAATGTTATTCAGTTAAGATACATGATAATAGAACAAGTTCCGGTCCCTAGAAGGGGCGGTGATCGCATTAAGAGATTACTCTGGCGAGAAGCAATGTGGATAAAAAAATTGGACACCATGGAACCCCGAGGTCTTAATCGGGAATTAGACCTAATTCCCTTTATTTAGTATGTTTTTCATTTTTAATTTTCATCTTTAATTTTCATTATTAATTTTTTCATTATCAATATCAATATGTATGACTGGTGTCACTGTCTGGCCTATGCCACTGAACTGTTTATGTGTGGGGGTGTGGGATGTTCTCATATTTATGGGGATCCTATGTCTCTACATAGGTAATTTAAATTGATTTGTATGTTATATTTTTCATGACCTTTATTCATGATTATGTTTCCTCTGGTCCCCTATGGCCCACTGTTAGCCCCTCTTGGTGCTATATATATATACATTTGTATATCTTATGTGGAGGCGTCTAGCCGCATACGTCACAATGTTTACATCAGGATGGTTGGGAGGGCGACTTGGAGCCGCCCTTCCCTTTTACCATTGGTGGCCAGCCGAGGTGGGCGGGTAGGACGCGTTGGACGCACCCTCCGCACACGTCATGTCCCGCAGTTCCCCGTCAGGTCCGCTGTGGGCGGGCTGGCGGGTGTACGCGTGACGGGCGGCCCCTTGTGCGCATGCGGCGGACGCATCACAGGCGACCGTTTATACGCATGCGGCTGACGTATATTTTTGAAATAGGAGAGGGTGGGATCTGACATGCGGCGACCAATGGACGCCTAACAGCACAGTTCCCCATCAGGTCCGGCTAGGGCATGGACTGTAGTGATTGGATTGAGCCATAGTGCAGTGCTATTGGCTGGCAGTCCACCGTGTTCAGTATAAAAGGCAAAGATGTATTGTATATGATTGCATTTGACATACAGCCTAGCTCGAGAAAGGAGGTGATGTAGCTCCGAAACGTCGCTATTATGGCTGATATGGAACTGAATTGAATTAATAAAAGAGCATAGATATTGGATGGTGCCGGCTATCTTCTTCTCTGTTAGACTTGTTGATTGGCACAGACACATAGAACATAAACGCTGGGTGCAATTAGAGTCTGAGATTATGGAATCCAATCTTTCGCCTCTCTTCCCTGGACGACCTCTAAAGTCTCTTCTAACTATGTCTCTGTGCAGTCTACACTCTTGACCCTTGCTAAAACCCGTCAGGTACCTGAGATTTCCCCCTGGCCATCTCCACTTGTCCCTCTCTTAGATAATCCCTTATTCTCACTAGGTTGTAATCAGTATGGCTATCGACACTGGAAGACGGGACCCTTGCTTCGAACTAGAGATCACAACTGACCTGGATATCCCTGACCACATTACGCTCTTCTAGGGAAAATCCTCTTTTGGACGCATGGAGTCTTATGCAATTCCAACACATTTTGCGCTCTCTAGGCACAAGGGATTTGCTGTCTCGAGAACTTTTTCCTTTGGAAAAACTGTGCCTAGGCTCTGGTAGGGCTGTGAGACCACTCTCTCATATTTATCAGTTATTAAATATAGATGATTCCTGGGCCAACCAGCTTAACGTTAATTGGGAAACTGATCTTTGGTCCACTTTTACTGATAAACAATGGCAGAAAATTCTGCTACTGAATCAAAAAGCATCCATCTCTGCTAGAACACAGGAATCACACTATAAGATTTTAAGTAGATGGTATTTGACTCCAACTAAACTTCATGCGAGATACCCAATGGCAGATCCCTTGTGCTGGAGGTGTGGCTTAGAACATGGCACACTTTTGCACATTTTTGAAAAAATTTTAGTCCTGTGCAAAAATAGTCCTATTCTGGGAAGCTGTGCAAAAATACATAAAGATTCTCAAAGATGGAGATCCTAATCAAGACCCCGCATACTATCTCTTGCACCATACCCAGAAACCCATTAAAAAGTTTAAAAAAATCGCTTGCCAAGCACCTTATTCAGGCTGCACGCATCATCATAGCAAGACACTGGAAAGCCAGCAACCCACCTACTATTCCAGAGTGGTTGGCTGAAATAAACAATATTAATCAAATGGAGTCCTTGACTCATGCTATCCATGGCAGAGAGGAGGTTTGCAGCCGAACCTGGGTGCACTGGCATTTATTTACAGAATCCCAAGAATATAGGGATGCTATGTCCACTACCTGATTACTTATCGTGTCAGGGCCTCCCCTGGCTGTTCAATGTTGATGAGGTCCTGATTGGAGCACATCCCCATTAAAGAGATGGTTCTGGGTTATCTGGCTGGGACTCTTATACTCTTTTCCCTCTCTCTATTTCCTTTTCTTAACCTCTTTCCTTTAATCCCCGAATTTCCTCTTCTCTTTCTCTCTCTTCTCTTTTTTTTCTTCTTCCTTTCAAAATATGGCCCTTCAAAACATAGGGATAAATATAATTCTAACAATAGTCTCTGGTGCTGTGTAAATAGAGACCTAGTAGATGATGTGCTGAGTTGAGTCCTCTATGCTCACCCTCCTGTCTCCCCTTCTCCTGAGATTTTCTGTTAATATAATTGGGTCCATGGATGTATGATCCCTTTGGGCTCCATGGATCTACAACTTATAATATTGAGTCAATAGGATTCTAGGAGCAGGATAACACAACACAAAATTGTCTAATTTGCTTTATTGTTTGGAGACACACCTAGCCCCATTCTGTTGTCAGTAGACTTCAGCTCACCTTGTTCTTTTGCTATTGGTGATGCTGGTTTGTCACCAAAAAAATTTGTGCTCCTATGTTTTTCTGTTTTCAAGACTAGAGAATGTATGCTAACTATTTGATTACTGTTGTAATTCCCTTTTATTGTTTGTACAACTTTTCTACTGTTTTGACAAAATAAAGAATCTTGGAAAAAAAAAAAAGGAAAAAAACTTTATTGGATTATACTTTTCTGTGCTGCAGTGATAAGTAGAGAGACAGTTTGCTTGTTGACAGATCTACAGATCAGGGATGTCGAACATCAATGCTCAACGGCCGAGGTCCTCACACATGGACTAGAGCAGTGTTCTCCAACCCTGTCCTCAAGGCCCATCAACAGTGTATGTTTTGTGGAAATCCACAGAGGTTGTTAATTAGCTCTGCTGAGACACTAATTACCCCCACCGATGAATCCATGTGGTTTCCTACAAAACATGTACTGTTGGTGGGCCTTAAGGACAGGGTTGGGGAACTCTGAGCTAGAGCACATTTCTCAGTACATTCTAAACACTGGCATGGATACGGCCCTCAAGGACTGTGCTATAGACAAAAACAAATCTGGGCCACATGGTGATAGGCTGTAGTGCATATTGAAGAGGAGAGGACCAGGTAATTGTATTCTGCTGTGCCTACTCTGCATATACAGTACAAATGGGAAGCTAGTCTATTTGAGGGGACCCAGCAGTAATTATAGGCAACAGTTGTCAAATCATAGCTCCCTCTACAACGCAAAGCATTTTAATTGCCTAATAGTGTGGGCATAGTTTGCTATAACCTATCCGAAACCTTGACGTTCAAGAGGGTGCCGACCACCCAAACACAGTAATGGAATTTCCCTGTGAGGTTTCCCCCTGAGTTCCCTCAAGTAGACTAGCGCCCAAATGGGGGTCTGACCTCCTGCCTGGCTGGGGGGAGGGTTGTAGAGGAGTTAAGAACCTTTAGAGACGGCCCTGATTACAGCAAACTAAGTCCACAAACTTCATTGAGCAAAACAGACTGCTATTATGAATCTTTCAAAGCAGATTAAAAGCAAAAAGGGCAAGAGGTGCTTTAACAACTAATTACAATAATTTCTTGGACATTTCATCTCGTTCTGACGTTTCCTTTGAGCACTTACTTTAAAAGTCCTACTGACTTTGTTGTCATCAGGTAAGAAGTCTAAATATTCAGTGGAGTTGATGGTCCCCCCAAGGCAAGGCCTGAGCTCGTACAGTGCTGCTTCACCACAAAACCATGCAACAGAACATATTATATTTTAGGATGTAACAAGAACCAATAAGAGGTGACACCTAGTACATTGGGCCAAAGTCTCCTCTCCTCTACCTGAAGCACAAATGAAGCACAAAGTCAACTTCAAGCCTCTGGGAAAAGTACACAGAGGTCAAACTGGGAAGTTTAAAGCAAGGAGAATCTGTAATTTTCTGTAGTAATGTGTTAAGACATACCTAAATGGACTGCAAGAATTTTGGACATACCTAACAGAAAGCTTAATGTACAAAATTATTTTTAGAATTTCTAAAAACTAAGCAATTTAACTCTAAGGCTGTCGCAGACGTCGATAGGCATTGTATGTTTTCACATCCTTATGCCATGGATGTCTTAAAGATTTTTAATACAAAACTACTTCTGCCTGCAGCAAATGTCTATAGGCATTTTTGTGTTCCCGTGTTCCTTTGTACTGAACGCCTTTTAGATGTCCGTGGCGAAGTTTGGACTCAATGCCGACTTTCTACTTCACTTGAAATCTCACTAGTATTATAAATGTGAAAGTTTGGATGTTTGTTACTCAATCACGCAACAATGGCTGAATGGATTTGGATGAAATTTGGCACACACAGAGTACATTACCTGGAATAAACATATAGGATACTTTGTATCCCCATAACCAAAATGTGGGTGGAGACAAATACAAATTTCACTGGGAAAATGTAAACTGCAGCCATCCTTACACTGTTAATAGTAGGGTTCTCAATCTTTACACAGTTGGTCACTGGGTGACTGGGATTAATATAATATAAGTGTAATATTAACACTAATATAAGTGTGCGGAGCCAATCAAAATTCACCTATTGATTTTCAAGGGGAATATTTATTTGCTGCCATTCTTGCACTGTGAATGGTACAAGCCTCAAACCTTGTACAGTTGGTCATTGGGTCACAAGGGTTCAAATTCAGAAAAGGGGGTGGAGCCACAGCCATATTTGTTCCATTTCAATGCAAGTTATTGATGCCAGACACAGCAAAGCTCACAAACTAGGTCATGGAGTAATTGTGTGTTAGGGTTAGAAAAAGTGGGTGGTGACAACCCCAGCCAAATACATACCCGGGCAACGCCACGCCATCAGCTAGTATGTAAATAATTCTAAGTTAAAGGATTTCTAAGGTGAACAAAATAAATGTAACTTTACTTACCAGGGCCTTCTTCCAGCCCTTAAAAGTCATTTGTGTCCCTTGTCGCAGCTTCGGTCTTCTCTGGGGTCCCAATGGGAGCCTCTGAAAGACCACCAACCCATTGGGTGAATGCAAGTGCAGTATGCTACCAGTGACGTAGGCACGGTCTCAAGTAGAGCGAGTGCACGTCCGCGGGCAGAAGAAGCTGACCCATCGGGTCAATCCTTCAGAGGCTGCCAGCGGGACTCAGTAGAAGACAGGAGCTGCGGCAAGGGCCACAAATGACTTCTAGGGGCTGGAAGAGGCCTCGAGTAAGTAACGCTACATATATTTTGTTCATCTTGAAAATCATTTAACTTCCTAATACAATATGTACAACCTGTCAGTCATCAGATACCCTGCAGGTATTAGATACTGGCGAGCGTGGAAATGGAGGCAGCCAAGGCAAAGACTCAAAAGCACCTGACAACAGCCAGCGACATCCACCACAGACATACAACCAGAGATTGTACACCAGCCAGAAAGTAAGTCGTGGGTCTTTAAGTGTTGAAGACTCTTTCCTGGGCAAAACTCAAAGCATCCAGGATGAAATCTGTAAGATTAAAATTGAGCAGTCCTCTCCTCGGCAGACACAGCTAATATGTAAACACAGGATGTTAACCCTATGTCTGCTTCCATGAAAGCAGGAAGTAGACACACTGCAGATTTATTGCAAGATTTGTATCAGCTGTAACAAAGATATGTGTTTCTTTAAAGGTTATTATGCTGTTGCTTAATGTTTTATAGCAGAGAGGAAGTTCTGAGTTCAGGTCCGCTTTAACAACGGACTTATAAAAGCAGAGATCTTTCACACGAGATGACCCAACATGCAGGCTTGTCCAATGGTGCCTTATAGCCTCAAGATCTAACATTTTGTGGGACTTCCAGATACAGTCCACTAGACCGATTCTGGCTTAACAACGAGACATCCTAGTAGTAGATAGGAATCAGATGACAGCAGCTGTGATAGATGCAGCAGTTCCAGCAAAGATCAAGAAGAAAGATTATGAGAAACTGGACAACTACCAGAGCCTGAGAGAAGAACTAAAACAAGTGTGAGTCACATTTCTCGTAAATGTTCCTTTCTGTGCTCTATATATGTATATCCAAATACTCCATAATATCCTAAAACTCAGACAGCAGGAATCAGCGGTCGTCAAGTCTCCCTTCTTCCATCTAAGAAATATAGTGAAAAACAAACACCGTATCCCAGCTGAAGACCTACCTGCCCTGGTTCATGCATTTGTATCCTCCCGCCTAGACTACTGCAACGCCCTGTTCATCGGATCTACAGATAAGGTTCTGCGCCCCTTACAGCTAGTACAGAATGCTGCAGCCTGACTCCTAGCCAATGCCCCCCACAGCTCACTCATCACCCCAGTACTGCAAACTCTTCACTGGTTTCCAGTAAAATGGAGAATCAATTTTAAGATCTGCCTGCTGACATTCAAGGCTCTACACCACATGGGACCCAAATACATAGCGGATCTATTGGAACTTTATGCCCCTCCACGCACCCTCCGCTCTGCCAACAAGATGAAGCTGGTTATTCCCAGGATACACCTAACCTTTGGTGCTCGGGCCTTTTCCTATGCAGCCCCTACTCGATGGAACTCACTTCCACAATCAGTACGAGAGGCTCCGGACAGCTTTAAAAAAAAAAGACCCGAACGCTGGCAGTAAACGCTCCGCAAGCATCCGTCTGAACCAGTCCTTAAATGACATGATGGCAGGGATCAGATTGTAAGCTCCTCTGAGCACATTGGGCTCTATTCACAGTAAGCAGTTCTGTAAATTTTTTGGGGGAGGTAAAATATCTCATTCGGTATTTTACACTTTTTTTTCTACAAATTCACCAAAGTTTTCTCCCATGAGGCAGAAGTTTGGTAATTTACCGAACAAACTGCCTCAATTTACTAAGCCCAGCTCGGTAAGTGTCACTTACCAGCCTTCTAGCAGGGCAGCGGGCAGGCAGGGACTGTGCTTGTGACTCAGAGGTTTTCTATCCAATGCAACTTGTCAGCCATTTATTTTTTATATAATTTATTGAAGAAGTAAGAATATTTCCAACTCTTATATCAATTCCAATACAACATATCATATTCTCTTCCTCAATTTTCAATTTTACAAACAAACAAAAACTCAAAGAAAAAGAAAACACACCCTCTACACTCCCCCATTCTCAAATCCGTATCTCACATTAATTCCACATTATAAGAATTCTCTCTTCAAGATCTCCTCCCTCCATTACCCTCCAAAGTACTACAAAAAATTGTAAACATTTCTTTCTTTTTCAAATTACAGAAAGCTCCTTCCCCTACATCTCCACCTTATCTCCATATTCCTTAGTATCTTGAAATTCATTCCATTTTCCCCATTTAATTTTAAATGCTTCCAATCTGTCCTGCTGCAAAGCAATCAGATTCTTCATACTCTTTTGTCATCCATTTAAATGTGCTGCAGCCACCAGGGGGAGCTCTTCTGTATGCTACAATACAAATATGCACATTTGAAGGGATGCCGGCAGAGTTGTAGCTCGACTCTGCTTTGATACACTAAAAGACCCACCGGCAACCCTATCGCATCCAATCACAGGGAGAAGCAGGCTGTGTGGCTCTCCCTATTGGCTAAAAAGCAAGGTGAGAAGGAGCGTCAGACGGCATGCTGAGAGGAGGATCCGCCCGCTGTCCGCATCTCCCCGATTACCAACGCTCCTGCTGCGAGAGACCTCGTTGGACGGCCTCCCAAAGCAATTTGGAACTGGAATAGTTTGTAAGTGCAACTTTCTTTGCGCGTTTTATTGATAAAGGTGTAATGCACCATGGGAGCGCTCCCTCTCCCCTTGTTTTTTTCACATAGACCACTGGCACCACCCAGCACCGGGAGCAAGCACCAGGAACACCATAACCACTAAGAGCCAGCGTTTCAGTAGACTAGCGCAAGTAATAGTACACGCTTTTCTCTCCCTATTGGCTGCCTGGCTCTACCCAGAGGCTGTCTGTCAAGTTACCGCACAGAGACAGCATGGAGAGAGCAGGTTATCGGCTGCTGTGAGCTGGTGAAAAATACCGAACACTTTTGGCCGGTAAATAAGATGTGGAAATCTTTGTGAATTGACAGTTATGAACGTTTCCTGAGGTAATTACCGCACAAGTCAGAAACTCTGATTTTCTGTGCGGTAACAGGTTTAGTGAATTGTAACTTGGGAAGGCGATCGGTAAAATCAGCTGTTTTGAGCATTACCGATGCGGTAATGCTTAGTGAATAGAGCCCATTTAGTGAAACGAAGGCAGGGATTCGATTTTACACTCATCTGAGGACAGTTAGTGACACAATGGCAGGCATTACATTGTAAGCTCCTTAGTGAGTGGCACATTCAGTGAATGACAGGAAGCTCAGCGGTCACTATAAGTGCCCATTTGCTGCTCATTCGTCCACAAATGCCAGACCCAGTCATTGGTACCCGTCTGCGGCTCTGTGCTAATTCTGAGAAGCAGGGAGGCTGCTAACCAGCTCTGGCTCTCTAATGTGTGCAAATTACAGCACAGCCAGCATTAGGAATAGAATGGTTGGCCATGTTCGGCAGGCTAACTGCCAGTGCCAGCCAGAGCCGCCCCTTTCTTTGCTGGTCTTCTAGGCCGTGGCCTTTGTGGCCTTCCCTGAAATCCGGCCATGGATATACTACAAGAAGTAGAAGCTGTGCACTGCAAGTGGCAGTCTTGTCCTTATTTGACCCAGTAGTCTTATTTCACCACCACCTGTAAAATCCTTGCTCTGGCAGGTCTGCTGTAATTGGAGGATTATAACTTAACGGCAGAAATTGTTAAGGAGTTAATTTCTCTCTGCCTTTCAGACTCCAGGCAGCGACAGAGCAAGCAATATACCCCAGTCATATAATGTCTTTATAAGAAATCCCAAGAAAGGAACTGGAAAAGGCACATAAGCAGTCGGACTCTTCAATCATCTCCCGGCTCTCCATCTATCTGTGTCTTCCCAGTGACAACACAAAACACGGGGTCACGCTGTTACAAATGGGGTTATGAAGATTCCGAGAACATCTCATTCATGAGCCTGACTCACAGCTCGTCCATCTCTTAATAAAGACCGCAAATCGGCTTTCAGGAAATAAAATCAGGAGCTCCAAGGTTGCTCATTTTGTGTTGGTTAAACATGTCGCTGTGATATAAATTACAGGGTGCTGTCGGAGAGACATAGTCAAGGATTCTACGCCTCCGAAGAGAATTCCTGCGCTGGTCAAGGTTCCCGGAGGCCTCTCAGCTCCGCTTACCGCTGGCGACATGTGATGTCATTATAAAGAGAAAAAAGGAGTTGGTGGCATCTAAGCCAACTGGGATTTTCAAAGAGATATCCAATGCACTGTAAAATTGTTGTTAAAGAGGGACAGTAATGGAAATAACATAAGGAATCAAAATTGCTTACCTTATATACCAGTGTATAAGCCTAACTTTTCTGCACAAAAAAAAAAAAATGTGCTGAAAAGTTACCCCCTTGGCTTATATGTAAGTCAGTGGAGCAGAACATACGGTAGAGTGGGTTTTGTAACTGGCAGAGGAATGTGAGGATCTTGCACTAGTGATCCTGCTCTTGCCAGCTGGCTCCCTTTTGTGTCCATTCTCCCCTTCCCTACAACATGGTGTGCAGGGTGCGCTGCACAAAACTACCTGTGTCCCCTGGCTTGTGGAGCAGTGCGTGCAAGCAAAGTGTCAGCAGTGCAATGATCGGGGATTCTTCCTATGTGGCAATCGGTGTGTCTCATATTTATGACACCATCTAGCGGCTTCTTGAGACACAGCTGTATAATCATGGGGCACACCTGGCTATGGGGAGGGGGGCTGACTTGTACTGTGGGCACATCTGGCTACTGTGGAGGGGGCTTATATGCGAGTCAATCGCTTTTTTCCCGATTTCTAAGGGTAAAGTTGGTACTTTGGCTTATACACAGGTTGGCTTATATGGCAATATATATATATATTTTTTTCCAGTTTTCATTTATACATTTTTCAGTCAGTGTTTGTCCATTGCAAAATCTTTACCTTACCCCAGTTTACATTCTGCAATTTATCACGGACGGCAACATCTTTAGTACTAGCAAGTAGATTTAGCCTGATTGGCTGAAGCCTCTCCCCCTCCTGTTTTCCCCTGCCACACCTCTGTTCCTCTCTGCCAATATTTCTCATGCTGAGACAATGCACTTTCTATAGTGGAGGGTGGGCAATGCATACACAATCTGGCAGAGGAGAGTAAAGGAGGAAATGACATCAGGATTGGCTTCAAGATAGCCACACTTAAAATGGGAAATGCTAAGAAGGATTTTCTCCTTTTTTTTACTGCAGAAAAATCACTAAAATCAAAACATGGACTGTGCAATACATATGTTATGTAAGTAGAGCAAGTATTTATCTACTTATATATGTGTTTATTTTCTGAGATAGTATGGCTGACAGTTCCTCTTTAACAATGCTGTGTTTGGAGTACTGTCGCCACAAGACTGTCCAGAAATGACCGCCTTGCTACAGGAGTAATTATCTGCACAAGGCAGGAGTCATTGCTGCTGAATAGAACCAAAATGTAATTTCTTAAACTCATCTGTATTTTTGTAAATGCACTAATGGAAAATAAACACAAATCATACGTTTTCTAGTGTATAGCCTGTTTGCCCCGTTCTATATTGGCTCCCATGACTTGTCTTAAGAATACAGTGAACCGCCACAATGAGGGTTTACAGTTTTTTTCCCAGCTAGTCATAGTCATGTTGGCCAAGTCTGGCTTATGATCTCTGTGTGAACCCACATCTGTTGCTAAGATTCTACTCATTTGTATTTATAGTGTAGTTACATGATGGGATATATGGTATGCTACATACATAAAAGCAAAAAAAAATTATAAATCCACCCTTACCTCACAAGGACATGCTGTGACTTATGGCTCCACTGAATGGTCTAGAGTATATTTATCTTTTTTGGCATAAACTATTGATATGTATATGTAATTGGCCTCAATTCACTAAGCGGTTCAGACTAGACTACTGATGGTTTTACTCTACTGATGGTTTGGTGTAAACCAGCAATCAGTCGCATCAAAAGGGAATTCACTAATAACTACCGAATGTTTTAGACCCGTTTTTAGACTTGGTCTAAAACAGTCGGTAATTAGGTCTGAGAGTAGCTATGACTGACATCCTTCTTCTCTGATGAGCTCTCCTTTGGATACAATTAAACTCTTGCATAATTAATTCAAAAAGCTCCATCATCATGTCTACAATACCTCACAGAAGTACTTTATGGACAGCAATCAGCTGGTCTCATCTCTCTCAGAAAAAGTGGGTGTGGTTACTCCTTGTTTGCCTTTGTGAATTATATAATTACTGAATGTTTTAGACCAGGTCTAAAACATTCAGCAATTATTAGTGAATTCCCTTTTGATGGGATGGATTTACACCAAACCATCAGTAGACTAAAAACCATCAGTAGACTAGTCTAAACTGCTTAGTGAATTGAGGCCTGTGTAATGGATTATTTGCTGAATTTACATTTGAGCAAGGCAATCATGTTGCTGGCAGAGAAATTGAGATATTAAGATCATATGAAAACTGAAAATAAACATTATGGCTTCAACAGATAGGGCTTCCCACTATCCACTACCTACTGAATGACAGAGACAATCCATCTGCTGTGCTCTGTGTGCTGCAGCTATTTTATGAGCAGTGTGGTAAAAAGTTGTCCTGTACTCTGCAAGAACCTTTGAAGGTGTTTACTGGCTGACCTCCAACACTGTTCTATGCTGCTGGCATCCCAGCTAATGTGAGATGTTACACTTTGGTTCTGTTCAGGACAATTCTAGAAAGTCTCTAAAAGAATTTCTCCTGAAATAGGCCAAGTTAAGGAAGAACTATAACTTGAAAACTCTAGACAAACTTTAGTAGCAATGAGGTTTTCAAGTGAATATAAACTGTGTATGAAAGTGGTGGACAAAATGTGTACATTCAAAAAAGGCACCATGGTAATTGGGGCAAGAGAGAAAGCTGCTAGTGCAATATTGGTAAAATTATCAATATTGTACTTCTTAATTCTGATAATAGAATATCAGTAATGTTTACTGATATCTTCACACCTAATCTAACCCTACTTTCCTATGAGCCCTCCCTTTTCCAATGCCTAACCCTAACCTAACTCCTCACTGCAAAATGCCTAACCAACCCTCCCAACCATTACCTAACCATCTCCCCCTCCCCACCAAACCTTGTACCATTTTTCCACCATGAACCCGCTGGCGAGGTTTGGGTGCGGCCATGGGCGCCTGTGTTAACCACCACAATTAGTGACCACAACGGGAAATTTGGCACCAGGACCGCCCACTATACAAACTGCAGCTACACAAAGCATGCTTATCACGGCTATCAACATGGGCACCTTCTGCTGCACCTCTGGCAGCCACATTACCTAGTTCGGGTCAGAATATCTGTTTTTGAGATGTAACTGTGCTTGCTTTTGCTCTACAGTTTTTTGCTTCTGCTCTCCAGAATCAGCTGGGGGTCAATCAGGTGTGATCATGTGACAAGCAAAGCTTTAAACCCAAAAGATGCCAGTGTACGTCTTTTGCGTCTCTGCATTACATTTGGTATCATGTGTTTACATGCAGGCACTGGACCTCTACTGCACAGGAAGTGGGAGTCATGCTGGGAATACACCATGAGTTCATGGCTTGATAGATAATTTTCAATCTGATCTGATCTTGATCGGTTTTCTCATAGAAGTAAATGGAAATCGATCAGAACAACATTTGTAAAATCGATCGGGCAGTAAATCTGCCGAAAAAACTCATTGTGCATTCCCAGCATCAGGCTTCTAACAGGAACCTCCTCAGTGGTAACAAGCAGGGCTGCTCATCAGGATTTCGGATATCTGGGTAACCCGGATATCCAAACTTTTTCAGCTATCCGACCGGATTCGGATTCCGGATACCTGGGCCAAAATCCGGATAGCTATCTGCGAATATTTGGGCGCATACCGCGGATATCCGCAGATATTGCGGGTATCCAGATCTGAAATACTGTAACTAAGGAGATGACATCCTGGAGCCAATCTGAGGTCTCCCAGCAGAAGCCCTAGCAACCAATCACAGAGGGGAACCCTGGCCAGCCCCACCTAACCTCATTGAGCCAATCAGAGGGCTCACAACCTAAACCCTGGCACCCAATCACAGAAAGGAACAATGGCCAGCCCCCCTGTATAATAAGGAGGGCTGCCATGATGAGACATATTGTCTTGCTGAATGCTCACTGAGAGACATGCTCCAGTGCTGGTAGCCTAGCAAGGGCTGTACACAGTTATAAACCTAAAGCTGTTCAGTGATTAACCCCTTCACTATCACTACACTATTGTTAAATCATTAATTAGCTTGATGTCATTTGTGTGACAGTCAGAGTGTGTGCTGCAGGCAGCTGCTATGTGTCTGTGGGTGTAATGTGCACAGACCAGGCCAGCTGCTGCCTGCTGGCCAGCTATTAGCCTTAGGTATAGGTTAGGGATTAGGGGATAGGATTACTGTGTTATTGTGTAGTTAGTACTGTAGTACTGCAGTCAGTGCTAGTAGTTGTTAGAGTAGTAGTACTACTGTGTTAGCTTTCTACAGAACTACTGTGCTGGGAGCAGTGCCAGTGTGACAGTTAGTGTGCACTAGTGTCTTCTCCTCTGCTGTCTGACTGTCACTCGGCACGTGTCACGTGTCACTTGGCACGTGTCACTTGCCAAGTGTCACTTGCCACGTGACACGTGCTAAGTGCCAATTGCCACGTCCGGCATGCTCCTGGCACACGTTACACCTGCTGCTGCTGCATTGCCCTGCTCCTGCTGCCTGTGCAGCTCCCTCCGCCAGGCCAGGGTGCCACAGGCCACTGATACCAGCTATATTTAACCCAAAATACAATTGCTGCGTAATTTTTTGGAGGTGTCTTGGCTGAAAACTGTCATGTCCCAGTTGTGCGGTGGGACTTTGGACACAATGTGGGCTGCACGACCGCTGTCCGCTTTTTTGGGGGGGGCGGGGGATTTTAACCACCCTGGCGTTCTATTTATTGCGCCAGGGCGGCGGCGCAGCAGTTTTTTAAAAATATATATTTTTTTAAATCATGTAGCTAGCCTAGCGCTAGCTACATGATGCCCCCCTCCCTGCAGCGTCCGCCCGTATCGCTCGATCGCCGCCGGCGCGTACCCACGTAAGGAAATCCCGTTCTGAACGGGATTTCCTTTAGGGCTTCCCCGTCGCCATGATGACGATCGCGATGACGTCATCGATGTTGTGATGGAGTCCCGATACACCCCTCAGCGCTGCCTGGCACTGATTGGCCAGGTTGCGCAGGGGTCTTGGGGGGGGTGTCGGCGGTTACGCGGCGGGTAGCGGCGCATCGGCAGCGAGCTGCTGCGATCGCCCACAACACGCAGCAAGCAAAGTGCTTGCTGCGGGTTTAAAAAAAAAATAATTATGAAAATCGGCCCAGCGGGGCCTGAGCGGCGCCCTCCGGCGGTCATGGACGAGCTGAGCTTGTCCATACCGCCAAGGAGGTTAAGTCCTCACATCATCAATGAGTGTTCCCCTTTACAAAATAATGATGCTACATGCCTCATATACCCTAAAAAACGTTTTTAACGACTTCACAACTCAGGGGTTTTTACCCCTTCAGCATCCGAGCAATTTTCTCCTTTCAGCGCTCCTTACATTCATTCGCCTATAACTTTATCATTACTTATCACAATAAAATGAACTATATCTTGCTTTTTCACCACCAATTAGGCTTTCTTTAGGTGGGACACTATGCCAAGAATTATTTTATTCTAAATGTGTTTTAATGGGAAAATAGGAAAACATTTGAAAAAAAAACATTTTTCAGTTTTCCGCCATTATAGTTTTTAAATAATGCATGCTACTATAATTCAAATTAATGTAAATTATATGCCCATTTGTCCCAGTTATTACACCGTTTAAATTATATCCCTACCACAATGTTTGGCGCCAATATTTTATTTGCAAATAAAGGTGCATTTTTTTCAGTTTTGTGTCTATCCCTAATTACAAGCCCATAATTTATAAAGTAACAGTGTTATACCCTCTTGATTTAAATATTTAAAGATTTCAGTCCCTAAGGTAAATATTTAATTTTTTTTTTAATTGTAATTTTTTTTTTTTTTTTTATATTACAAAAAAAAATAAAAAAAATTAAGAGTTAAAATTAATAGTGAAAATAATGTATGTGTACGTGAAAAATGTTTTTGGGTGTAGTATTACTTTTTGGCCACAAGATGGCCAAATTTTTTTTGCAGGCGTCCTACAAGCGTGGGAAGGACGCTTGCAGGAAGGGAGGCTGGGAAACTGAGTTTTTTCACAATGGTTCCCGTTCATTGAACTCCGGGCGAGCGGGCAGCGGCGTGCACGATCGCGGGAATGCACGCACGTGCGAGCGGGAGCACGCACAGCGGTGGCAGCGACGGTAGCGGCAGGGGGTGCGTATATCTACGCTCCGGGCGGGGAACTGAAGTACAAAGGAGCGTAGATATACTGTACCCGGGCGGCGAAGTGGTTAAAAGCAATTTAAAGGCCACTTCCGGTTTTCTATCCGGATATCCGAATCCACCGGATATTGAGGTCGGATATCCGATTCGGATCGGAAAATTTTGAAATTGGATATCCAACCCGGATCGGATATCTGGGTATCCGGATCCGAATCGGATCTGGATTTTGAAAAGGGGTATCCGAACAGCACTGGTCACAAGGCTGTATGGGTGGATGCACAGCTGTAGGGAAAGATAAAGGATTTCTGAATATGTAAAGTTTGGTTCCAAAGATCATACTTATAATTTACTTTGTTCAAGACAAATGCTATGAGAATTTGCTTTGTTCATTTTTGGACCTAAGCCTAATACACCCAACCAATTGTGACTGGCCAATGATTTGTCAATTTTTCCACATCTTGTAGTATGAGGGCCACCAGATTTTGAATACTATGATTATGTATAAAAGCTCTCATACTACATAGAAGCGGTAAAATGGGTCAGTCATCAGCCAGTCAAGTGTGTGGACTGTGGACACACCCTTTGGCTATAAAACTTTAATAGTCTAATGTCCGTACATGGCGGCTGTAATCACCTTCCCCCCTGCTCCCCCAATCAGTTAGGACTTGGTTACTGTAACGTTAGACACATTTATTGCCGCAGTAAATCCCAAGGCTTTCCAGCTAATAAAAAATAGCCAATCTCGCCAGCAATTGACTTTCCAAACAAATATGAAATCCTAATTTACAATAAATCATCTTTTTCTAATAAAAAAGAACATCAAGTACTAAACATGAAAAATGATTGCAAACAGAGTTCTGTATAGAAACACGCGCACACATTTATACAGTCCCAATAAGATGGATCCTGATTGGCCGTCGTGTTTTGTACTTTCCTTCTCACTCTGGAATATTGAGCGAGACGGTAATTCAGTCTAGTGGGTAAACTGGATGAATTATTGGCTCCCACATAATCAAAGTTTAGAATTCATCAGTCTCTCGTAAGGTGGAACAAGGGCAGGCATCAATTTCTCTTCATTTAACCTCCGGAGTAAAATCAATTAGTCATCAGTTTGAAATATTTCACAAATCGCTCACTCATTTTTCTCACATTTTCCACAAAAGGCCCTTCATTTTTTTTTTTTTTTTTACTTTAACAAACATGAATAAATGGTTTTAGAATGAATGTCGGACTGAGGTAATCTTATTGCTGTGTGACCTGCAGGAGGTACGCCGGCTGTGTCCTTACATAGAGCGGCCTTAATTGTAATGTTTTTAGCAAAATGGGTGAAATATATCAGCTTGACATGTATAACTGTGTGTGTGTAGAGGTTTGTGATTTCATGGCCCGTTTTTATATGTGGTATATGTTAGAGATTTAACAACATTATTACCTTGAAGGACAACTGTAGTGAGAGGGATATGGAGGCTGCTAAATATTTATTTTTAAAGGGAACCTAAACTGAGAAGGATGTGCATTTTTCCTTTCAAAATATTGCCAGTTGCCAGACTCTTCTGTTGACCCTGTTTCTCTAATACTTTTAGCCACAGCCCCTCAACAAGCATGCAGATCAGGTGCTCTGGATTAGAGATGTAGCGAACTGTTCGCCGGCGAACGGTTCCAGGCAAACTTTGGGGGTTCGCGTTCGCCTGCACCAGGCGAACTTTTGCGGAAGTTCGATTTGCCCCATAATGCACTATGAGGGTCAACTTTGACCCTCTGCATCACAGTCAGCAGGCACATTGGAGCCATTCAGGCTACACTAAGCCCTGGAGCCCCACCCCCCCTTATATAAGGCAGGCTCGCTGGCCATGACACTCACTCGTGTGCCTGCTGCAAATAGACAGACTAGGGAGAGCTGCTGCAGATTTTTTCTCCTAGGGAAAGATTAGTTAGGCTCTTGGCTTGCTCCTGGATGATTGTTATTGCTAAAATAGCACCCCTCAGCTCTCTTTTGAGAGCTAATGTTTTCCTGATGTGTTTTTTTGTGTGTGTTGCTCACTGACATTATACAGCCCTGTCTGTTGCAGCTGGACCTTGGTAATTGTTATTATTGTGCCAGCCAGGCCCTGCCTAACTATCTATACTGGGACACCTACCTAACTACTGGGGCACCTACTTACCTATACGGGGATACCTACCTACGTACCTATACTAGGGGACCTACCTATGCCTACCTACCTATACTGGGTCTCCTACCTATGCCTACCTAACTACTGGGGCACCTACTTACCTATACGGGGATACCTACCTACGTACCTATACTAGGGGACCTACCTATGCCTAGCTAACTACTGAGGCACCTACCTATGCCTACCTACCTATACTGGGACTCCTACCTATGCCTACCTATACTGGGTCTCCTACCTATGCCTAGCTAACTACTGGGACTCCTACCTATGCCTACCTACCTATACTGGGTCTCCTACCTAAGCCTAGCTAACTACTGAGGCACCTACCTATGCCTACCTACCTATACTGGGACTCCTACCTATGCCTACCTATACTGGGACTCCTACCTATGCCTACCTAACTATACTGGGACACCTACCTACATACAAGAAGATAATAAGGTCATTGCTTCATTGTGGACAGACCAAATTCGATCAGCTGGACAGTCACTGTTGTTCTATCATTGAGCTACCACAGCCCGGCGACCATATGGGCTGGAAAACTGCCACGGCCTACACTCTCACCATGGTGCGCACCAGTCCAGCACGGCCGTCACTATGCAAACAGCTGTTTGCGGTGCGTTACATAGTGAGTTTGGTGTGTCAGTGTGAAGCAGAACTCTAATTACACTCCCTGATTGATGTATACTCATGCAAGATGTTTGAAAGCACGTTAGGCCTGCAATTTAGCATTCAATGTGATTTCTGCCCTTAAAACGCTGCTTTGCGTCAAATCCAGTTTTTCCCCGGAACTTTGGGCATGTATCTCACTCCGCCATGCCCCCCTCCAGGTGTTAGACCCCTTGAAACATCTTTTCCAACACTTTTGTGACCAGCATAATTTTTTCTATTTTTCAAAGTTCGCCTCCCCATTGAAGTCTATTGCGGTTCGCAAACTTCTACGCGAACCGAACCTTCCGCGAAAATCGGAGGTTCGCGACATCTCTACTCTGGATTGGTGTGTGCGCATGGTGCACATGGACACATAACGTTAGCTCCCTTGTGTGATTGGTAAGATGCACTGTCTTTCCCAGGAGAGGAAGTTAGGATGTGTGCTCCTAATCCATTGATAGGTTTGGTGCAATGAATGTGTTTGCATGTCTGCACTATGCATGTTACAGGGCCAGAGTTAGGACACCTATGTTTACCTGGGTACTTCTGCACAGTATAGGTGACTAAGCATAAGAATGCATTCTTCTGTGAACTAAAACCCTGGCTTTTAATTTAGCTGTAGGGATAACAGTTGTGCCTGGATGAGTGAATCTGTGAATGCATTTGTTTGAACATTTGCATGTGAGAGTACGAAGGGTTAATTGATTTTTGCTGTTTCTAGCCACACCCCCTTCAGCACCTCCCTTTCCCTAATAATTTATTTAATGTCCTAACTAGAGGCGATGTGCCTGGATATATGTATTTTTACTCTGGATTAGCTGCATGCTTGTTTCAGGTGTGTCATTGAGCCACTATTGCAGCCAAAGAGATCAGCAGGGCTGTCAGGCAACTACTATTGTTTAAAAGGAAACATCCATATCCCTCTCAGTTAAGGTTCACTTTAAGCAATACCAGTTGCCTGGCTGTCCTGCTGATCCTCTGCCTCTAATACTTTTAGCCATAGCCCCTGAACAAGCATGCAGCAGATCAGGTGTTTCTGACATTATTGTCAGATCTGACAAGATTAGCTGCATGCTGGTTTCTGGTGTTATTCAGACACTACTGCAGCTAAATAGATCACCAGGGCTGCCAGGAAACTGGTATTGTTTAAAAGTAAAAGTAAATAAATATCCTTCTCATAACAGTTTCCCTTTAAACTGCAGTATAGCAAAATAACCACAAGATGTCACTGTGTGTAAATTGTGATGATGATTTTTATGGGATTGTTATTTCCTGTATTCCCCTTCTGTGTTCCTCTCTGTTCTAAGTAAGCTGCATTACCTCATGGTGGTGTATGATAAATCTCTGCATTTTTTTCTTTAGTAAAGAGTTCTAACTATATATACTGGGTGCCTATCTGCATGTATGGACCACTCTGCTCCAATCGTATATACATGGGGTGAACAGCAATATTTGTCACTTACATGCGCAGATGTCACTTTATTTTTGCTCCGCGCTACTCTGTGTTTCTCTCATCTGGGTCACATTCTATGAAGTTCAGCCACTCCACATTAAAAACCTGATGAAGTGACCTAAATCCACGAAACGCAGTTTTGCCAACAAATAATCATCTCTGCTTATCGCGTACTGTCTTGAAAGGTAAGTGTATGAAGTTACACTGGAAGCAGGAAATTAAGGTGCCTGGGGCTAAGGGACGATTTGGGTGCCACCACAGGCCCTAATACAAATATCGGCTATTGGGCGCCAAAAGCAGAAATTTGGGTGCTCGATAAAGATCATTTTAAAAATTAGAACGTTGTAGTTGTAGTTGACATTTTGAGAAATTTAGAACATTATGGTTTTTGAAGTTTTTATCGTTTTGAAATTTAGTAAATTATAGTTATTGAAATGTTTGGTCTTTTGTATCCAAAATTATTGTTTTATTTTTTTTTGAAAATTTGTTTTCAATTTAATTAGAACGTTATGGATTAGGCATCAAGAAGGGGGGCTTAGGGTTAGGCATCAAGGAGGGTTTTAAGGTTAGTTGTCAAGAAGGTGGATTTAAGGGTTAGGCTTCAAGAAGGGGTCTGTGCTCTTTAGATAACTAATCTGTGCGTTTTAGGTCTGATACTGGATCTTATCACAGCCCATTTTGAATGATTGGTACGGAGTACACATGGGGCTTGATTCACAAAGCGGTGCTAACCAACTTAGCACGTCTAAAGTCTTTAGACATGCTAACCAGGGTGCTAAGTAGGTTAGCACTGGATTTCTCAATTGAGAAAACCGGTGCTAACCTACTTAGCACCCTGGTTAGCGCGCCTAAAGACTTTAGACGTGCTAAGTAGGTTAGCACCGCTTTGTGAATCAAGCCCATAATGATTGATATTGGATATCGGACAATGCTAATAAATCCAAACCAATCTGCAATCTTTTAGAGCATAGATGTCTATTATGTTTTAGACCAACTACTGTATAGACCTTTTGAATCTGATCTACATTTACCTTGACTGCTTGATGACTGGAATGGATGTTTGACAGTTACAACTTACACTCAGTTTGCAACCTTCTACAGTGCTGTATGTGTATGGTTTAGGTTTAACAGCATGTTTGCAGTCTTTATGATTATAAGCATTTAGTATCTACTCCCCATAACAGCAATTGGTGGTGGTTGTTTATGGCCCATTTGTATTTTTACTCTTATGAATGAATAAAAGTTAAGTTTTAGGTAATATAGTACCGGTTAATAGGGTCAATAAGGGGATTGATTCTCAATTTCAGTGTGTTCTTCTGTTTAATGATACCCTTTGTTTAGTTAGGAGTGCTTGAGTAAAGCCCCATCTACACCATACAATTCTTTGTCCGATTTGATGCATTGATTCGATTCAATCAGACATGTCCGATCGGGATTCGATTCAATTCAATTTGCCATTGCAAAACAATGGCAAATTGAATCGAACTGAATCCCGATCGGACATGTCGGATTGAATTGAATAGAAACAATGAATTGAATCGGACTAAACATTGTATGGTGTAGATGCGGCTTTAGGCTCTATGCTACCCGGGACCCTCCTTTTACTAATGGAAGTAACAAACCTGAAGCAAGTCAGTTGGTGAAACTTTTACAGTTAAAAGTGACAGTACAAATATATTTTCACATTGGAAAAGAGGTGCCTAAGAAGAGGCAGACATAAGCTTATCTGAAGAGGTGAGTTTTAGAGCTGTGTTTCAGAATATTCTGAGGGTTGGGGAGTGCCACATGGAAAGTGGACTGGATTTCCAGAATAGATGAGCAGCTTGTGAGAAGTCCAAAAAGTGGGCATGGGCAGGATTGATAAGATTTCACTCCTCTGCAATACGTTCCTATATATAAGTGTTCTCTATGGAAAGCCTTCTTATGTTCTGTGCAGCATTATGTGCCTCTGTTGATGTCCATATACAGTGTGAGTGAACAATGGCTTGTTGAGTAAGTCATCTACTTCATTTACATGTAATGAAAGGCATCCATAGAACAGTGTGTGAATGTGTGAGCTCACTGGCATGATTGGTTTTCATGCAATGAGAACAATAGACTTTTGTCTCCTTAATTCCCGGACTCCCCAACACACTTTTCACAGAACAATACAGTCCAGTCAGCCTACATAATTATCCACCAACCACCATTCAAAGAACTAAATATCCATATACCAATAATCCTCCTCACTGGCTAATACAACTCATGCAGGCAATTAAAGAGGAACTGTAGTGAAAACAACAATGAATACAATTGCTTACTCTGTACAATATTGTTTTTTAGATTATTTTGTCAGTGTTTGCCCCGTGTAAAATCTTTCCTCTCCCATATTTACACACTGAAATGTATCCCTGGTGGAGATCTCTTTAATTCTGCCAGGTGATCTGTACGGGAATGTTTGTTACTGAGAGATCTATGCACAGTGGGAGATATTGCTTGCTTGGCAGTGGGAAAAAGCCGTTATTTCCCACAATGCAATGAGGTTCACAGACAGCAAACCGTCAGGACCTAGGTCATTACATCACACTGTGGGAGGGTTCTCACCACAATATCAGCCATACAGATGTCCCTGATGAGAGTTTCGAGAAAAGGTAAAGATTTCTTGTGGGAAAGGGGGTATCAGCTACTGATTGGGATGAAGTTCAGTCCTGGGTTTAAGTTTCTCTTTAAATCCAGCTCAATTCCCCTCTTTACATTAGCATTCTATAAATAACACTTTGCTTTTGCCGTATGAAAAATAGAAAGTACCTGCTGTAGTGGAGCACAAAAGGCTAAGCGCCTCTCCACTAGAGATATTCCATGATTAAGCTTATAATTCCAGCTTGCATGCAGAATGAATGTCTATTCTATGCAGCTTGGAATCTAGCCAATCGAATCCACTTCCTGTCAATTTTGGTTGTCTCAATTCCATGTGACATGATTAGCATGCAAGGGAGAATCACGAGAACCTCATTGACCCTGACTAGTCACCAGTGACATTCTAAAAGTGCGTACAGACACAATTACTGTCGCCAAGTGATGATTGGGGACAGAGTCCTGTACAGAAGCATTACTAGCCTAGAGACTAGCAATGCATTCTGTTACTACAGGCTCAACCTGTTCCAGCCAAGACTAATTACCAGTACGAACGCTAGATTCCCCCTCCCCCTCCCGTTGGCATTTCTGATTGGAACTCGGAAATGGGAAAACAGAAATTGGAATTCTGCAGAAATAGCACTTTACCGCAACTCGGTAGTTTTAGCCCAATCACAGAACTCAGAAGCATTAGACCAATCAGAGACTGCAGAGTCAACTCGGACGCTTTCGGCAATCAAAGAATGCAAAACATGACCAAAAAAGAGACTCCTTGGAAATCAGATTTCTGCGGAAATACTGCTTACTGCAATTCAGTCATTTTAGCCCAATCACAGAACTCGGTAGAATAGGGCCAATCAGACACTGCAGAATCAACTTGGAAGTATTTGGCCAATCGGAGAGTGCAAAAAAATGACCTAAAAGTACACCTGATCCGGGGAGAGGAGGAGTCACCTCCGAAGAAGATCTTGGATAAATAAGAAGCGAACCAACAAAAAGGCAGAGTCAGGAATGCTCAGAGAACAGACGAGGTGGCGCGGAATGCCTCCCTCTCTGATTCCTTTGACTGGATGAATTGAATTCTCGGTTATTGTGAGAGGATTTGTGGCATTCATCACTCAGGTATTGTTGGAGATCATATATCAGAATAATACAGCGTTATGTGAGTCAGACCCGCTTCCTGTGTCTCTGTAGCGTGAAACACACATTATCTACCACAACATAAGGCTGCGGTAAGAAGCAAGGCATTCACACACAATGTTATTTCAACACCCACGTGCCCTATTCTCCTTCAGCTATAAGCTGCTTAATTCCCGACAATCTGCGAGCCGGAGCGGCCCGGCGCTCTAATGATGATATATTAGCGGGGTAATTATTAGTATCCATTTAATTTTCCAGACAGACCATTGTTCTGCTCCTCTCCTTGTCAGCTGCCTGTTAACTTCTTACCTTCTTCAGGCCTCACTCTGTGCCCTCTGCAGTGTAACCTACCTAATGAGCCACGTGGGCAGACCACGCAGGGGGAATACAGAAGGCGATTAGATGTACACAACAATTTACACATCCTTCAGACTACGGGAGGAATCCTGAACATCACAGCTAACAGCCACCTCAGCATCAACAACGCTGGCTGTGGTCATTACTGGGGCCCGAGACACTGCAAGTCTTTTAACTTGGTTGGCCTTCTTGGCTTGGAAGAATCCCGCCTGGTATAAGTGAAGTCAAACAAAACACATTTCCCAGAAGTGATATAATGGAAGTGTTGGAAGCTGCCTGATCCCTCATTCGCGAGTGTGCAACCAAGTGTCTAAACTTTAATAAAAATAAAAAAAACGGTATTTGAAGAGAGTTTTAGGCTGGTTTTACACCTGGCTCTTGGGTACACAAGGAAAAACAAGTCATTCATATGACCATGCGGCAGAGCATGCCGACAGGGTCATATGCATAGCGCCACCACCCCACATGACCCTACCTGCGTAGTAGTCCGGATCCCACACTAATATCCCGCAGACGTGGTGGGTGTAGGCCCAAGTAGCCAAAGAAGGTCCACACACCACTTAAGTACCCCTGACCCCCCTCTAAAACAGCAGATTTATGTTTTTTATTTTTATTTGCCCTGCTCGGATATACATCACAGCGCCTTTCTCCCCCTTTAGCACCCGCCCCCCGTTCTGCTCAGCCGAAATCTGTGACTAGAGCAGAACGTTGAGGATGGGCAGGGAGGAAGTGTCTGTACTTCCTCCTCTCTGCCCGTCATCAGTAACACCCCCTGCACTCACCTCTATCAGTTCCTATCTGCACAGTGCGCTGCAGAGCTGCACTGTGTGCGGTCTTGGGGTAATTTAGCTCAGAATGATAGTGTACTAATAGCTGTATTACTACACTATCGTTCTGAGCTAAATTACTTCAAGATCACACACAGCGCAGCTCTGCACAAACACAAGTGGTTGTGCAGAGCGGGGGAAGGGGGGCGCTAAAGGGGAAGGATTGTGCTGTGACTCTTATGTCACAGCACAAATTACAAAAATGAATTAAATAGGAATAAAACCCAGCATTTCTTCTTTGCTCTAAAAAATTATTTACAGCATATTATATACAACCAGCATTTGTTTTATTACTAGACCAGCATGCAAAGGGTTACACACAGGGCTGGAAAGTTCAGTGCAGAGAAATGTGGACTCATAGGAAGTGTAGATAATGTTATCTTGTGTTTACTTAATTGTATCAAGTGAGGAATGTGGCACATTCTCTAACTGTGCAGAAGCAGCTCGACACAGACAGAGAGTCAAAGCATTTCTGCCTTCAATACATAATGAATAAAACCAGTTTTTAGTAAAATATAAAGTCAGCTTACAAAGCAAAAAAACTATACTTTTCGGAACGTATAATTTCTAAATGAATAATAATACTCATGCACAAATGCAAATATGATAACCGTACGGCATATAAAAAGTAGGAAAACATGTTATTATTGAATATTATGTCAGGGTTTTATACCGCTTTAACATTTTATCTCCGTCGTTCCGCGCATGTGGGCCACACCACAGCCACCGACAAAGTTACAGTTTCTGCATCAGTCCGATGGTAATGCGGCGGCTGATTGGCCACTTCCGGTGCAACACAGTGCGACGCGGCAAGTGTGCTAGGCCCCATTGCCCTTTATTGTTGTAGCGTTACCCTGTGGCAAAACAGTGTACCTGTCCCGGGGAGAACAAGAGGATTTATACTTACCTGGGGCTTCTTCCAGCCCTCTGTAGTCCGTAAGCTTCCTCTCTGTCCGTCCACTCCCCTACATTCTGTCACTGTCAGTCCTGTTAAAGTATGTGCTTCGACTCTTCATGTGTGCAGCCTTGCAATTCCTTCATTGTGCTCCTGTAACGGGCAGTGTTCTGCACCTATGCAGTTACAAGTCTAAACTATTCACAACGATCATTGCTACAGCAGCACAATCATGGAGGTGTGCAGCAAAGGGCTACGCTTACGCAGCAGTCCACATTTGCCGGGGCTGACAGCAGCATAACAAAGGGAACCAGATGGACACCGAGGGAGTTCACGGACTTGAGGATTTATACTTACCTGGCTGGGGCTTCTTACAGCAGGGTGCTGGAAGAAGCCCCAGGTAAGTATAAATCCTCTAATCCCATGTCTCAGGTTTACTTTAAGTGAATTGATTGAATAGGCCCTGGAGGGAGAAAAAAAAAAGGCCCTGGAGAGATTATGAAATATTCTCCTAAATGGCCTTACTTTTATCCCTGAACGTTTGGCCCCTTTTTGCTAGGTGCCCACAGTAAAAGCTTTTGCTATCCATTTTTAAACACTTGCGAATTGCAAAGCCCAAAGACACTGAGTCTACAATGTAAACCGCTGAGTATGTTTACGATATTGCTACGTGACTGTGATCCGATTTTGCCTGATCGCAAACTTCGGTCCTGCTGCATATTTTGTGAATTAGCTAGTTTGTGGAGAGTGTTGAAGCTGGACAACGCTATAACAATAATGCTATAGTGCGCTGGGCGCGTAAGGTTAATCCGTGGTTCTGGCGATCCAATTACTTCTCCCTCAGAGTTGCTATGACTATGTTTATCGGTAACGCACATTACCATACCGCAACCCGTTTTACAGCAACACTACTGCTGCACTGTGAACATGGCATAGGTGGTGCATTGCCATGAGTTAAGCCACATTACAAAGTGGCCCTTACCCCGTACCACTGTGAGTGTGGCCTTAGTGCACTTTAGCGTACAGGCCCGCCATCAGGGGGGGACATCCGTGACTCCCGTCACGGGCCCGGCCCTGCAGGGGGGCCCCATCCCCGCCGCGGCCCTGGCGGGTGCCGCCCGGCCGCCGCTCAACCCCCCATGACCGCTGCTCCCTCCCTCCCTCCATCCCTCTAACCGCCGCCGCCTCCACCTAGTCAGACCCCGATCAGACGGCGACAATAGTGCGGGCGCTAGGACCCAGCGCCCGCACTGATATGCGGAAGTGACGTCACTTCCGCATATAGAGCGGGTGCGTCCAGCGCCCGCTCTGGTCGGGTCGCCGCTGATCTTGAGGTCTGACGCTGGGCAGCACTCACTGGCAAGGTAGGGGAGGCAGCGTAGGCGGCGACGACGACGGCGGCAGCGGCTGGGGGGGGCGGCTCCCTGTCACTCGCTCACTAGCTAAAGGGCCTCCCTGTCACTCACTCACTACCTAAAGGGCCTCCCTGTCACTCACTCACTACTTAAAGGGCCTCCCTGTCACTCACTCCCTACTTAAAGGGCCTCCCTGTCACTCACTCACTAGCTAAAGGGCCTCCCTGTCACTCACTCACTACTTAAAGGGCCTCCCTGTCACTCACTCACTACTTAAAGGGCCTCCCTGTCACTCACTCACTACCTAAAGGGCCTCCCTGTCACTCACTCACTCCCTAAAGGGCCTCCCTGTCACTCACTCACTCCCTAAAGGGCCTCCCTGTCACTCACTCACTACCTAAAGGGCCTCCCTGTCACTCACTCACTATTAAAAGGGCCTCCCTGTCACTCACTCCCTAAAGGGCCTCCCTGTCACTCACTCACTAGCTAAAGGGCCTCCCTGTCACTCACTCACTACTTAAAGGGCCTCCCTGTCACTCACTCACTACTTAAAGGGACTCCCTGTCACTCACTCCCTAAAGGGCCTCCCTGTCACTCACTCACTAGCTAAAGGGCCTCCCTGTCACTCACTCACTACTTAAAGGGCCTCCCTGTCACTCACTCACTACCTAAAGGGCCTCCCTGTCACTCACTCACTACCTAAAGGGCCTCCCTGTCACTCACTCACTAGCTAAAGGGCCTCCCTGTCACTCACTCACTAGCTAAAGGGCCTCCCTGTCACTCACTCATTAGCTAAAGGGCCTCCCTGTCACTTACTCACTAGCTAAAGGGGCTCCCTGTCACTCACTCACTTGCTAAAGGGGCTTCCTGTCACTCACTCACTACCTAAAGGGGCTCCCTGTCACTCACTCACTACCTAAAGGGGCTCCCTGTCACTCACTCACTACCTAAAAGGGCTCCCTGTCACTCACTGCCTAAAGGGCTCCATGTCACTCACTGCCTAAAGGGCTCCATGTCACTCACTACCTAACCTGGGGGTCCCTGTCAGAATCCAGGTGAGAGGTGTCTACCATAATAAGGGGGCATTCTGCCTATTTATGTGAAATGCTGTCTATTTATGTGCCTCATGACTGCTGAATTTGTCTTGTTGGGGGCCTAATGATTGAATTTTTACTTGTTGGGGGCCTCATGATTTGTTGGGAGCCTCAAGATTGCTGAATTTGTCTTGTTGGGGGCCTCATGATTTGTTGGGGGTCTCACGATTGCTGAATTTGTCTTGTTGGGGGCCTCATGATTGCTGAATTTGTCTTGTTGGGGGCTTCATGATTGCTGAATTTGTCTTGTTGGGGGCCTCATGATTGCTGAATTTGTCTTGTTGGGGGCCTCATGGTTTGTTGGGGGCCTCATGATTGCTAACTGCGAGACTATGGGAAAAGCTGAATCATTACCATATGAGACAATAGCATTAAACCTACTTTTTTAGCTTTTTTAAACAGAAAATAAAACTGGGAGGTTCTAAAAAAATGATGGAGCACTTCCTCCTTCCGGCTTGAAGGAGGAAGTGCTCGATATCGAGGCTTGCAACGCGTCCATTCGGACACTTGCACCTCGTTGAAACGCTGGGTGGAGAACGGCGTTCTGGGTAATTAACCCCGCCGCATCTAGCCACTCAGCTGTGGCAATTAGAGCTAACTTGAATCACGAGTATCCACCGTGGTTATTCGTGATTAATTTGTGGACAGCAAGCCTCCAACTAGCTCTGCCAACATGTAATGGCTACGCACATTTCTCAGTTTGTGTGGGGGGGGGGGGCCCGGACTGATGATTTGTGAGGGGCCCCAAAATTTCTGATGGCGGCCCTGTTAGCGTATATAGCTACTGCAATTATTTAGCTACTGCAAAGTGCGCACAAGACACTTTCCAAGCTAATACAAGTAATTATGTTGATCTTTGCGTGCAAGCTTTAGAGAAACACTTTGAGTGCATTAGAATCCCTTCATCCCTTTCCACCATCCAAAGCTTCTTCTACACTCTGGACGAGAGTATTGACCAGCTTGTAAATACACTGACCGTTTATGGGATGAAATTGTCGGCACAAGGACGGGAGTAACAGCGAAGATCGAGGGATTTTACTGCTAATGAATGCACGACTTCTGAGATGAGTTTGTACGTCCGTAGTGTGTTGACACCAGTGGTGTACAGACCAAGGTCACAGTATATAGAGCATACATTAGCGGGATATAAACATACTCCATTATTGCTGCAGATGGAATGAAAGGGAAAATGAACTGCATGAGGTAAAGATTCAAAATTACACGCAGAGTCCATTTAGAATTTATAAAGAGAATTTCCTTACATCATCTCTATGTCTGCATAAAAGTGCCCATCGCTCATAATCTATTACAACTTTAGCCAATGGTGGTCTGCTCTAGAGCGCTTTGTCTGAATCTTGGCCACAGGGGCATAACTTGAGGGGAGGCCCAGAGGTGTGTGTGTGTGTGTGTGTGTGTGTGTGTGTGTGTGTGTGTGTGTGTGTGTGTGTGTGTGTGTGTGTTGGTGTGTGTTGGTGTGTGTTGGTGTGTGTTGGTGTGTATGTGTGTGTGTTGGTGTGTGTGTTGGTGTGTGTTGGTGTGTGTGTGTGTGTGGTGTGTGTGGTGTGTGTGGTGTGTGTGTGTGTGTGTGTGTGTGTGTGTGTTGGTGTGTGTTGGTGTGTGTTGGTGTGTGTGTGTGTGTGTGTGTGTGTGTGTGTGTGTGTGTGTGTGAGTGTGAGTGTGGTGTGTGTGGTGTGTTATGCGGCAACCTCAACAGATTTTTAACTGAGAGGGATATGGATGCTTCCTTTTAAACAATATCAGTTGCGTGGCAGTCCTGCTGATCTTTTCAGCTGCAGCAGTGGTTGAATCACACACCTAATACAAGCATGCAGCTATTCCAGTCAGAACATCTGATCTGCATGCTTGTTGAGGGGCTGTAGCTAAAAGTAGAAAGGGGCCCATACACCTAACGATTTTCCCGCCGATTCAATCACTGTGATCGAATCGGCTGTGAAATCGTCTCGCACACGCTGACCGAACGATCGATTTCCGTCTGAAATGCTGAAATCGATTCACAATCTGTTTGCAGTAAAGGCAGCCATACGATCCCTCTCTGATCAGATTCGATCAGAGAGGGATCTATCTGTTGGTCGATCTGATGGCAAATCGACCAGTGTATGGCTACCTTAAGAGACACAGGATCAGCAGTAGAGTCAGGGAACTGATATTATTTTAAAAGGAAAAATCCATATCCTTCTCAGTTCAGTTTACCTTTAAAGAAAATATATTGAATCATACCACTAGGGAGGTTAATGCTGTGAATTGATTCTTTCCGGATTTTAGGTTCTGAAAGAGGAGCAATTTTTTTAAAAAGCCTTTAGACCAGGGATGTCAAACCGGTCCTACGAGGGCCGAAATCCTCACACAATTTTGACACAGCTCAAATGAATTGATGGGTCTGAATCAGGAAAGGTGTGGTCCATCAGGGAGAACGCATTCCTCTCTTTCTCAATCCATCCTAAACACTGGCATGGATCTGAGCCTCCAGGCCTGGAGTTCGACACATGTGCTTTAGACCCTAAAAATCATACAGCTAGATAGATCTGTGGCAGCCCTGCACATTACACTCCTCCCATGGATCCAGCTCGGGGTTTCCACTCTGAGCTGCGGATTACCAGCCCGAACCAGACTCGGGGTTACTGCCAAGAAGGTTAAATGATACCGGGGGTGTAACGAATGTGGAATTCTCTCCGTGATCAGAGCACAAGACGTGTGCGCTGACACTGCGGAAATCCTCCAGAAACGTATAATTTGCGAAAACCCAGCAGAAGGTGCAATGCACCTGTAGAGGGAAATTCCTGTCGACAGGGGGAGTTGTGGAGTGCAGAGGAACAGCTCATCTGCCCTACCACACACGCCAGACAGGAATTGCATGAAGGGACGGAATGCAATCGCAAGAGAGGCGATTGAGAATGAGCACAGAGACAGATTTTATGTGTGTCCACCAAACTAGTCGCCAACCCGCGACGGTGCACACACCACAGCAGATATGAAGCAGGAACGCGATCGCAAGAGGTGCGATCGCCAGACGTGACACAAGGTTACAGCAAGGCAGAGCACGAGAGTAGCAAAGGCACAGCAAATCATACAATGAGGAGATACGGAAAATAACAAACGCTAGCTAAACGCGAACACCGCACTCATTTGCAACAGTGCACGCGTTTATGCGCGGTCTCCACGTGATAAGCACAATAGAGACAAAAACGCCTAACTAACCACCGACAGACAAACATGAAACAGAGGACGCGAGCGCTTGCTTAACGGTTACCTCACCGAGCCTCCAGCAAGCGTTCGTAGCAGACAAGACAGACACACGAAAACATGAATAAGCGAACGATAGGATCCACAGCACTAGCGAAAGTGGCTAGCGCGATCCAGGAAGACAGAACAGAAGGATCCACAGCACTAGCGCAGGATGCTAGTGCGATCCATGTACAGAGTAGCAGAACAGAAGGATCCACAGCACTAGCGCAGGATGCTAGTGCGATCCAGGTACAGAGTGGCAGAACAGAAGGATCCACAGCACTAGCGCAGGATGCTAGTGCGATCCAGGTACAGAGTAGCAGAACAGAAGGATCCACAGCACTAGCGCAGGATGCTAGTGCGATCCAGGTACAGGGTAGCAGAACAGAAGGATCCACAGCACTAGCGCAGGATGCTAGTGCGATCCAGGGAAACAGATCAGAAGGGGCTACCAGTAACAACCGCTGTTCCGGTTAGCACCCAGACACACAGAACGATTTCCTATCGACCACCGCTGGGACAGGACAATCGCAACAGACAAACAAAACAGATAAGCAATCCTAACTGCACTAAGGAAACCTGCCCAGTGCAGTTTCCAGGGATTACTCTAGGCTAATCTTCAACAAAGAGCAAGGCTGACACTCCCGGCGAGTGTCACACAGGATCTAACTCTTATGACCAGCAACTTACTGTGGTATCACATAGTATTTATAGAGCAAGCCCACAAGGGATGTGGCTAGGCAATCTGCATGACAAACATATGCAAATTACTCAGCAGCAAGTTGCAATACTGACAAAAGGTCTCTCTTCCAGAGACCTGCAGAATGCAGACCTGAACAGTGGTCAAAAGGCTGCCTGCCTGCGCAGGCAGCCCAGCGGATCCTCACAGGGGGAAAATGAAAGTTAAATGATTAAAGTTATTAAATGACTTTAAACAATTAGTCATTAAATACAAGGGGATATCCCCCAGATTAGGTGGTTCATGTTATGGGTAGAGCACAGGTGTCGAGGGCCAGATCCATGCCAGTGTTTAGGATGGAATGAGAAAGAGGGAATGTCTTCTACCTGATGGACCACACCTTTCCTGATTCAGACCCATCAATGTGAGCTGTGTCAAAAAATGTGTGAGGACCTTGGCCGTTGAAGGACCGGTTTGACATACCTGGGGTAGAGGGTCCTGATGGTCACACTTGTTTTATGAGCCCTGGCAGATGGGCCCCCAGTCTTCAGTTTCTTTAGGTTAATTTGTGCCGGGGTGGGGGGATTTGTAGTTGGGGTGGTTATGGTTAGGCGTGGGGGGGGGGGGGGTTTGAAGTTAGGCATTGGAGTAGGGGTGGTTAAGGTTAGGAATCAGGACAACTGTTAAGGTTAGGCTTGCAGGGTTGGTGGTTAAGGTTAGGCGATGGGGGATGGTGGTTAGGGGTAGGCATCGGCAGGGGGGGGGGGGATTATGTTACAGAATTTGGCTGGGTTTAGCTGTAGTAAGATTATTACCAATAATTTACTAGCTGTTATTTCAGGTACTCAAACTCCTGGGTGTTCTATTTGCATGTATGCATCTGTGGGGGTCACCAGGGGAAGTTATATTTGGGGGGGGGTGCGATTTATATTTATGTCCCTGGATCAGAATGGCGCTATATAAATCAATAAAAAAATAATCATGGCAGTGGTTGAATTCAGAAAACAAACCTGCTCTATTTTCTCACTACGCATAAGACGCTCTTTGAAAGTTTTCCTGGAAATAGCCCCGTCGCTTGGGCCTTGTGGATCCCCCTCCTACCGAGTACTTTCAAGAAAAAAAAAAGAATCCAAGCTTCCAGCTCCTTGTGAATCTCATCCACCATAAGCTTATAAAGGAGGAAAATCACAGCCCGGTGCCAAGGAAGTTAGAAAAATAAATTTTAGTAAGTGAAAAGGCCGAGGAGAGATGAGAGCGTTGCAGTGATTCAGAGAAACGCGGCGTTCACGGCCATCTGTCAATCAGCGGGCCTCGGAGCAGTGACAGCACAGGAGCTGGGCGTGAGTGATGGGATAGCAACCGTCACAAAGTACAGCAACAATCGCTCTCTGCCTCTCTATAACTACTGAATAATGCTGTTTATTTTACTGTTCAAGCCTCCTGAAAATGAATAAAACGCATTTATCTGCCGGCTTCAGAAAGCCGTCTATTCTGCTCCCGGCTGCTATTTTTACTCGGTGACTGGGAAAGAAGCGACAGCCGAGGTTTAAAGAGCAGAAATTCGGATGTTAAATGGTGGTTTGGTGTAGAATTGAAAAAATAAATTTAAAAAAAATTAGGGGCCGGCCTCATCCAACCGATACATCAAAAAAGGCCTTCCGGAAATTTGGGTGGCCAAGAATACCGATTGTACAATAGTCTACTGTTGAAGTGGAAAAAAACGATAATAAAATACCAGTTATAAATATTGATGCTTCACTTCAGCTAAACCTAACCCTATTCTCACACTGAACCCTCCCTCTACCGATGCCTGGTAACCTGAAGTGAGTAAAAATATTTAAAATAAACACATGAGGTAACTTCAAATGAACATTACATAGTTACCTTGCCATCAGTTCCTCTCAGAAGCTCACCATTTTCTTCTGACAATAATCCCTTCCAGTTCTGACAACATTTTGTCATAGAACTGAAATATATCAGTTGCTGTCAGTTATATCAGTTGCTGTCAGCTATAGCTGAGAGGATAACTGATGTGCCAGGTAATGGCCAGGTTTCCCTATGGCTGAAGTGGACGATGTTACAGTTTAACAGTGTGCTGACCAGAAAGCTATTATGGGGTAGTGGTCATTTAACCAACCCTCTACCCATGGCTAGGCTTAATTCTCCTGCCAACGCCAAACCTCAACCATCCCTGTTGACGCAAATACATTTAAAAGAAAAAAAAATGGCGCCTACTGAATTATTGTTAAGGAGGGGAAATGTGGGCGTGCATAGCATCTGACATCGGGCGCATAGCATCTGACATCGGTGCGGCGCACAGCATCTGACGTCGGCGCATAGCATCTGAAGTCGGTGCATAGCATCTGACGTCAGATGCTATGCGCCAGTAGCATGTACGGATAGCCGCTTGGGGTTTTACGGTACACCGCACGGAGGCTGCAAAAGGACAGGTAACATATAAATGTTTACGGGGGGGGGGTTACATTTATACATTGCGGCGGGGGGTTCGGCATCTCATCGCTTGCTCAGAAATCACCGCCGTTTCGCCGGACACCAGGCCAAGCAAGTTCGGCACGACATCTCACGATAGACAAAGCGACAAATTTCTGTCCCGAAATTGGCCGCTTTGTAGGTCAGGCATGCACTTGGCGGCAACGATTTTTATCCAATTCGATAATAAATCTCCATGGCGACCTTCTCTCATACACATCAGACCTACATATTCCACAAACATTAGTTATCTTTCAGAATATCCATTCCGGATCAGCCACCCAGAATCTCTGATGACTTGTTTTCTCGTGAGATGACAGCTTGTCCCTCGGGGTCAGCAGGAAAATCATCCATCCGCAAGGACTTGTGTACACGAATGGGTGAATCGGGATTGTGTTGTGATTTCCTAAAAGCAAGTTGTGTTCACAAACGCACTGCGACTGTGATAGGAAGCCTTTGTACATGACCCTTGATGCAATCACACTAGACAAAGGCTTTGACTTCTTCTTTGGAAAATTCTTAATCACAAACAAACACCCGATGAATGCTTGTTACTCTATTCTGATGCATTAAAATGACAAACCTGTCACTACGATGGGTGACACACTATGTACACTCCCCGGCCTAAAGTATCCTTAAAGAGAAACCGTGGCCAAGAATTGAACTTCATCCCAATCAGTTGCTGAAATCCCCTTTACATTGAGAAATATTTTCCTTTTCTCAAACGGATCATCAGGGAGCTCTGTATGGCTGATATTGTGGTGAACCCCCTTCCACAGTGTGAGGTCAGGACCATGGTCCTGACAGTTTCCTGCCTGTGAGCCCTGTTGCATTGTGGGAAATAACAGCTGTATAGAGCTGGGTCCAAGTGCCAAATAAGCAAGCAGCATCTCCTTCCACTAACATCACCTGCCAGCAGTAAAAATGTCACCATGTGGTAAATGTCAGAATGTAAATCAGGTAGAGGAAATATTTTACAATGGGCAAACACTGACTAAATCATTTATACATAATTATTGTAAAAAAAAAAGCACTTTTTTTACTGCATTATTTTCACGGGTGTTCGTCTTTAAAGTGACCTGAGGTGAAAATAAATTGATGAGATAAACAATTGTATTTATCATCCTACTTCTAAAAAATGACTTTTCAGTGTCTTTAAATGAAAATACATGAACTATTGACCTTTTTTATCTCCTACTGCTTTCAGAAGTTGTATTCTGCCAGGAAAACTTTTACAGCTGTAATTTGCTTATCAGTGATGTTTACTATATTCCTGACAAGGTATAGACAGGACAAAAGACATCACTTCCATGCCTAGAAATTAACTCTTTCAGGCAGCAAAATAAAACAAGTAAAACAGCCTGGTTATTAACCACTTCCGGATTCTCGGAGCGTATATACACGCCCCTGAATCCAGAAGCCGTTCCATGTCAGTTCCCGGAGGGTGTCTCCGTGAACACCCTGCGAGCCGATCGGCGGCTCGCAGGGTAAATGTAAACACACGGGGAAGATCTTCCCCGGTGTTTACATGTATACGGCGCTGCTGCGCAGCAGCGCCGTAGAGGAGATCGGCGATCCCCGGCCTCTGATTGGCCGGGGATCACCGGCATCTGATAGGCTAAAGCCTATCCCATCAGGCGCAGGACGGAAATCCGTCCTGCGCCGCTCACAGGGGGAGGGAGAGGGAGGGAAGGGGAAGGAGGCCAGGAAGCGCTGCGGAGGGGGGCTTTGAAGAGCCCCCCGCAAGCGCAAGCAGCCGGCGGCGATCAGACCCCCCCAGCAGAACATCCCCCTAGTGGGGAAAAAAGGGGGGAAGTCTGATCGCCCTGGCTGCTAGCTGATCTGTGCTGTGGGCTGGAGAGCCCACGCTGCACAGATCAGCATAAAATAACATGGTGTGGAAGTGGTTAAAGAGAGTATGAAGAGAGAATAAATCTCGCTTCAGACCTCATAGATAGCAGAGGCATGTGTGCTCCTGCTAAAACGCCGCTATCCCGTGGCTTAACGGGGGTCCCTGATCCCCCAAATCCCCTCCGTGTAGCGGGGGAGCGCTTCCGCATTGGGGCAGGGCTAACCGCCGCAGCCCTGCCTCCCGTGCGTCTATCAGACGCGTACCTCCACCTCTCCCCCACCCCTCTCAGTCTTCCTTCACTGAGACGGGCGGGGAAGAGGCGGCGATGCGTGTCTATTAGACGCGCTGAGAGGCAGGGCTGCAGCCGTTAGCCCTGCCTCTATGAAGAGCAAAATTTACGACCAATTTGATCGTTGATTTTGAAGGGGGGAGGGGTTTGGGGGTGAAGGGACCCCCGTTTAGCCGCGGGATAGCGGCGTTTTAACAGGGCACACATGCCCCTGCCAACTATGAGCTCTGAAGCGAGATGTATTCTCGCTTCAGAGTCTCTTTAATATGTTTTGCACTGTACATACACATGTTTATCTCATGTCACCTGTCGCCTTGGGTACACTTTAAGGGACTTATACACTATGTGCTTTGCGTCACAATTGGAGTACAGCGCAGATGCATTGAATTTCCTATGGGGCTATCATATTGATTGCGGTGCGATGTGACAGGTTTAGTTGGAAACGCACTAACAGGGTAATGTACGCATTTATGGGTGGCAGTGAGACATGCTTTCATTGTCCTGTATGTCTCACTGTATGGTCACAACTCACCATTAATGTGTAATGCAAATTTTCAGATACACTGCGATGCAATTGCATTTTTATAGCCTAACTAGGCATTATGCCCGCCTGTTTAAAAAGGGCACTAGGGCTCAGCCACGACCCCCCTCACCACCACCGGGCACCGGCATGCAAGCCACGCTCCTCCTGCTCTCCAATGTCCGCCCGCGTGCCACACATGCGCAGTAGCGCAAATGCACGGACACAGGGACAGGAGAGGACGCAGGGACACAGGGGTTTTATTATAGAGGATGGTGGCCACTAGTGATGCAATCTTTTTCATTCAATCTTACCATTTCTATGTAATATTAGGGAACTGCCCAAATTATCCATCCAATATATTCACTCATTTTACCCTTATACTACATAGATTTGGTAAAATTGGATGAATAAGATTGGATCATTAGTGGCCACCTTCAGGCCTCCTTCACAATAGAAATTGTAAATCCGAATGGGATCACTAGACGCATTGTGGTGTTCAGCGATTTCAGCGGGAAAATTACTACCCAAAAGTGGAAATTCAGTAGTTTTGGTGAAAAACGCTTTTAAACCTCCCTGGCGGTAAGCCCGAGCTGAGGTCGGGCTATGCCGCCGGGAGGCACCGCTCAGGCCCCGCTGGGCCGATTTGCATAATTTTGTTTTATTACACGCAGCTAGCACTTTGCTAGCTGCGTGTAACCTCCGATCGCCGCCGCTACCCGCCGATCCACCGCTATTCGTCGCGCCGCAGCCGCCCCCCCCCAGACCCCGTGCGCTGCCTGGCCAATCAGTGCCAGGCAGCGCTGTGGGGTGGATCGGATTCCCCTTTGACGTCACGACGTCGATGACATTGGTGACGTCATCCCGCCCCGTCGCCAAGGCGTTCTTTGAACGGGATCTCTTGATCTCCGATCGCCGAAGGCGATCGGAGGGGCTGGGGGGATGCCGCCGAGCAGCGGCTATCATGTAGCGAGACGTTGTCTCTCTATATGAAAAAAAAAAAAGAAAAAAAACGTATTTGCTGCCCCCTGGCGGATTTTAATAAACCGCCAGGGAAGTTAAGGCTTGGTTCACATTAGCGGTCGCCGTCCGGAATCGCCGTGCCAGAGCCGGACCGCATGCGGAACGGACGCACGGCATAGCAATGAAAGTGTATGCGTCCGTTTCGTCCGGACCGGATCCGGACCGGATCCGGACTCCGGCGTAAGACCCAACATGCGCTATTTTTTGGTCCGGCTCCTCCGGCAGACGTATCCGGAGCGGAGCCGGACTGCAACATCCGGCCAATACAAACCAATGAGAACCGGAGAGCGCACAACACACTGGCTATAAAATCCGGATGTTCTACCCCACTTCCTATGCGCATTGTAGCGGCGATTTTGGATGGGGACACATGGGCAAGCATTTTGGAGTGGAGCAGCAGTGACTTTAAACGTGCTGGAGATGTTGGCAGTATGTCGGAGTTGGAGGTGAGTGCTAAACAGCGGAGGGCCTGATTCCACAGGTCCACCTTCTGCTGACCTCCCAGACCCCAACATTTTTATTTTATTTCTACTATCTTTTGCCAAACGGATCCGGATCGCATCCTGATGAACACCTGATGCAAACTGACTGGATCCGGATCGGATCCGGATCAGAACCGTACGGTCAGGTCATCCGGTCCGTTTGGCAGAGAACCGCAAGTGTGAACCGGGCCTAAGACATCGTAAAATTCGTAGAAATCGTAAATTCCGCAATGTCTAAAGACATCGGTGGTATGCAGAAAATGTTTTTGCGGAAAACATTTTGAGATATCCGTGGCACATAAAAACAGCAATTCCAAAACATCTGAAGATGTTGGCGGCAGTCTAAGGGTTAAGTTATATTTTTTTGATAGTCTTCTTTTTTATTTAATGGATTTTACTTTTGGATATAAACTTTCTGGGGGGAAAAAAAGCATATCCCCGCCACATTTCAGCCACACTACCACCACACCCCCAACCATGCCACATCTCTAGACCTGCGCCCCATGAAGAATTGATGAGCAAAAGACACATTTTTATAATCCAATTCACATCGGTCCAATCTTCCTTTAGATAAGCATGTGAGAATAAACATAATATTTGGCTCCATGTAACCATGTTTTAGCAGGGGAACATTTATACAAATCTGTAAACTAGGCCAAAAAGAGGGGAGCGTGAAATTTACACCTATGTGAGCTACAAGGACTGTCTCTCTCCAAGAGGGGCAAAGAATTCAACAAATAAAGTCCTTATGCCTTTTTATGTAGAGTGGGAAGTTAGGGACCTCTTATTTCTTGTTCTCCAGACCACCAAAGTTTATATAAAAACCATGGAGGACCATGAATGGAGTTTAGGTGAGGGACAGCTTCCCAACTGTCAAAATCCAAAGATCATTAACCATTTTCTATTATGGAAAAAATAAACATATATGTAGTCTGACTTTCGAGTTGGGTTTTGAATCTTGATGGTGGTTTTGAATCCATAACAGATGCCTCTCCTCCGACCCTAGCAGAAGATATAGGATTTATAGCAGCACAGCATTCAGCAGAGAGCAGCAATTTCCAGGGGGCAGTCAATAGTCTTGTTACACAATCAATAGTGTTTGTAATTAAGGGGCAAAAGGTTCAAACGGAGAGGTTGAATTATCATAAAGAGAGGCAAGGGCAGGCTCTTCGGGATAAAAGACGACCTTATCTCAGCAGGCTTTTACTTCATTTAAATGGTGCTCTATTCACGCCCCGCTATTGGATTACACATCAATGGGTTTTGAGCGTGCCACAATATTATCATTCAGCACGAGCAGCAATTACCACAGCTGGCAAATTTATGGTTAACGCACTCTTTGCAGTGATAGCAAAAACGCACAGAAAGCTTTTAGCTCTGTATCAATGATGGGTAGACGGCATCTCAAAGGCGTTAGAAGTGATGTCTCACAGAACTGAGGTTGTGGGCTCAACACCCAGCAAGCCCAACATCGGCAGTTTGTTTCTCTGTTTGTGTGTGGGGGTTTCAAGCAATCTGGCATACTTTCTCCAGCCTAAAACTCACTGGTGGGATACCAAGGAGGAGTCTTCGAAGATACTGAAACAAAAAAAGGAACATTTAACCACTTATCCACTACAGTTGTGTTCTCCTTATGGACCAGAGCAATTTCCACCTTTCAGCACTCTTCTCATTAATTCACCAATAACTTTATCACTACTTATCACACCAAAGTGATTGATATGTCCGGCTATTGCAATGTTTAAATTAAGCCCCCTAGTACAATGTATGGCCACAATATTTTATTTGGAGATAAAGGTGATTTTTTTCAGTTTTGTTGTTCCATTACACTATACTACTAATTATGCACCCTTATTTGCAAAAATAACAGTAATATATCCTCAAAAAGTTGAGTCTCTAAGGTAACTATGTATTTTTTTTCGCAAGAAGTGTTTTATTTTGGTAACTATGGTAGAGGGGGTAAGGTAAGGGGTTAATTAAGGGGGGATTTTTTGATTTGTATTTCATTTAATGTATACAGGTATCTTTTTATTTTTTGGCCACTAGATTTGCCCACACTTCACCGACTTCACCGCTTGCCAGCTGCCCATGTTAAAGGACCCCCAAGAGACATTTCATACCGATGCGGTGCAATATGCCGAACGTATCCAACTTGACACGAAGTCAACATTGCATTATGGGCCAGTATCTGCAGTGATGCACATTGACCGGAAGTCGTGTAAGTCATTGGTGATGCAGACATTTTAAACTGTTTGGTGTTAGCGTTGCGATATAGAAGTGCGGACGCCGATTTTTTTTTTATTCATTTTTTTTTGCAATATGTACTTCCACCACAGGAAGTGAGCAGTAGGAAGTCTCATTTATGGTGTGTTTTGGTGCCGAGAATTACATTAATGCATATTAATGCAGTTATCTACAAAGCTTGTTGTTTTTGCGGTGTGTTGCGGTGCGATCATCTAATCGCACCGCACTGAAAACGCTGGTTGCCAATGCGAAACTGACCTTAAAATATTATAATCGCTGTCTACAGTATTTTATAGACTTCTGAATTTAAAAAAAAAACAAACTTTAACAACACTTGTTAGTACTAAACAATGTATAAAACAAAAAGTAAAAAAATAAATAAATAAACAAGCAAAAAAGCTTTATGTTCCATTTACTATAATAGGTTACACCATCGCATTATATTAAGTAACAGCAATTATCCACGGCTGGCGGTTCATCTAGTTTGGCTGGAAAAGGCCGTCAGATCTGAGTCTCTTTCTTGTTTTGTGTTAAACACATAATGAGGAAAGTTCAGGGTGTCACGATAATTTGTTCATGAAATGATAATGATATCATAGGGGAAAAAAATAAATAAACGCACACACAAGTGATTAAGCGCCGTGATAATGAAATGCCACCAAAGTTCTGCAAATGACTTGCACCGTTCTGCCACCCATTAAATGTGCGAGAAACATTCATTAATTAGAGAAACCAGCTGAGCGAGAGTTTAACCTCCCCCCGCCCCCCACCAGATTACCGACTGAGGCCCTATATCCTGCGTCTTGGGAATTGGAGGCCTGGCGGAGATTAGAAGGATTCCAGGGGTGCAGGGAACAGGGCCATCTTTATGTTATGAAGGTGGGAATGTACAGAATGTTTTTAAGCTGCAAAGGCTATATATTTCCATTTAATGAGCATATGTTCAGGGGCATGCTGGGAGCAAAGCGGGAATCTATCATAGGCGGACCTCTCGGGCAGGAAAGAGGAAGTCACATCTGTTCTCCTGTGGAGCCAGACCTTATTTATATCAGGTGTAATATATTGCCCTTGTCAAAGGTTAGCATGTGTCCTCTGTGTCGCCACCGTCAGTAGACACGGGCACTCAGGAGGGGCAGAGACTTAGTGTCTGACAGACTTGCTGATGGAATGTCAAGATATCAGGAGAATATTGCACTAAAATATATCCTTTAAAAGTCACAACAATGAATTACAGGATATGTAAATAAAGGGAAGGCTCTGGAAACTATTTACAAAATTAGACTCTTATCTTTAACCACTTAAGGACCATAGGCTTACATCCCCCTAGTGACCAGGCGATTTTTTTCTATTCAGGCCACTGCAGCTCTAAGGGCTTGCTGCAGGGCCGTACAACTCAGCACACAAGTGATCCCACCCCCTTTCTGTTGGTGGGCTCTGACCGCTGCTCTTGTGTTTATACATTTTTTGTATTTAGTTTTTCTTTTAATACATGTTTGCATTTTTATTTTGGGGGGGCTTCTTCCAGCACCTAGAAGAGGCCGACTACTCAGGGATCGGCGATCCTTCAGGGGCTAGTAGCGGGACCCGGGTGAAGACTGGAGCTGCAGCGAGGGACACTCATGACCTCTAGGGGCTGAAAGAAGCCCCAGGTAAGTAAAGATTTAAGTTGATTAAAGAGATTGAATTGTTCACCTCGGATATCCTTTAATGTTCAAAAAGTGCAAAATCAATCAGATTCTTCAATAGTGATAAACATCCAATTACGACAATAAGCAGCTTAGGCCCATTACAGCTTGAATTGTTAAAATTTTGGGGGTTTTTTTAGTCCTAAAAAAAAAACAAGCCTGGTTGTATATTTTTGCATTTTTTGAGCATTAAAGATAAGATACTATTTTTGCACTTGGTTTCTGGAGCCTCCCCTTTATTTGCATATCCCTGTAATTCAGACTTGGAAAACAAACTGGCAGCCAACTTAAAAAGCGTCAGCATGTACGTAACATACGTGTGCTCAAAAGGTCTTAAAATGGAGATGTGATTAATAATGTATAAAATGTCTGCATTCATAACTTTAACCCATTTTTAAAGAGAACCTTCAGAGACATTATGAGACTGGCGTGTGTACAGTGGCAAGCATACAAATAAGTGTTATTTTTCTTCTTTCTCTACCTGAAAGAGTTAATATTCAGCTATGCAAAAAACCTCAGGTAGGTAAAACTGTAAGGGGCCGAGGGTTGAAAGCGAAGCTGAGGCGTGGGACATGTCAGCTGCAAGGAGCTGGAGGTAAGTAGATTGGGGGGTAGGGAATATTGCTTGAAGACTTCTTCAATTACTGTGTTAGCCAAGAACTCCCTATTGTGGGTAACATCATCTCAAGTACCCCCTAATGCGTTTGGCCAGTCTCACATTAACAGCCTGAGTTTTAGTTGCGGTGCGATCGGATGAGTGCATCACGCCGCTAACAGCAGGCTTTGTAGATTCCTGCGATAATGAGCGGTAATGAGCCTTCATATAATTCTTGGCAGCAAATCAAATCTTAAAGGGACTCTAATGAAAAAAAAATCCCCTGGGGGGTACTCACTTCGGTAGGGGGAAGCCTCTGGATCCTATCGAGGCTTCCCCGTCCTCCTGTGTCCCACGGAGGTCTCGCAGCAGCCCACTGAATGCACAGCCAACAATTTGTGCAATATATACCTTTCCTTGTTCCAGCGCGAGAGCAGATATGGCTTTCCAATTGGAAAGAGGCAGAATTAGTCGATCTCAGTCGGGTTCGCTCTACTGTGCAGGTGCAAGAGACCCTGCGCAGTAGAGCGGATCCGACTGGGATCGGCTATTTCCGCCTATTTCCGAGCGGAAAGCCGCTACTGTGCCTGCTCTGGAGCCAGGAAGGTAAATATTTACATCCCCGCTGTTCAGTGGGCTGCAGCGAGACCGCCGTGGGACACAGGAGGACGAGGGAAGCCTCGATAGGATCCAGAGACTTCCCTCTACCGAGGTGAGTACCCCCACGGGGGAATTTTTTTAGTTTCAAAATGTTTTCATTGAAATGTTTTATAACAAAACAGGTTATGCAATAAAGTTGCCCAACTAGGGGCAAGATTACAATGATATGCTCAGGCAGGGAAATTTTTTTAACGTTACAGATCCTTTTAAAGTGAAGCTCTCTAGTGCTCCCTTCCTGTGACGTGAAAACACATTGCGAACAAGTGTATTGACCAAACTCACAATGCAGACATTTTTTTAATATCTGCGGCGGCATTGACTTACATCAGTGTTTCTCAACATTTTATTGGTATGTACCCCTTATAAAACCCTGTACTCACCAAGTACCCCCTGGCATAGTAAATATTATCACAAGTACCCCTTAACAAATACATATTTAATCGTAGTACATGATGATTGGTTCTAAACAATTTCCAAGCATTTACTGTTGCTTTTAATTAGACAAAAATACTAATTTGGTGTTTCTATATAAGATTTATAATTTTCTAAAACTCTAAATTTGTTACACTTGGTCAAGTTTATCAATCCTGAGTACCCCCTGGAACCATCAGAAGTACCTCCTGGGGTACGCGTACCGCATGTTGAGAAACTAGGACTTACATGGCACTCTGTCAACGCACGTCGCCGCGGATGTTGTCCCATAACATGCTGCTGCTTTTGCGGCAGATGCTATATTTTCGTGGCACCACATAACACCAGGTATGAAATGCCCCATAGACTTTCCTTGTTTTACTGTTAATCTGCGGTAAAAACGTGCAACACAAAGCAATGAAAACGCTCTAGTGTGAAAGGAACCCTTTATGTTCGATATACCCCATAACTGTAAAAAAAAAAAAAAAAGTTAAATTTTAATAACTATGAATACTTATTCAGATTTCATTAAATATAATTTATGATTTTTTTTTTTTACTCTCAAAGCTTGCTATGATAGAATGACTATGACAAGATCAAATAATCTCCGAGGTCTACTAAAGTAACACCTGGGGAACATGCAACGTGTCGAGAACCCAGGACTTAGCGACAGACACATTTATTTACTTATTTTGTAAGAGGGGGATTCTAAAGGATGACTGAAAAAAGAAAAATCCAAACCATCTGCTGAAACTGAAGGCACCATCCATAATAAACAGAGGTAGCCCGGCATTGTTTAAAACTAATCCAGGGAAACACAGCTTAGAACATAAAGTGAACATCTGTTGTTGACAACATTGTCTGAGTGTCACTTTCAGCTTATAATGTTTTCAATAATAATTTAATCAAGGATCCTCCAATGCCTCTACCGTTCCCTTGTCCAAATCTCAAGTGTCTGACGCCAGTAATGTCCCAGCTGCTGAACTTACTACAGTGCAACTTAACAGCTGCAAACCTGATGCCAAAGTATTATGGGAGACACGTATCTATAGACCAATGGGCTGTTACACTAGTGTTGTAAATGACAGGCAGCCTAGAAACTTGCCCCATTCCCAGCCTGAAGCAGATGCAGGGGCCGTCTGCTGGCTGTATAGGTATGTGGCTGCTGCTCTAGCTTACAGACTTGTTGAAGTACATTAAAATGTTTTTCCTACTTGGCTATAATGATTTCCTTTTAACTTCTTAGGGACCGACACAGTACAAATCTACGTCGGGCGGGTCGCGATGCGGTTCTGACCAGACGTCTCGCCGCTTTCTACCCGCTGCAATGTGCTGCCCTGCCGCCTCTATGACGGCAGAGCACTGTGAGCCGGGCAGGAGCCGTTTTTATTGGCTCCTGGCCCTGTCATTACTGTAAGCCAATCCCATAGGGTCAGGAGCCAATGAAAGCGGCTCCTGACCGGCGCACAGCTCTCTGCCGTCATAGCGATGGCAGAGAGAGCAGCCTGCGGCGGAGACAGAGCGGTGTGACCGGCGGGAGTGACGGATTATCGTGGCGATTCATCGGTATGCGGCGTCTGGTCCTTAAGGGGGGCAGGGGCTGCTGGTACAGAAGGGGTTAAACAATGTGCATTACCTGATTATCCTGTTGATCCTCTCCCTCTAATAATTTTTAGCCAAAGTCCCTGAACAAGCAGGTTTATCTGACATTATTGTCTGATCTGACAAGATTAGCTGCATGCCTGTTTCTTGTGTTATTCAGACACTACTACAGCCAAATAGATCAGCAGGGCTGCCAGGCAACTGTTATTGTATAACCACCTTGGCGTTATGATTCTTTATGGATTTCAGGGTCTAAAAGCAGTACAATTTTTTTGCACCCTTTCAGACCCTAAAACCTGGAAAAAGTCATGCGGCCAGGGAGATCTGCAGCAGTTTTACAATAACTCACCTCCCTGGCTCCAGCGCTGCAGTTATGCCTCCATCCTCCGGGTGGCGCTGCAACTCTAAAGTGAAATTGCCGGCTGTCGTCATGACGTCAGCCAGCGATCTCACCAGAAGGAAGCAGAGCCCCAGAGGAGGGGAAAAAGAATGGCGACCAACGCCGGGATCCCCTGGGAGGTGTGTAGAAACACCCGCTGCGCGCTATACTCTACACACAGCCTCCAGCGGCTACCCCAAGCAGAGGTCGGGATTACCACTCTTAGCTGCGGTTTTCCGCCCCGATCCTAGCTCGGGATTACCGCCAAGGAGGTTAAAAGGAAATAGTTATGACAGCCTCCATATCGCTCACTAACCAGTGCGTTTTTAGATGTTGAGATTAAACCTGAAGACATGTCGTAACAATGTGAAAAAGTCAAGTGGATAGTTTATCTAAAAAGTGGTCAAAACTACAAATCATGTGACACCCAGAAAAAAACTTTGATGAGGCCCCCTTACTGTTCACAAGCCTTCAATTGCCTCCCCCTGGTGACCCTCACAGCCTGGGAGCCCATCATACAATGGGCATGAAACAAGTGTGTCCATCAGAAACCTCACACCCATAACATGTGCAGCCACATAAACACTTGATGTGCAGTATCAGAGATATGGAAGGTTAGTAAGTTCAGGCCCCCACACACCTCTGAGCCTCCTACAGTCATAGGGTCTGCCCCCCCCCCCCCCCCCCCAGTTATAGCCCTGCTAAAAAAAAAAAAAGTATTAAACCAGCACCATTCATAGCAAATCAAGAACATTGGGGGGTGGGCTGACAGTGGGCCTTGGGCAGAAAAAATGTCCTAATCCAGCCATGGAACCCGAGTCATTATGAAAGAGTGTCCTTTTACTTACCTGGTACTTCTTGCAGCCCCTATAGCAGCGATGGCGAACCTATGGCACGCGTGCCAGACCCGACACGCGTAGCTTCAACTGCAGGCACGCCATCGCTGCTCATCTGGCCACCATTTGATTGCATTGAACTGGCCGCGGCATCTAATAGACGCCTCGCCAGTTCATAGCCCGCAGCCCCGCTCCAGCCTGCATAGTCTTCCGGCAGGCAGAGCAGGGCTACGGGAAGATGGCGTCCGAAGCCCTGTACTGGAGACTATTTGTGTCTCCAGTGCAGGGCTTCGGGCGCCATCTTCCCGTAGCCCTGCTATTCCCCTCAGCGCGGGAGACTGCAGGAGGATCGTCGGAGGAGCTGCGCGCCAGAGCCCGGGACAGGAGACTTCTGTCAGGTGAGTAAATTATTTTTTCTTGCAGGTGAAAAGCTGCCCTCATTGTGTTTATTTTCTGGTGAAAAGCTGCCCTCATTACGTTTATTTTCTGGTGAAATGCTGCCACATTGCATTATTTTCTGCTGAAATGTTGCCCTCATTGCATTTATTTTCTGGTGAAATGCTGCCCTCATTGCGTTTATTTTCTGGTGTCTGGGGTAAATGTTGTTGCATTTATTATTTAATGGTCATAGTTGGCTATTTGCTGTTTTGGGGTTACGGTATACTAATAAATAGCATCACACAGTTTCTGCACACACATGATGCGAATCCTCGTTTCACCACATCATGGTGGAAACACTGCTTTCTTATGCCTCGCTGTTATATCATTATGTTAGCTCCGCCCATACAATGTCATGACCACACCCATTTTTTCAGCGCCACAAACACCCACTGTTGAACCCAGAAAAATCTGGTCACTGTAGGTTTGAGGGTCTGGTATTTGATATCTCTTCTGGTATTTTCGCACATTTATTTATTTATTTGTGTGTGTGTGTGTGTGTTTTATACTTGTTAATTTTTTATTTATTTTTCTAAAGGGGGTTTTGCTGAATCCTTTATATTATGCATAATCCCCATTTCCAATTGGCAACTGTGGTAAACATCCAGCCTCTCTGATTGGCCTAATATGCCAGTGTCTTGTGATTGGCCTAAAAATTCCCTAGTATTTTTAATTCTGTGGTACAATACGGATTCTCTGATTGGTCTAGTACTTCCAAGCCTTGTGATTGGCCTAAAATTTTCGAATCTCGATGATGCGGTATTCCAAGGTGTTCTGAATTCAAAATTCCGATTTCCGCTGCAGAAAGCAGATTTTCGATCAGAAACTCGTAAATGAGAATTCTGTGGAAAATGGAAGCTCATCCCTAGTTTAGTGTCTTAAACTGCCCATGTGCATAACGTTCCCAGCCTTGGCAGTAGTGCACGACTTAGCTAAGTCGCAGTCTTCACCAGGTCGCACAGTGGATCAAGGGAGGAAACCGGAAAGACAGCGAGGGACCTACTAGAGTACGGAGGCTAGAAGAAGCCCCAGGTAAGTAAAAGTCTTTCACCAATACAGGGTTGGATTTGGAATTTTTTCTGCCCAAGACCTACTGCCACCATCCTGTGCACCACCTGATCTATGTGCCCCTCCCCCCCCCCCCCATCCAGTTTGTTCCCCTGTAACTGTGCTCTCATCTTGTTCTCCCCCAATCCTGTGTACTTCCCTGGTCCCAAATTCCCCTCCATTCTCTGCTGTGCTTGGGGGAGGGGCACAGCACAGGATGGGGGAGCAGATTACTACTGTTCCACTGCATGCCCCTGTGGAAGCAGAGTGTTCATGGACTGGGTTTGTGACTGCTGCGGATTGGCAGTTTAACAGCTTTAGTGTGCCAGCCCCTTGCTTCCTGGTGCCCTTGGCCTTTGTGGCCTTGCCTCACATCCAGCCATGCTCGGGTATCCTTTAACATATTTTCTTGTGCAGTAAAAGAAGGTACATGGTAGAGAATCCTCTGTTTTGGATTTTAACATCCCCTTCATAGAAAACAAATGGCAGCTTGGGTGACGGGCCAAGAAGAATCTGCATATTTATGTGATGACTTCTGCGCTCCTGACGGCCATGGTGTTGGTTTCTAGGACAGAAGACAACCAGAAGGAACAATGTGTAAAATTGTCCTCGATGGCACCATGGGCGAACTTCATCACACAGCAAGTGTCACCTATAATTAACGAGGGCCACACCGCGAGCGTCACATTATTCCGTATCGCAGAGGATCTGGGAAAACTCTGAGTCAGTTTCCAACACAATCGAATCGCGGTGTGAACTTTACAGTAACCTCGGACGGTTAATGAGCGCTTTCCTTAAGGCGTGCTCAAAAGCCCCCTAAACTGCATCCCAGAAATTGTTTAATCTTGCCTGACACGGTGACAATAGCCGATGTTTAATGGGCTGTCATAGACAATGGGCGCTGCAGCTGCAGCCAACCGCGTAGAAGCTGGCGAGACGAAGAATTCTCCAGATGAGCAGAGAAAATTGTCACAATGACTACATGAGATGTGGGAGGAGGGCGGAGAAGTAATTCCATATTTCATGTCAATCTCAGCGGGCTGCTACAAGAGGAATCTGTCCACAATGGCACTATTATTCCATAAACTTACTGTTTAGAGGATCGTTAAAAATGCAAGATGGATGATGAGGAAGTTCTTAATGATTATCATTGATATGACTGGCTCAAGCAAACCATTACAGTCCTAAGTGTTTCTGCTGATAGGGAACCTGAACCGAGTAAAACTATTTAAAATAAACACATGATGTACCTGCAAATGAATATTACATACTTACCTTGCTGTCAGTTCCTCTCAAAAGCTCATCAATTTCTTCCTATGACGATTCCTTCCAGTTCCGACAACATTTTGTCAGAACTGAAATACTTCAGTTGCTGTCTGTTATACACCATTTGCTGACAGTTATAACTGGAAGGACAACCGATGTGCAAGGTAATGTTCGGGTTTCCCTATGGCTCATGTAGGCGATATTACAATTTAACAGTTCGCTGATCTGGAAGCTGTTACGGGGTCATCGCCATTTTTAAAATGGAGGACTGAGAATTCCATCAATCACAGTGAACAAACAGGACACGAGAGATGAGAAAGAGATCGAGGAGAAGACTATACTTGAGGTAAGTATAATCTGTGTATGTTTATTTTGACTTAATTTTTTTGTTCAGGTTTGCTTTAAATGGGCTTAAAGAGGAACTCCAGTGAACATTTTACTGCTGGCAGGTGATGTAGCTGCTGCTTGCTGTTTTGGCAGTTGGAAACAACTGTAAACAGCTATTTTCCACAATGCAACAAGGTTCACAGACAGAAAACTGCCAAAAGTTCGAACTTTTCTTGTGGGAGGGGTTTCTTGTGGGAGGGGATTAACCACAATATCAGTCATACAGCGCCCCTGATGGTCTGTTTGTGAAAAGGAATATATTTCTCATGTAAAAGGGGATATCAGCTACTGATTGGGATAAAGTTCAATTTTTGGTCGGGGTTGCTCTTTAAAGCGACCCTGCAGTGAGTCAGTCCACAGAGTTATATACCAAAACAGAAGTATTTAATAAAAAGCAAGGTTTGAATACATTTTTTTTTTCTTCATTATAAAGCCAAAGCAAAATATTAGTGAAACTGTGCACTTCAACTCAGCTTGCTCACATGTCATCATTGATGATAACCTACTTTCTGATAACTCATGCTGTCTGCTTTCCATCTAGACAGCATGAGTCATCACAAGGAAGGGGTGAGGAGTTATCACATGACAGGCAGCAGCAATAAGGCTAGATTAACTACATTAGCGTATTGCTGCAATCAATAAACAGCTACACTTTTTTTTTAAGTGGTCGTGTAAAGGGAAGTAGAGATTATCAGGGTATGAACTGTACCTGTGCTTTCATGAAACACTTCTTTTTATATAACTGTAGATCATATGGACGATCCCACTAGAGTTAATTGATTAAGGAAACATATTGTATAACCAATTTTAGCAGTTTTAAAATATTGTCCCGTTACTGCCACTGTATACACCAAGAACTGGTTTCATCACTGCTTAGGGCTTGCTGAAGTGTGGATAAAATGTTCACAAGGATGATAAGGCATTAAAGGGACTCCGAGCAGTGCAGAAACTATGGAAAGATGCATATCATTTTAAAGCTCTCTTTCTCCTCTTTCCAATGATATATAATCCGCCGCCATACGCTTTTTAGTTTTCGCTATCTTTGCGATTGAAATTGCCGCGGCTGCGATTTCAATCGCGAAAATAAAGAAAACTAAAAGGCGTAGAGCGACGATTTAGGTGTCGCCAGAAAGAGGAGAAAGAGAGCTTTAAAATGATATCCATCTTTCCATAGTTACTTGCATTACACAGGACGACACTTTCCCCAGTGTCAGCAGCTCCATTCAGCAGAAAAAGTCAGCCTGTGTAATACAATGTAACTATGGAAAGATGGATATCATTTTAAAGCTCTCTTTCGCCTCTTTCTGGCGACACCTAAATCGTTGCCCTACGCCTTTTAGTTTTCTTTATTTCCGCGATTGAAATTGCGGCCGCAGCAATTTCAATCGTGAAAATAGCGAAAACTAAAAGGCGTGGGGCAGCGGTTTACCTATCATTGGAAAGAGGAGAAAGAGAGCTTTAAAATGATATGCATCTTTCCATAGTTTCTGCACTGCTCGGAGTCCCTTTAAGGCCTCGTTCACATCAGGGCTTTTCACAGCGCATTGCCCTGTGCGTTCAGCAAGGTATTGAATTTTCCCATGTAATTAAATGTAGCTGGTTCACATCTATGTGCTGCGCTGAGCAGCTTTACAAAAACGTAGTGTTGCATGCATTTCTGTGCATTAAGCTGTAAAGCGCACATCAATGCAAGTGAATGGGTGCGCATTTAAAGCGCATAGAAGAGCATGCGTTTTTTACCCCTATTTGGAAAAAAGATACATTCACATAGAAAAACAAAGCTTTATTGACAACTGCTACTGCTACATTAAGCAAAACGTGCCTTAAAGAAGAGTAGCGCAACGCACAGAAGCGCGCACTACAGCACGCACAAGCGCATGCGTTTTTTGTCACACGCTTTCACACGTTTCTCAGCGCAGCAGATGTGAACGAGGCCTTAGACAAAACAGAGACTGAACACTTTAGAAGTAGTGAAAAACACAGTTTTCAAGTAGGGATCAGCAAACACAGAGTAACAGCTAAGGCCTCGTTCACATCATACGCGCTTCCGTGCAGATATGGAAGCGCGTATGATGTGCTGAAATGCAGGAATGGCAGAAGGGCATAGACAGCCCTTTTACCGTTCACATCTACTGTAGTAGTATGATGCGCTGGGAAGCACTTGCATACTGCTGCCTGCATTTTGCCCGCAAGCGCAGAGCTGATCCCATCACTGTCAATGGATGGGATCAGCAGCGGGCAGCGGCGCAGATGGCGTGCGATCGAATGCGCTGCGTCAGATCGCACGGCCATCTGCGCTGGCTACATGTGAACGAGGCCTTACTCTCTATAGGCTTGATTCACAAAGCGGTGCTAACCCAGTTAGCACGCCTAAAAACTTTTAGACATGCTAACCTTTGCACCAGCCGAGTTAGCACCGCTTTGTGCTGCTAATCGCGCGCACACCGCACGCGCAAAGTTCTGCATGCGGGAATTTCGCGCGAGTTTCTTCTTATCACGCCTAAACTGAGTTTAGGCGTGATAAAGGGCTTTTCACCAGCGTGCTAACTGTTAGCAACGCTTTGTGAATCAAGCCTTATGTATTAGAGGTGATATGTCAGTGTTATAAAATTATGCTAAGCTCAATTATGCAAATTAATGTATTATTGATCAAGATCTCAAGTGAACCCTAGGTAAGAGTATTATGGAGGCTGCCAGGGCCGGTTCAAGTAACAATTGGGCCCTAGGGCGAAATTAGCCTGGGGGCCCCCAACAGACACCCCCCCACCAAAAAGCATCATTAGGGGCCCTTTGTTGCAGCCAAATTTCCCCCCTGGGGCCTTGATCTGGCTGCTGCCCCCCCCCCCCATCCCCTCCCAACTTAACTGTGCTCCCTGGGGCCCTGCAGAGTCTATGTCAGTGTAGTGTCTCACCTGCCCGTCAGCACAGATGAGACGCTACTCTGCCGAAGACTCTGCAGAGGCCCTGCGGAGCAGTTAAGATGGGGGGAGGGACACCTTGGGGGCCCCTACAGGCTCTGGGGCAATTGCCCCTTTTGCCTCTATGGTAGCGTCGGCCCTGGAGGCTGCCATATTTATTTCCCTTTGCGCAATACCAGTTGCTTGGCTGTTGATCCTCTGCCTCTAACACTTTTAGATATATACCCTGAACAAGCATATGCAGTTGTTTCTGACATTATTGTCAGAACGGACAAGATTCGCTGCATGATTGCTTCTGATGTGATTTGAACACTACTGCAGCCAAATTGACCAGCAGGGCTGCCAGGCAACTGGCATTGTTTAAAAGGAAATAAATATGGCAGCCTCCATATTACTCTAACCTCGGGTTCACTTTAAGCACACTATTGCTTCAGTCACAGAAGAAGGACTGTACTACTTTTTAAGCAGACCTGAACTCATACACACGACGGAAAGAAAACATAGAGAAATGCACCCTGTATGTATTTAGAGAGTTTATCCTGTCTAATTCCCCCTAGTCTGTGACCAATAACCATTGTAATTGTATTTCTCAGCTGTCAGCTGGCTGCCTTGGCACAGTGGCTAATTTGCAAACACAGGATGTTAATCCTATGTCTGTTTCCATGAAAGCAGTAAGTAGACACACTGCAGATGTATTGCAGGATTTGTATCAGCTGTAACAAATAAATGTTTTTATTTAAAGTTAATTATGCTGTTGCTTATCTTTTAGAGCAGAGAGAAAATGAGTTCAGGTCCACTTTAAAGTGGCAAGTCAATAGCCATTTATAATCTGAAATGTTTTTTATTAAACCCTGGACTGTTGCTCTTCAACCACTTAGGTCTATCGATTGCCTGCCCTGCTGCGCCGGGCGCACAATCGTGTGCGCTCCCGCTGCCTTTCGTTCACCCCGAGATCAATGAATGGGAACAACACTGTAGGCTATAACTGTACTCATATTGAATCCTGTGCTGACTAACCTCAACTCCTATGTGAATAAACTCTGAATGGAACACAGAAAAAGTTCCAACAGCCTCTCTACAAAATTCTTTAAGACGGGTTATTGGGGCTTGCTGTAGCACTTAGATGTCCATTGACATCTAAGACTTGGATGTCCATTGGCACCAACCCTCCGACTACCCCTTGCTGTCGTAAAATGAACCCATTTTTATTACCGAATTCAGGTGTGGCCCAACATTTTAGGCCGAGGGCCATATCACTGTTCTTGAGAATGCTAGGGGGTCAAACTAGCGAAAAAAATCCACAGTTTTTTGCTGATGCTGTTAATGTGAAACGTAACCAGGCATACTGTGCATGCGCAGGTCGGCCACGGCAACGGGAGAGCGATTGAGGGCCGCGCAGGCACACTGGCCCATCACCCAAAACAAAACTAGCTGGTTGCGGGGGACCGGAGGATCGTTTAGAGACGGCGTGGGCACAGGACGCCTCCAGGTGGAAGCCCCAGGTAAGTGAAACTTTTTGTTTTCCTCATGGTTAATTTGCGTGGGAAATAACTCGTATACAGTTAGTACAGTGGCAGCTGCTAATGAGTGCCCGTTACTGCTGCTGGCCCCTGCATGCAGCACCTCAGCTACGGCAACTGTCTGCTGGCCGCATGGAATTAAACTGAAGAAAGATTTGGGGGCCACCGCAAATGACTGGATGGGCCACATTTGGTTCCCAGGCTAGACCTTGGGCATGCTTGACCTAATTTAACCCTCAAGTTTCTGCATGCTGGCATTAATTTAAACCTTCTCTTTCTGGCGTTGGTAGTGATTAAAAACCTATCTATCCCTGGTTGGCATTGATTTCACTTTTATATTTTACTGGGCGTCAATCATTTAGCTCTAAAATTTCTTTGGTTGGCACTAATTTAGCCCACACACATACTTGCATGGCCCAAATTCCACCCTCACCTCTCCCCAACTGACCACATTTTAACCCTGACCTCCTCCTGTCTGGCTGCAGGTTAACCCTCACCTCCTTCTGTATGTCTGTACTTTAACCCTCATCTCCTCCTGCCTGGCTCTACCTTAACCCTCACCTCCTCCTGTCTGGCTTTACCTTAACCCTCATCTGCTCCTGTCTGGCTGTACTTTAACCCTCATCTCCTCCTGCCTGGCTCTACCTTAACCCTCACCTCCTCCTGTCTGGCTTTACCTTAACCCTCATCTCCTCCTGTCTGGCTGTACTTTAACCCTCATCTCCTCTTGCCTGGCTGCACTTTAACCCTCATCTCCTCCTGTCTAGCTGCACTTTAACCCGCACCTCCTCCTGTCTGGCTGTACTTTAACCCTCACCTCCTCCTGTCTGGCTGTACTTTAACCCTCACCTCCTCCTGTCTGGCTGCACTTTAACCCTCACCTCCTCCTGTCTGGCTGTACTTTAACCCTTATCTCCTCCTGTCTGGCTGCACTTTAACCTTCACCTCCTCCTGTCTGGCTGTACTTTAACCCTCAGTTTCCCCGGCTGATGCTGTTTAATCCCCATTTGCGGCTGTGATTATAATGAGTATGTCTCAGAAGACATATCTCTGTTCCTCTGCTTTACACTTCCTTGCTGTGCAGCAAAATTAATGACTCTCCCGTCGGAGCACAATGTCCTTTCTTATCTTGCATATCTTAAAACGAGAAAAAAAAAAAAGTATATTTAAGAAATATAGGAGTGTACTGGTGCTAGCCTGAGCAGAGATCCAGCTCTCCGCAGGGCTGGTTCTAAAATTTCTGCATCTGAGGTTGGTTTAAAGAGAGCCCGAGGTGGGCTCCTAAAATAAAAACGTAGGCAGCCTGATCTGGGGGGCTAAGCGAATCAGGTAGCCGCAAAAAACGCAGATCACACTGGCCCACTTCCAGGACCTCTGGGTCACGACGCTGCAAGGAGAGACTGTGTGTCTCTCATGCAGTGTGCAGGGAGGCGGGGGAGTGGCAGGGGGCAAGATCAGGAAGAGAGAGCTGCCCAATGGCAGCTCTGGAAGCCCTGCAGGAAAGTCCCAGGCGGGCGTTTTAAACATGAAATCCCTCTCCCCTATGTTTACCTCAGAGATAGCGACAAATATTGTCACTAATCTCGGGTGGCTATAGTGTGGCGGTGGGGGGCAGAGAGCTGTGGTGTGGGGACATGTCACGAAGCAGAGAACATGCCTCTATGTCCCATCTGCCCCCCCTGGAACCGCCTCAGGTTCTATTTAACTCTTCATATTGGCGTTAGTGCCCAACTCACCCCAAAGCCAAAAACAGGCCTTCAGGGAACACTGCGTTAGTACACGGTGTTCCCGGTCTGGCCTTTGGCCAAGCAGGAAGTGACATGCACTTGCGGTCTCTTCCTGCTTTGTATATGCAAAAAGTGCACAGAAGCGTATTGTAAAAAAACGCCGTCAAAGAACCCTGCGTCGCCACGGACTAATATGACTTCCTGGTAGCCGCAGATTGCCGCAGGAGCCCCGCGGTAACGTAAGTAGGCGCCAGCGTCAAATTTGGTATTTCCAGCGCAGCATACCACAATGTGGGAAGTAGGAACTTCCCCAAAGACTGTCACTCCAGTGTGAAAGGGTCCTGAAGCAAGTTCACCTGGCTGCCTCCACAGCCCCCTTAACCCCCTCTACTCTAGGCTACCCACTTCCCCCCTTAGCAGGGCTGGACTTAAACATTTTACCACTCAAGGCCCAATGCCACCAATCCCCCCCCCCCACAACCCCATCATGTGCACCCCTGTCCTGTGTGTTCCCCTAGTCCTGTGTTCTCAGCTTGTGCACCCCCGTCCTGTTTGTTCCCCTGGTCCTGTGCTTCCCCAGTCTGTGCTGTGCTTGGGGGAGAACAGGACCAGTGCTTCACTTCTCACCCCTGTGGAAGTAGGGAAGCTGCAGGCTGGGTTTATGACTGCAGTGGTTTACATGTTTGGCAGTTTAACTGCCTTAGTGTACCAGCCCGCTGCCCCTTGCTTCCTTGTACCCTAGGCAATGGCCTTTGTGGCCCTGACTAAAATCCATCCATGACACAAGCAGATTCTGTTTTGTACCCCCCACCTACCCATGGCATAAAAAGTGTCAAGGGCTAAGGGGGCCCAGCTCTCTATATCCGACCCCCATCTGATGATGCAGAGCGGCTGCAGCAGAGCACAATTACCTAGTCCATTTCTGGGTCCTCATTCTCTTCACTGCAGCTTATTACCATGCAGAAGCTTTCATGTCACATGACACCTGGAGCCTATGGGGAGGCCCTGCTGCATGTTGATAGGCTGCAGTGCAGAAGAGGACATGACCACCTGGCGCTTGAGTGGGCAATTGTGTTCCACTGCAGCCACTCTGTCATTCAGATGTCGCTAAATCTATGACCCAGAGAAAATGCTGTCTCTAATATTGTCGGAACAGGAATTGAAAGGTTGGAATGTGCAGTCAACCAGCTTTTGGTCAAGGGAAGTTCATCCCTTAAAGGGATACTTAAGTAAAAAAAAAAAAAAAAAGTGTTTTAATCACCTGGGGCATCCCTCAGCCGCCTGAAGCTGTATGGTGCCTTCGCAGCCTCGCTCTGATCCTCCTGTCCCCGCCGGTGGCTACTTCCGGTTTCGGCGACAGCCGCCGACAGGCTGGGAACGCGAGTGATTCTCCGCATTCCCAGCCGCTATATCATCCTCTATGCTGCTATAGCGTATAACATATACGCTATAGTATATAGTATTCAGTTGTGTCAGTCGATCTGCCTGTTTAATCAGGTAAACCACCTCTTATCAGTCACTCTTCTAGTCATCTGTCATGCGTTCACACACCCAACTATCATCCAACAGACCAAGTTTGAACAAAAGTTGGGTGGGAAAATTGCATGTGCGTACAAACCTCAGAAAAAGTCATCAGGCATGTTGGGAAATCTATTTTAAGCTTCAGGAATACTTCAAAAATGCTGCAAGCAGCCCTTTTGTGATTGGTCCATTATTGAAATGCTGCAGTAATAATAATTGTTTAAATAAAATTAGGCAGGTGTATAAATTTGGGCATTTTGTCACTTTATTGATTCCAAAACCTTTAGAACTAATTATTGGAACTCAAATTGGCTTGGTAAGCTCAGTGACCCCTGACCTACATATACAGGTGAATCCAATGATGAGAAAGATTATTTAAGGGGGTCAATTGCAAGTTTGCCTCCTATTTTAATTTTCTCTGAAGAGTAGCAACATGGGGTCTCAAAACAACTCTCAAATGACCTGAAGACAAAGATTGTTCACCATCATGGTTTAGGGGAAGGATACAGAAAGCTGTCTCAGAGATTTCAGCTGTCTGTTTCCACAGTTAGGAACATATTGAGGAAATGGAAGACCACAGGCTCAGTTCAAGTTAAAGGGATACTGTAGGGTGGTGGGGGGAAAATGAGTTGAACTTACCCGGGGCTTCTAATGGACCCCGCAGACATCCTGTGCCCGCGCAGCCACTCCCCAATGCTCCGGCCCTGCCTCCCGTTCACTTCTAGAATTTCAGACTTTAAAGTCTGAAAACCACTGTGCCTGCACTGTGCCTGCGGGAACAAGGGTTCCCGCTGATGTCACCAGGAGCGTACTGCGCAGGCACAGGCCATACTAGGCCTGCGTAGTACGCTCCTGGTGACATCAGCAGGATCGAGGACACGGCAACGCAGGCGCAGTGGTTTTCAGACTTTAAAATCTGAAATTCCAGAAGTGAATGGGAGGCGGGGCCGGAGCATTGGGGAGTGGCTGCGCGGGCACAGGATGTCTGCGGGGGACCATTAGAAGCCCCGGGTAAGTTCAACTCATTTTCCCCCAACCCCCCTACAGTATCCCTTTAAGGCTCGAAGTGGCAGGCCAAGAAAAATCTTGGATAGACAGAAGCGACGAATGGTGAGAACAGTCAGAGCCAACCCACAGACCAGCACCAAAGACCTACATTATCATCTTGCTGCAGATGGAGTCACTGTGCAATATTCAACCACTCGGCACACTTTATACAAGGAGATGCTGTATGCGAGAGTGATACAGAGGAAGCCTGTGGGCGGCCACAGCACAAACAGAGCCGCTTCAGGTATGCTGAAGCACATTTGGACAAGCCAGCTTAATTTTGGAATAAGGTGCTATGGACTGATGAAACTAAAATTGAGATATTTGGACATAACAAGGGGTGTTATGTATGGAGGAAAAAGAACACAGCATTCCAAGAAAAACACCTGCTACCTGCAGTAAAATATGGTGGTGGTTCCATCATGTTGTGGGGCTGTGTGGCCAGTGCAGGGACTTGGAATCTTGTCCAAGTTGAGGGACGCATGCATTCCACTCAGTATCAGCAGATTCTGGAGACCAATGTCCAGGAATCAGTGACAAAGCTGAAGCTGCGCCGGGGCTGGATCTTTCAACAAGACAACGGCCCTAAACACTGCTCAAAATCCACTAAGGCATTCATGCAGAGGAACAAGTACAATGTTCTGGAATAGCCATCTCAGTCCCCAGACCTGAATATAATTGAAAATCTGTGGTGTGAGTTAAAGAGAGCTGTCCATGCTCCGAAGCCATCAAACCTGAATGAACTAGAGATGTTTTGTAAAGAGGAATGGTCCAAAATACCTTCACCCAGAAAGTGTTTAGAGGCTGTAATTTCTGTAAAAGAAGGATCTACTAAATATTGATTTCATTTCTTTTTTGTTGTGCCCAAATTTATGCAGCTGCCTAATTTTGATTAACCTCCTTGGCGGTAAGCCGCGCAGGAGGTTTTCGCCGGCCCTGCTGGGCCGATTTGTTTAATTTTTGTTTAGCACTTTGCTAGCTGCGTCAGCATACCGATTGCTGCCGCCCTGCGTTCGATCGCCGCTATCCGTCGCGCCGCGCGCGCCCCCCCAGACCCCGTGCGCTGCCTGGCCAATCAGTGCCAGGCAGCGCTGAGGGGTGGGTCGGGACTCCCAATGACGTCATGGCGACGGGGGAAGCCCTCCAGGAAATCGTCGAAGGCGATCGAAGCGGGCGGGGGGATACCGCTGAGCAGCGGCTCGCTACATGATATAAAAAAAAATAAAAACTGCTGCGCTGCCTCCTGGCGGAATTTCTTTTACCGCCAGGAGGGTTAAACAATTATTGCACACTTTCTGTAAATCCAATAAACTTAATTTCACTTCTCAGATATCACTGTGTGTGTCTCCTATACAATATATTTAACTGACATTTTTTTTTTTCGTCAGAACCAACAATTTATACAGGAAAATCATGACGATTAACAAGGTTGTCCAAACTTTCGCATCCCACTGTATAACGCATCAGGGAGAGTATTCAGGTAGTTCTGCTTGCAAAAGCTTAAAAAAAGAGTTTAGCGGCAACAAATCATTTAGTTTCCTTCTCTGCATGCTTCAGCTGTCTGCCTATTCCCATTCAGTCTGTACACCCCCCCCCCCCCCCTCCCTTTAGGCATGTGATCATGCAATGGACAGGGAGCAAATGTTGCAGCCAAGTCTCCCCGTAGACTGGTAGCCTATCTTGGCAGTAATCCTCTAGTGCAGTGGTCCCCAACCTTTTCCGGCCCGGGGAACACTTTCTGACCATATTTTTCTCCGGGGAACGGCGGGGGGGGGGGGGGGTGGGGGGAGCGCGGGTGTTTGTGCGACCTAGTGGACAGTGCCGAGCGCAGCAGGCTATGGGGGGGGGGGGGGGGCTGGGGTGCGGCTGCATAACTAGAATAGTTGCCCCAGTATAGGGAGTTTAGTTGCCCCAGTATGGTTAGTATAGTTACCCCAGTATAGTGCCCCAGTATAGCTAGTATAGTCCCAGTATGGATAGGTAGTGCCCCTGTATAGTGCTCAGTATGGGTAGGTAGTGCCCCAGTATAGCCAGTATAGTGCCCAGATAGCTAGTATAGTGCCCAGTAAAGCTAGCATGGTGCCCAGTATAGCTAGTATAGTGCCCAGTATAGCTAGCATAGTGCCCAGTATAGCTAGCATAGTGCCCAGTATAGGTAGGTAGTACCCAGTATAGGTAGGTAGTGCCCCAGTATAGTGCCCAGTATAGCTAGTATAGTTGCCCCCAGTATAGCTAGTTTAGTTGCCCCCAGTGTAGGTAGTTTAGTTGCCCCCAGTATAGCTAGTTTAGTTGCCCCCAGTATAGCTAGTCCAGTTCCCCCCAGTATAGCTAGTACAGTTCCCCCCAGTATAGATGCCCAGGAGGGGGGAAGCAGCGCTAGAAGGAGGGGCTGTGGAGGCAGCGGTGGGGAGGGGGGAAATATCCCCCCCCCCTCACCTGGGACCCCTCCTTCTGCCTCTCTCCCCCTCCATTTAGCGGTGGCAAGTGCAGTCTCGGCGGCGAGGAGAGAGACATGCGCAGAATTACTCACCACTTCCACGTTCCAAGCACCGGCAGCGTCATGTCGTCACAGGTCTTCGCCTTCAATGCCGCCCACTGTGCTTCGCCTTCAATGCCTCCCCACAGCTGCCTCCACTGCCCCTCATTATAGCGCTGCTTCCCCCCTCCTGTGCCCCTACAGTAGGAACAGGTCTGGCGAGAGGCCAGACCTGTACGGCACACCAGGCAACATGCCGCGGCACACTAGTGTGCCGCGGCACAGCGGTTGAAAACCGCTGTTCTATTGAGTAGCTGTGGCATTGGGGAGAAGTGAGCTGTAGGGATGGTCAGTGAGATGCCAGCGGTCATTGACAAAGTGAAAGTAAACACATGCACACAAAAAACTTTCACAGTACACAGGAATGAAGTGGGGGAACATCTAGTGGCCAAAAAAAAGTAAAAAAGACACATACATACATTAAATTACATCAAAATAAATCCTCCTGTAATTAACACCTTACCTCCACCCCTCTCTCATAGTTACCAAAATAATGAAACCCTCATCAATTTAAACGTTGTAATATCCAGGACAAATGGGCAAATACAATGTGTGGGTTTTATCCACAGTAGCATGTTTTACTGTAAAACTATAATGGATGAAAACTGAGAAATAATAATTTATTATTATTCCCATTAAAATGCATATAGAATAAAATATTTCTTAGCAAAAAAAAAAAAAGCGCTAGCCAAAGAAAGCGTAATTGGTGGCAAAAAAACAAAATGGGATAGAGGCCATTTTGCTGTGATAAGTAGTGACAAAGTTATTAGCAAATGAATGGGAGGAGCACCTGTAGTGGTCAAGTGGTTAAAGGGACCCTGAGCAGAACTGTAAATCAAAACTTTTACTTACCTGGGGCTTCCTCTAGCCCACCGTAGGCCGTGAGGTCCCCCGGTGTCCTCCTGGCTCTTCTGCGGGTCCTGCTGGTGGCTCCGTTACCGGCGACACCCGGGCCGGGTGTCGGGCCGGCACTTCCTGGGTTTGAATGCTTAGCGCCGGCTCCGTGTCATCAAGGCGGCCGGGCGTGACAGTACTGCGCATGCGCGGTTCGGAGTATGCGCAGTACTGTCACACCGGCTGCCGTGATGATGCGCACCGGCCGGCTTGATGACGCAGAGCGGGCGCCAAGCATTCAAACCCAGGAAGTGCCGGTCCTGACACCCGAACCGGGTGTCGCCAGTAACAGAGCTGTCAGCAGGACCCGCAGAAGAGGCAGGAGGACACCGGGGGACCTGGCGGCCTACGGTGGGCTGGAGGAAGCCCCAGGTAAGTAAAAGTTTTGATTTACAGTTCTGCTGTGGGTCCTTTTAAAGCGGCATACATTTAATGCAAATTATAATAAAAATTTGCATCCACATTGAATTATTTGCATCTCGTTGGCTGCCCCTCGTAAGCAGTATGTGGCTGAGTAGAAGATGAGAAATTATAAAATGCCACAGCAGGTGTTTATTTACAGATAGGTTTTCAATAAATCTTTGTAATGCATAATTCATTTACGATAATGTTCTATTAAGTTCCTATAAAGAAAAGAACATTTGCGCTTGAGCTGTGCCAATAACATTTCTCTGCCTTTATGCTAAAGTAAAAGCTGATGTGCGGAAACCTCACAAACGCGTTGCTGCCTTCAGCTCGGCACAAAACGCGTAGCCTCCTATGCAGGGCTCTGCCTCTAATCAGACATCTGGGCCCCGCCACACAACTGCGACTTCTGTTCATCGCATCTGGTTTATGTACAGACGGAACAAAAAACCCTTCATTTCCAACAGCAAAGCCATTTGCTTACAACATTATCCGATCTTTTAACATGGGGGGGAAGAGGGAAGAGAGACAAAGAGAAAAAAAAAAAAACACTCTGCATTTTTCCCATCATTGCCTTTCGCCTTGCAAATCACTGCATGTTAAGTCAGCCGTCTCTCCTGACATTCATCGACGTGGAGGATTGTCTGATCGCTAACTTCCACATGATGCACATGATTTCCAGCCGGGCCTGGCTCTCTTTCTCTCTCTCTCTCTTTCTTGCAGATCAAAATGGAATTTAAATCGCTGAAGTCATTTCACCCGGACCGTTCATTAAACACAGATCGGAGAAACAGACAAATAACTCAAGTATTCCATCTCAATAGACAGCCCCCCCGAAGCCCACACTGACGCCTTGCGCACCCGGATGGATGAGCAGAGAGGAGGGTGCGGGAGGAGGGGAGGGGGTTTTAGACATGAGACCTTATCATTAAAATCACCAACATGTCAATCCCAGACAAAGCAGGATACTCTCGCTATCAATGAGAAGCCATGAAGCATGTTTGCTCCTTCAATCTCATCTATTACCAGATCTCGAGTTGGGTTAAATTGCCCGTAACCAGACTAGAGTGGGTTTTATGCAGCAGTGTCATTTGCAATGTAAAGAATTATGTTCCGTGCTTAATAAATTTAGGTTGGCAAATGGGCTGTATCAATCTTTATCCAAGCCGTTCAGAGGCGTCAGAGAGCACCTTGCGTTGTCCTTTTCAAGGCTTGCATGGATGGCATGAGAAGCCATCAACAGCGGGGCAACAGGGTGATGTGCCCAGGGGCAAATACGAGAAGCTAAAAGTCAATCAGAATGGGGGTGCATCAAAGCCTCAACCCCAGGAGAGTTACTTTGTGTCCTTCACTGGGAAGAGTTAAGAGTTGCTTCCTGTGTCTTTGACCACCATGGCACCGATATGCACCATAGTGGTCCAGGGTACCAGAAATGAGTCAGCACAGAAGTATAACTACAGGGGAGCAGCCAATGTGACAGAAGGGTGGGGGGGTGAGGGCCCCAACTGCTACTTCATTACCTTTGATAAAGGGGTCCATCCTTCACATCAGGTATTTTTGTGACTACGTTTGTTATGGGCAGGGCCAGTTCTCTCATGAAACAAGGTGAAACATTTGCATCAGGCGCAGAAATTACAGGGGCAGCATTTTTTGTAACAACATGCAGTCAGAGTAGGAGGAAAAGTGAGAGTAGAGGGAGGTGAAGAGGTCATTACTGGGGAAAAGCAGCTTGTTGTGCTGTGTGAGGAGTCTGTCACTGAGTAAGGTGGGGGGAGGCAGGAGAGCTGCAGTGTTTCATTTGACTTGCACAGCAGAAGGGAGGAGGTGGCACTGCTGTCCTGTCTGAGGAGGGGGCACATCCTCACAAGTTTGCTCAGGCAGCAAAAAATCTAGAACCGGACCTGGTTATGGGTGTAAAGATTACAATGTCTACACTTGTTTGATTACCCTTGTGAGATGAGCCCCTGGCTTCGATGGTCACCAGGGGTAGGCAAGGGAAAGGAGATGAACAGGGGTGCCCCATCAAAGTTTTGCTGAGGTGGACCCATGATTTGTAGTTAGCCACTAAGTCAGCAATAAAAAAAAAACTTGATGGAAACTTTTCCCAACTGTACTTAACGTTTTTTTTTTTTTTTGCTGTTCCTCCTCCTGTTAGAAGAAGATAACACTAAGATTCCATCAGAATAATTAAGCCTCTTGTTATCAAAAGGGACCATCGCAGACTGTCTACCTTGCTGTTACATTCCCTTAATTTTGCACCTGCTTTTGCAATGCTCAAGTGTATTTGGTCCTGCCAATAAATCTAATCAGAGTGAGAGAGGGAGAGGAAGATGGCGGGGGAGAGATAGAGAGAGGGAGGAAAGGGAGGAGGGCAGTAGTTAGAGGGAGAGAGAGATGTGTACGGAGGGAGGGGAAAAGGAGAAAGGAGAAGAGTAAGGGATGAGAGACGGAGGGAGACCGAGTGACGCTAGATTTTCAATCCTAATCCTTTTGGACAAAACTCTAGCCTCAGTACTAATGCTCCACGACTTTAGGGATCTGTCAGGTCACATCACAGACAGACAAATGTTGTCAGGCTATTGTAATTAGTGATTTTCGTAATCTGCTAATTAGGATTATGGCCATACGTAATTACAATTTAGACAGTTAAGTGAATTTGTTTAATCCATTCATAAGTTTGTGTAATTTACGTCAATAATGTAACTAGCGGTTAACAGCAAAACACCCTACATCCACGCCGCATTTGTGGCCGTCTAAGCCTAATGTGGCGTAGAATTTACACCGCATGCCAGTCATGGCCATGTTGTCCGCGGCGCACTGCGCAGGCGCAGAACTACTGCGGCCATGATTGACAGCGGCGCTTTATGCAGGTGCAGTAAGAACGGCCTCGAGGTCGACCAGAACAGCGTGCGAGGACCTCGGGCAACGGAGATAGGAGCGATCAGCGTGGGACAGTCAGCTGCAAATGGCTGGAGAAAGCCCCATGTGAGTGAGTAACGCTGATTTTTCCCTTATTCCTTTAAGGGGGGGGGGGGGGGGTAGGCAGCCGGTCCCCAAAGGGTTAAGGAGAATAGTGTGAATTTTTCAAAAAGACTGTAGTTTTTGAGACAATGGATTTTAAAAAATGCAAAAGAAAATTGTTTTTTAACCCATTCAGGTTCCGCCGTTTCACGTGAGAAATGTTTACCTCCCATTCATTAGCCTATAACTTTATCACTACTTATCACAATGCACTGATCTATATCTTGTTTTTTCCGCCACCAATTAGGCTTTCTTTGGGTGGTACATTTTGCTAAGAGCCACTTTACTGTAAATGCATTTTAACAGGACGAATAAGAAAAAAATGGAAAAATTCATTATTTCTCAGTTTTTAGCCATTAAAGTTTTAAAATAATACATGCCTCCATAATTAAAACTCACGTATTGTATTTGCCCATATGTCCCGGATATTACACCGTTAAAATTATGTCCCTATCACAATGTATGGCGACAATATTTTATTTGGAAATAAAGGTGCATTTTTTCCATTTTGCATCTATCACTATTTACAAGTTTAAAATAAAAAAATATAGAAATATTTCATCTTTACATTGATATTTAAAAAGTTTAGACCCTTAGGTAAATATTTACATGTTTTTTTTATTGTAATGTTTTTTTGTTTTTTTTTTATAGTAAACATTTTATTTGGGTAGTTTTGGGAGGGTGGGAGGTAAACAATAGATTTATAATGTAAATGTGTGTTAATTTTAATTTTTTTTTCTTATAGGTGTAGTATTACTTTTTGGCCACAAGATGGCGGCCATGAGTTTGTTTACATGACGTCAATCTAAGCGTAACACACGCTTACAGTGACACATCGGGAAGGGAACGGCCAGAAAAGGCGCAGCTTCCGAGAGAAGCTGTCGCTTTTTCAGCGGGGGAGAGGAATCAATGATCGGGCACCATAGTCCGATACATTGATTCCCTGGCTACCAAATCCGCGGCCGGAAGTGCGCGTGCACGATCGGCCACGGTAGCGCGCATGGTTCCTGGACGTAGAAACTACGTCCAGGAACCAAAATAGGTTAAACTGTAATTTTTATGAGTTTAACAACCATTCCTTTGCATTGTCCATGTTCCTGCTCTTCTCGTTAACATACGTAGCAATTTTGGTGACAATGGCATGTATGGGGGCTTTGCTATTAACCACTAAAATGGGCAAAAAATATTATTCGAAAATAACGAGAAATTGTGAAATTATGGTTCTTGATAAGGTTTACAAATATGCAAAATTTGTGTTCATCACTAATTGTAGTTCCGTTGTGCGTAGATTGCAATTTACCAGTAGATCGTGAAGGACTGCTGGATAGATGGCGGGCAGATGCTTTAAAGTAGTGCATCACACAAAGACAGTGCAGTGTCGGAACACCGTCAATTGTGCTGCTCTGCTGCCCTATGCAAAGCAGCCAGAGGGGAAAGGCGTGGCAAGTGAGAGACAGCATCTGTGGCCCCTCCCCCAGGCTGTGCACAAGAAACGATATGGCCATGCCCCCTCAGCAATTCCCGTTTTAAAGTGGCCACTCATGTGCCACATCGGGCATCTTATCTTCAGCCAACCATGTCCCAGAAAATGCCCAAAGAGAACAAGGTGAAGAGACCAGCAGGCTGCAGGTGAGTATCTGGCATTTTCTTACAAGGTGTGTGAGAACTGTATATTAATGTGGAGGTCTAATTTATTTATTTATCTGCAAATGTAGTAGAGATCAGGGGAGAGAATAGATGTTGGTTTGAGGAAAGAATTATGTTGGTAGAGCTCTTTGACTTTTCCAAGTAGCTTGTATGTGGAAATTACCATGGCAAGCCCACGAAATGGTCCAAAGGCACAGCAAGTGGCATTTGCTGAACAAGATACCAATTGACTGTTCAGTATGAATGATGTTGTGAGCAACATCATCGAGCCTCCATATCTATATTTTCACTGCGCCACCCTTTCCCCATCACTTCAACAGGGATGACTGGACAACACCGGTGTTTAGTTCCTGTGTGATTTAGCCTTGTGGCGATAAACCATAATGAGTTTGGAGCAAACTTTTGAATTCATTCAAGACCAGAGATGGTCCATAAGCTACACAGTTTGTCTTGGGTTCATATTTCAAGTAAAATGTATGCAGATTGGAGCAATCAGTAGACCAGAAGTGTTTTTGAAGCAATTGTAATTTCTTTGAATGCAGGTTGAATTGTCTTGCCTCTTATCTCTGTTTAAAGTAAACTTGTAGGGAAAAAAGTACCACTGGGGGGTACTTACCTTGGGAGGGGGAAGTCTCAGGATCCTAACGAGGCTTACCCCGTCTCGTTCCGCCAACCTGATCCAGTGCTGGCAGCCCAAAACAGAAGCCAACAACAATATTTAGTTCTGCCTGCCGGCGCAGTAGCGGCTTGCTCTTGGGCTCCAGCGGAGATAGCCAAGCAAGCCCGATCAGGTTCGCTCTACTAGGCCGGTGCAGACAGCTCACGCCTGTGCAATAGAGCGGCTATTTCCTCTGGAGCCCAAGCAGAGAGCACCAAAATCACTTGATCCCCTGAGCTGCGGAGGATGGGGAAGCCTAATTAGGATCTGGAAGCTTCCCACTCCGAGGTAAGTACCCCCCAAGGCCATTTTTTCCCTTACAATTTTACTTTAAGACAGAGAATGGGCCATGCAAATCAATTATTTCTGTCCTTGTAAACCTGAATAGATAGAAACTGTGGATAGCAAACCTAATGCCTAGTACACACCTTGCAATTTACCGTAGATAGATGGGTCGAATCAGTTATTTCCGGCAGGTCCAATATGATTTCCAATCATTTGTCTGAATGATTTTCCGGCCACTTCTTTACAAGATCGGAAAACGATCATAAATCAGATCGAACCCGTCAGAAATAATCTTCTATCTGACCAGAAATTGCATAGTGTGAACCAGGCAATGGCATAAGTGTCTATGGGCTTGATTAACTAACAGCATGCCTTATCAGAGTTAACATGTCTTTTCAGAGTAGCATATCAAGTGCTACGAACTTATGCCTGCTAATTGGCAATAACGAGAGCTCCACTCGTCCTGCCCTGAGCCCCTGCGGGTCTAATCACTTTACAGGATATTATCCCTGCACTTTGATTGGCCCAATAGGCTGCCTGTCAAGTTTTAAAGGGAAGGTCCAAGCAAAATAAAAAAATGAGTTTCACTTACCTGGGGCTTCTACCAGCCCCATGCAGCCATCCTGTGCCCTCGTAGTCACTCACTGCTGCTCTAGTAAACCAGTAATGCGTAAAAATGTATGTGTTAATGTTCCTGCACTAGCGGGAATGCGTAAAAATGTACGCAATGTGTCCCACCGACCTCCGAGGTCGGCAAGCTGCCAGCGGGGGACTGGAGCAGCAGTGAGTGACTACGAGGGCACAGGATAGCTGCATGGGGCTGGTAGAAGCCCCAGGTAAGGGAAACTCATGTTTTGTATTTTGCTTGGACATTCCCTTTAAGGTGTGTTAACTCTGATAAGGCACGTTAACTCTGATAAGGCGTGTTATTTGTGTTTGTGAATCAAGCCCTTGATGTGTTATTCTGCAGCAGTGAGCTAAAATTTAAGGAAACCTGTATAGTAAAAAAAAAAAAAAAAAAAAAATAGTTTAACTTACCTGAGCCCGCGCCATGGCAAAATGATCCTCCGGTCTCTCGCTGCTCAGTTTCACTGCGTGAGTCTGTGTGCCACTGTGCCTGCACGGCCCTGGCCACACGCATCCTCACTGGCGTCGGCAAAGAGCATCCTGCGCAGACGCAGTACAAGGATTTTTCATATTTGCGCTTGCGCAGGATGATCCCAGTGTAAGTTAGCGGTGAAGAAACTGAGCCATAGCAGGGGACTGGAGGAACCTTTGGTAATGTTGTGGAAACAGGGCAACTTCAGGGGGCTGGCAGAAGCCCCAGGTAAGTGAAAAGTTTTTTTTTTTTTCAGGTCTGCTTTGAGCACTTCACGTAATGCAATGTAATATATTTTATTGAATGTGTGTTGCAAATAAATTTTGAGTGTTTTTGTTTTCTTTTTTTGACACCTGCACAAACATTTCTGATCGCTTAACAGCTCCAGTAAACATAAGCTACTTAAATGTGCTCGTTGCCATGCAAGGTTTTACTTAAAAAAAATAATACTAATAATAACGATAATCGGCACCCAGTTTGTTTTAATGGATCTCCGAAGCGGAGAGTAATTTTCAGCAATAACTAGCCTCGGTTGCGACAAGAAATGCGCGTTGTGTTATGCCAAATAAAAGCGTTATTTTCCACAAACAAATGTCACCCCGCTCCTCATACAAAGGCAGCCTCTGTGCACTCAGGAAGATTAATGCAATTTTGTATAATTTTATCTGCGTCCAAATTTATCCGTGGTTACAGAGAAGGGAGAGAGCTCTGCAAATACCAGGAATAGGATGATGTAAACAGGAAGCGAAAAGTAGTTTACACTCTACTGACATCCTGCCATGTAAAGCTTATCTCAATTTAGGCTGCCAGGTTAAAGGGACTCCGAGCATCTCCTTGGGCATGCCTTTAAAGAGGAACTCCAGTGAAAATAATGTAATAAAAAAGTGCTTCATTTTTACAATAATTATGTATAAATGATTTAGTCAGTGTTTGCCCATTGTAAAATATTTTAAATCCCAGATTTAACTTCTGACATTTATCACATGGTGACATTTTTACTACTGGCAAGTGATGTAGCTGCTGCTTGCTGTTTTGGCAGTTGGAAACAGCTGTAAACAGCTATTTCCCACAATGCAACAGGGTTCACAGACCGGAAACTGCCAAGAGTATGTACTCAGAATTTCTTTGTGGGAGGGGTTTCACCACAATATCAGCCATACAGCTCCCCCTGATGGTCTGTTTGTAAAAAAGGAATAGATTTCTCATGTAAAAGGGGATATCAGCTACTGATTGGGATAAAGTTCAATTATTGGTCGGAGTTTCTCTTTAAGACTCCGACCAGTACTGCAAAGTACTTCAAGATGCATACCTTTCTGTAGCTTGTGCTCTCCTCTTTCATGTGATGCCCAAATCGCCGTTCTACACCAAATAGATTTAGTTCGATTTCAATTTAAAAATCACGGCTGCCATCTTAGCTATGTTATAACTTCCGGGTCACCCCTGTCTTCTCTGTTAGAGAAGTGCATCACTGAATGAAGCAGGAAGAGGAAGTGACACGCATGGCCATTGCAAGAGGCCCCTCCAGAGGCGTCATAGCACGACTTTGTTGAAAGTTGTCTGGCTTAAAGGAGAACTGTAGTGAGAGGGATATGGAGGCTGCCATATTGATTTCCTTTTAAGCAATACTCATTGCCTGGCAGCCCTGCTGAGCTATTTGTTTCCAGCAGTGTGAATCACACCAGAAACAAGCATGCAGCTAATCTTGTCAGATCTGAAAATATTGTCAGAATCACCTGATCTGCTGCATGCTTGTTCAGGGGCTGTGGCTGAATGTATTAGAGGCAGAGGATCTGCCGGTTAGCCAGGCAACTGGTATTGCTTAAAAGGAAATAAATATGGCAACCTCCATATACTTCTCACTACAGTTCCCCTTTAAAGGCATGCCCATGAGAGGTGCTCGGAGACCCTTTAAGTTATGGAAAAGCAGTATAGGTGGAAAAATAGCAAAGGCCACACTGAGCAACATAGCCAAAAAGTTGCATCGCACAGTAACCTTGCGGTGCCACCACACAGTGGGGCATACAATACAATGAAAGTAGGCCTCACTGCCACTGTAAACGCTCCAGACGGATTTATTTTGGCACTTTTTTTTTGTTTTGTTTATTTGTTACGTTTTCTTGCTTCTAATTAGTACTGCTGTAATGTGTAATAGTCTGGGGGCAGGACTTAAAGCGGACCTGAACTCAGAACTTCCTCTCTGCTCTATAAGATAATAAAACGCAGAATAGCCTTTAAAGGAATACATTTATTTGTTACAGCGGATCCGAATCCTGCAATAAATCTGTAGTGTGTCTACTTCCTACTTGCATGGAAGCAGACATAGTTATTGTTACACATCCTGTGTTTATATATTAGCTGCTCTGCCATGGCAGAGGAGATTCCTGAGCTGACAGTTGAGGGATCACATTACAGTGGTGAATAGTGACAGATGAGGGGGAATTAGACAGGCTAAATCAGGCATGGGCAAACTTGGCCCTCCAGCTTTTAAGGAACTACAAGTCCCACAATGCATTGCAGGGGTCTTGCAGCCACAGTCATGACTCATAAAGGCAAATGCATTGTGCGACTTGTAGTTCCTTAACAGCTGGAGGGCCAAGTTTGCCCATGCCTGGGCTAAACTCTCTAAATACATACAGGGTGGAGTTCTCGGTCTTTCTTATGTCTTGCGCAAGAGTTCAGGTCCACTTTTATTTATTTAACTTCCAACAGGCAAGTCTTTAACCCCACTGATTACTCCATGTCCTCCAATGAACTGAAAGGATTTTTTACATGGCGCACAAAAATCCCTTTATTCTTCTCCGTTCAGATTACCATCAATAAACGCCAGTGGCTGCCCTTTATTCTGACATGACACCTTGTTGAAGGTGATCTATCAGTCCCGCCATTGATTGAACTTTGAGTTTTATCAAGATATTAGGCTGCTTGAAGGGGAAGCGCTGACACCTGACAGCGAGGGTGGAAGTTAAGCCCCGGACATAAGCCGCGAACGGAAAGGTCAGGGAGACGCGTGTAACCTTTTCACGGAACAATTAAAGACTTTTGGGCGCTATTTCCGTCATCCCTGTTTGTTTGTGGCGCCGCTCTGCACAGTGGTGTTTGCTCTCCTTATGTAGCAACGTTGCTCTGTCTGCGGCCTGTCAGCTGTCGTCATGCTCTGCTGTGTACAGAATTTATAATGTGACATTTTAGGGGTCATCCTTCTCTTGGAAGAAGCTCAGAAAAAGAATCAAACTAAGTAAGTTTGCAGGTAGTCAAAGCAGTGTTGATGAGTAACTTGCGGTGTGCAGCAGGAGTATAACATGTATTATTAGGCCTGACATGTCATTGCTATGCCTATGACACCCAGCTATATTTGTCATTCAAACCTGGCGTCACAGACCCTACTCCACAAATAAACGCATGCTTAACTGAGGTTCAGGAGTGGATGAATAATAATTGGCTAAAACTTAATGCTGACAAAACTGAGGTTCTTGTTATCGAGGGCCAGGGCTCAACAGCAAAGCAGCCCAAGTCTCAACCAACACCGCTAAGGATAGGGAGCTCAGACCTGAATACTCAGACTGTGTGCGCAGCCTGGGAGTACTGATTGCTGGGAAATTAAGCTTCAGGAATCAAATTTCAGCTGTTGTGAAACATTCCTTCTTTCACCTAAGGAATATTGCAAGGTTTAAACACCTAATTCCTTCAGAGGATCTTCCAACCCTAGTCCATGCCTTCGTCACATCAAGGTTAGACTACTGCAACGTCCTCTACACATGCCTGCATAAGAAAGACCCGCCTGCAATTAGTACAGAATGCCGCAGCAAGGCTGTTAACAAGTCAACCGCGCCATTGCCACATAACACCAACCCTGTGCTCACTCCACTGGCTACCGATAAAATGGAGAATTCTGTTTAAGATTGGCTTACAGACATTCAAATCCTTGCACAACCTGGGCCCTGGATACCTGAAGGACTTGTTGCAACTGCATCACACCCCCCACAATCTTAGATCAAAAGGACGTAACACCTTGGTCACCCCCAGAGTCCACCTCAAAACCTTTGGAGACAGAGCCTTTTGTCATGCTGCCCCTACACTTTGGAACTCCCTGCCACACCCAATCAGGACAGCTCCATCCCTGGAAGCATTTAAGTCTAAACTGAAAACCTACCTCTTCAGTCTGGCATTCATGAACATCTGACTATCTCCTCTGTAACACAACCCAGCCTGCAACCCTGTATTAATCTGAGACACAACTATGCGCTTTGAGTCCTATGGGAGAAAAGCACTTTACAAATGTTATTGTATTATTATTATATAGGTTCACAGGGCAGCTGTGCGGTGAGTCGTAACGGTCACATTTTAAGGCAAAACCTCCCACTACTATGCAACAATCACAGTGTGCCCTTGTGAGGCGGTCTGATGGAGTGTGGTATAACAACCAGGGTCGGATTTCTGGAAAGGCCACAAAGGCCCGAGCCTTGGGCGGCTGCTGGACATGAAGGAGAGGTTACTACATATGAAAGAGAAGGGTGAAAATGGGGAGCAACACATGAAAAAGGAAACTGAAGCTCAAGGGAGCTGTTCATAAAAGAGAGGGGCTGCTGGCCATGGGTGATACACATGGGGAGAGGGAGCTGGAATGGGAGAGGCTGCTGGCCATGGGTGATACACATGGGGAGAGGGAGCTGGAATGGGAGGGGCTGCTGGTCATGGGTGATACACATGGGGAGAGGGAGCTGGAATGGGAGGGGCTGCTGGCCATGGGTGATACACATGGGGAGAGGGAGCTGGAATGGGAGGGGCACTGATGCACATGGAAGGGGAGTCACAACATGCTTGGCATAGAGGCACAAAAAGTATAAATCCGACCTTCAGTGCAACGCATTTACCACATAATGGCTGTATACTTTTCATTGACAGCATGTTTCACTGTATGCGACAAAACTGCATGGGTAATGTTCAGCGCTGCTTTGCCATTCTGTTTCATATGCAATGTTATTGGAGGAAACACCGCTCTACCCCACCGATGGATAGTTGTGCTGGACCAGGTTAGCAAGACCTCAGAAACACTTCGACAAAAGGAAGGTCCGCACCAATTCACCACGAATCCTCTTTATTGTCAGGACATGTCCTGTATTAAAACATCGAATCTCAAGCTGACATGTTTCGGACCTACTGGTCCTTATTCATAACCAGTAGGTCCGAAACATGTCAGCTTGAGATTCGATGTTTTAATACAGGACATGTCCTGACAATAAAGAGGATTCGTGGTGAATTGGTGCGGACCTTCCTTTTGTCGAACTGTTTCATATGCAATTGTATGTTAATTATCCTGATTTCAGCATAAAAAAAACTTCCTACCCTGTTTGGAACACACAAAAATTTCCTGTTTGCCAGGAGTAGAAATGTCTTCACCTGTGATAAATCTACGACTGTAAGGTCTCCTCTTTCCCAGGGCAGCTGAAGGCAGTTAATTCACTGCCTGACAGCTGCTTCCGTTCAATGGCATAGAACTTGCTAGCGCTCAGCAGGTCCCCCCACCCCCCGTGGAGTCACATGTAAGCAGGGCAATAGATGTCCTCGGGCGCAATATGACACATTTTTTACGATAAAAATGAACTCTGGTGAGGGTCTTAAAAATGTAACTTCCCCGTGGCAAAGATTGATAAGGCCCAAACTGCACTTCTGTCAAAACTTCAAAAAAGAACAACAGAAAAAGATACAATTATCAAAAGGCAGAAACACCCAGCAATTCTATCTGCAGACAGAGGTGCTCAGTTACTTGGCCTCAATATATTGAGAAAATGATATGACCAGCCACGAATAAAATGATTACTTGCAGTCGGATGATGGGCGCAGGATGTGTCATCTCCCTGATTTGATCAGATTGTCTCATGCGGTGAAGCATATCGGGCTGATCATTGTGAAGCCCTCACAGTCACCGTAAGAAGCCGCACGGATTTCATGTAACCATTGTTGTGTCATTCTGTTCAGATATAAACACAACTGTATTGTCCAGCTCAATCTACTAGTGTGGTACACAGAGAGAAGTTACCCAACAACCCAACAAACACAACTGTGTGTGTGTGTGTGTGTGTGTGTGGGGGGGGGGGGGGTGGAATGCAAGGGTTTTAAGCCCTCTGAGGGGACATGCAAGGGTTCTAAGCCTTTTGGGGAAGGGACATACAGGGGTTCTAAGCATTCTGGAGGAACATGCAAGGGTTCTATGCCTTTAAACACTAATTTACCAAGTAAGGGAGGGAGTGGAGGAGGAACACTGCTGCAAACTTCTCTAGGCCTGCAGCATGGGTCAGGCCTACTTCCTCACAAGTGCCTATCTCAAAACCACCGTTGACATGTGGTACAGTTACTGCTCAGTAGAAACCCTGGGAAATCCTGGGTTATTTCACAGACAGATGCCACCCACTCACGTTTACACTCCCCCCCCCCCTTCCCCTTACCTACACACGCACACACATACTTAACCCTCAATAAGTCCATCTCTCTCTCTCACCCCACCCAATCCAGCATCCTCAATATCCCTCACTCCATCCCCCAGGCTCTCAAAAATCCCCTCCCCAGCCCACCATCAAAAGGACTCAAGCTATTGCCACAAAACCTCAACAAGCACCTCTTTTCCCAACCCACCCCCGACACCCTCAATAGCCATCACTCTCCCACAGACCCCTAATTAGTCCCTCTCTCCTCACCCATCCTGCAAGCACCCTCAATGGCCCTTACTCTTGCCTCATGTCCTCAATATGCTCTTCTCACTGGGGAGGGGGGGCGTGGGATTGGGGTCCAAGATTCTAGAGCCCTCAGGTCAATAGATACTACACTGCCTGTTCCATAATTGTTCCAAAGCTCAAAACAAAAATATCTACTTCCCAGGAGAGTAGACAAGAAGTTAGAATTTAACAAGAACATCGGGGGATAGCAAAGCAGTCCTTGAAGATGTTGCCACAATAATGCTTTTACGAGGTCGAGATAGCAGTTTCCACCATCCTGTAATGACAGGTGTCCTTTAATAAAAAGAATATACATTGTTTCAACAAGGAACAGCAGAGATGAGGGGTTTAACAAGCTACAGAGTAAGTAGTTTCTCGGGATTCATCTGGATCAGAGCAGACCCACGACTGTCTCCGGTCTGCTGCCATTACAGAACGTATAGCTTTCTTTGCGGTAATTTGTAAAGTAGCACACACAATCCTGGACTGACAGAGACATGACACACAGCCTGCTGCTGCTCATTAGCGAAATCCAGCACAAAACAAAGCAAAGCCTCTCTGAACTTCACCTGCTGCCAATAAAAAATAAAACTTCGTCAAAGAAAGTGTGCTCAACTTCCAAGTCGAGTCATGCTGAAATTTTAATTGAACGAAAGCAGTTGATGGTAAAAAGTCAAACAAAGCAACTTAAGAAGCCATTAGGCTGGGATGTAACTTAAATAATCCGGACCCCCAGCAAAAATCACCAGGTGCCCCCACCACCACCTGTGTAGACTAATCAAAGACAAAAATAAAAAAAAAGTACCTTGTGTGTGCTGTCCCCCACTTCTTCCTCTCCTATGTGTGCAGCTACCAAAACATTCCCCAATTCTTGCAGAGCAGCTGCAGGGAGCCTCATACTTTACCTCATTGTGGCGGAAGGACAGGTCTTCTTCATTCCTCTAGCCATGCCATGAAGGCCTATCACCTTGCGGAACCCAATACTTCATGTCATGTGACATCAGAAACCACAAAGTAATACACTCCACAGCTACTACACAGAGGAGTGAGGAGGACCTGTTCCACCACTGAAATGGAGGTAAAGTATGCAGCTCCGCTGTGGCTGCTCTGCATCCCAGGACTGGGCCCTCTTAGCCCCCTTTGATGGTGGGTGTCATGGGGTCATTGTTACATTCCAGTTGCTAGGTGACACTAATCCAATTTACATTTAAATCCTAAACAAAAAAACAACAAAAAAATGTTTCCTCCCTCTAACGCACAAAACAAAGAATAATTCCTTTACAAATCCTGGTCTCAAAGTCTGCTGCCTGGAATCCTGAGCCCAGTCTGCTGCCTGGAATCCTGAGCCCAGTCTGCTGCCTGGAATCCTGAGCCCAGTCTGCTGCCTGGAATCCTGAGCCCAGTCTGCTGCCTGGAATCCTGAGCCCAGTCTGCTGCCTGGAATCCTGAGCCCAGTCTGCTGCCTGGAATCCTGAGCCCAGTCTGCTGCCTGGAATCCTGAGCCCAGTCTGCTGCCTGGAATCCTGAGCCCAGTCTGCTGCCTGGAATCCTGAGCCCAGTCTGCTGCCTGGAATCCTGAGCCCAGTCTGCTGCCTGGAATCCTGAGCCCAGTCTGCTGCCTGGAATCCTGAGCCCAGTCTTCTGCCTGGAATCCTGAGCCCAGTCTTCTGCCTGGAATCCTGAGCCCAGTCTTCTGCCTGGAATCCTGAGCCCAGTCTGCTGCCTGGAATCCTGAGCCCAGTCTTCTGCTTGGAATCCTGAGCCCAGTCTTCTGCCTGGAATCCTGAGCCCAGTCTTCTGCCTGGAATCCTGAGCCCAGTCTTCTGCCTGGAATCCTGAGCCCAGTTTTCTGCCTGGAATCCTGAGCCCAGTCTTCTGCCTGGAATCCTGAGCCCAGTCTTCTGCCTGGAATCCTGAGCCCAGTCTTCTGCCTGGAATCCTGAGCCCAGTCTTCTGCCTGGAATCCTGAGCCCAGTCTTCTGCCTGGAATCCTGAGCCCAGTCTTCTGCCTGGAATCCTGAGCCCAGTCTTCTGCCTGGAATCCTGAGCCCAGTCTTCTGCCTGGAATCCTGAGCCCAGTCTTCTGCCTGGAATCCTGAGCCCAGTCTTCTGCCTGGAATCCTGAGCCCAGTCTTCTGCCTGGAATCCTGAGCCCAGTCTTCTGCCTGGAATCCTGAGCCCAGTCTTCTGCCTGGAATCCTAAACCCAGTCTTCTGCCTGGAATCCTAAACCCAGTCTTTTACCTGGAATCCTGAGCCCAGTCTTTTACCTGGAATCCTGAGCCCAGTCTTCTACCTGGAATCCTGAGCCCAGTCTTCTGCCTGGAGTCCTGAGCCCAATCTTCTGCCTGGAGTCCAGAGCTCAGTCTTCTGCCTGGAGTCCAGAGCCCAGTCTTAAGCCTGGAATCCTGAGCCCAGTCTTCTGCCTGGAATCCTGAACCTAGTCTTCTACCTGGAATCCTGAACCCAGTCTTCTACCTGCAATCCTGAACCCAGTCTTCTACCTGGAATCCTGAGCCCAGTCTTCTACCTGGAATCCTGAGCCCAGTCTTCTGCCTGGAGTCCTGAGCCCAATCTTCTGCCTGGAGTCCTGAGCCCAATCTTCTGCCTGGAGTCCAGAGCCCAGTCTTCAGCCTGGAATCCTGAGCCCAGTCTTCTGCCTGGAATCCTGAACCCAGTCTTCTACCTGGAATCCTGAACCCAGTCTTCTACCTGCAATCCGGAGCCCAGTCTTCTACCTGGAATCCGGAGCCCAGTCTTCTGCCTGGAGTCTTGAGCCCAATCTTCTGCCTGGAGTCCAGAGCCCAGTCTTCAGCCTGGAATCCTGAGCCCAGTCTTCTGCCTGGAATCCTGAACCCAGTCTTCTGCCTGGAATCCTGAGCCCAGTCTTCCGCCTGGAGTCCAGAGCCCAGTCTTCAGCCTGGAATCCTGAGCCCAGTCTTCTGCCTGGAATCCTGAACCCAGTCTTCTACCTGGAATCCTAAACCCAGTCTTCTACCTGGAATCCTGAACCCAGTCTTCTACCTGGAATCCTGAACCCAGTCTTCTACCTGGAATCCTGAACCCAGTCTTTTACCTGGAATCCTGAACCCAGTCTTTTACCTGAAATCCTGAACCCAGTCTTCTACCTGGAATCCTGAACCCAGTCTTCTACCTGGAATCCTGAACCCAGTCTTCTGCCTGGAGTCCTGAACCCAATCTTCTGCCTGGAGTCCAGAGCCCAGTCTTAAGCCTGGAATCCTGAGCCCAGTCTTCTGCCTGGAGTCCTGAGCCCAATCTTCTGCCTGGAGTCCAGAGCCCAGTCTTCTGCCTGGAGTCCTGAGCCCAATCTTCTGCCTGGAGTCCTGAACCCAATCTTCTCCCTAGAATCTTGTCTTTTGCCTGGAATCCTGAGCATAGTTTTCTGCCTAAAATCCTGAGCCCAGTCTTTTACCTGGAATCCTGAGCCCAGTCTTCTGCCTGAAGTCCTGAGCCTAGTCTTCTGCCTGAAGTCCTGAGCCTAGTCTTCTGCCTGAAGTCCTGAGCCTAGTCTTCTGCCTGGAATCCTGAGCCCAGTCTTCTGCCTGAAGTCCTGAGCCTAGTCTTCAGCCTGGAATCCTGAGCCTAGTCTTCAGCCTGGAATCCTGAGCCTAGTCTTCAGCCTGGAATCCTGAGCTCAGTCTTTTCCATGGAATTCTGTGACCCTGCACCTCGTCTTGCCCCAGAAAAAAAATGGATTTTGTGTCCCTTTTGAGTTTATAACTTGCTTCACACTTATGATCTGTTACCTGATTGACTCCGGCTCGTTTCTGAACTCTGATGTTAAAACCCTGTTGCCATGCTGCAAGTCCCTTCAGTTGCCTGCCCATCTAGGAGTCAGTGTAGACTAACCATGTGAACTTCGCTTCCTGTGACACAAGTAAATGATTTATACCTATTTTTTCAGGTAAAATGAATGGGCCTTTTGTTTCTACACAGATAAGTTAAAGGGGCACTACAGCAAAAACTGTAAAATTCAACGTTTATAGCTTATTGTTAAATAACGATATGCTGCAAAAAAAACAGCGCAATCACCGTGCACCATTTTTCATATGCGCCATTTTTGACTGGACCCATGATAGTTAAAAGCATAACAAAAAAGGATTGAAAAATAGTGTAAGTAACCAATAACCCTAAATACTTAATCTTAAAGGGGCATTACAGCAAATAAACTGTAAAATTTAAAAGATGTGCAAACATATACAAATAGGAAGAACATTTTTTTCCAGAGTAAAATGAGCCATAAATTACTTTTCTCCTATAATGCTCCAACTTACAGTAGGTAGTAGAAATCTGACAGAAGTGACAGGTTTTGGGCTAGTCCATCTCTTCATAGTGGATTCTCAGCAAGGCTTTTATTCTTTATTTAGATATTCCCGAAAAAGGATTTAAACAATGATACTGGCCAGCTTCCCTGCTCGCAACACAGTTTTTTGGCATTTGGACAGAGCAACTATCATTCACTAAGTGCTTTTGAAAAATAATATATCCCTGAGAATCCCCTATAAAGAGATGGACTCGTCCAAAACCTGTCACTTCTGCCAGATTTCTACCCCCTACTGTAAGTGACAGCAACATAGGAGAAAAGTAAATTATGGCTCATTCTACTTTGAAAAAAAAGTACTTCTTATTTGTATATGTTTGCACATATTTAACATTTTACAGTTTATTCGCTGTAGTGCCCCTTTAAGATTCAAGTATTTGGGGTTATTGGTTACTTACACTATTTTTCAATTTTTTTTGTTATGCTTTTAAATATCCTGGGTAAAGTAAAAAAATGGCACATATGAAAAATGGTGCACGGTGATGGCGCTGTTTTTTTTTTGCAGCTTATCGTTATTTAACAATAAGCTATAAATGTTATTAAACATTATTTAACGTTTAGCTATAAAACCTTATTAGCCAGATGACAGAGGCTACAAATATAAATGCCAGGGCACTGCCACTGAAAGTACTTTCTTACCCTGTGAATGATTATCCAGGCTGGTGGCTGGCTGGCAGTGCCCGTTTCTAGAGGTGCTGGAAGTAGTCAGGCCGTGTGGGTGACCCAGCACACTGCTGCCTGCGTGGCATTTCGGCTCCTGCACTCTCCTCCTGCCAGCATCATCCCCGCGCTCTGCCAACCATCCTCATCCCATGATCTGCTTTTCTTAAATGGCAGAGGTGGCAGGGCTAAGGTGTCCGCTCTCCACTCGTCCACTCCCCTCTTTCCCCTCCTGCTGCTTATTTTGAGACTTGAGAAGCCCCCACATACGAGGAAATGGTGTCTGTGAATGAGCCAGCAGCAGAAGAAACCCTCCTCACGATATAGACAAGTAAAATGATAATTAGTGATACGCCGCTAAACGATTTAACCTTTCAATTAGTTTTTCGTCTGTGCGCCATAATTAAACTGATATTGCTAAATAATGTTAAGGCTATGTTTTCAATGCGGCGCCATTTTTAAACATCGGCACTATGCGCCATTTTTCTCTGCCCCCAACTATCATATGCTTTCAGGTACCACGTTTTTCTCTCAAAAATACAGTGATTATTATCTTCAGAGAGGTCATTCAGCCTCAGGTCCTGCATCAATTGGAGAACAGCGACTGTTGTACCTGACTCAGCGGCTTCACTCCCTTCATTACTGAGCACCTTTCTCTTTGTTAACTGAAGTTCACCAACACAAAAAGTAGGGCTTCTGGCTCTCTTCCCACCCCCATTAATGTTTTGCACCTTCCTCTCTCTTTTGAAAACCCTTTCTTTCCATTCCCGAGAGGACAAAAAACGAACTAAACATGAAGGAGGAACAGTTTAAGACCCTCATAAAAGACTGTCAATCCTGCACACTTGGGAACCCGGGAACGTAATGTGGAATCACTAGAGAATCTCCTAATTAATAGCAAACCATGGCTTGGTGCAACTGCTCAGCATCTGCCAAAATCCATAAGATCGATTTGGGCTGGACTGACTTTTAAATGGCAGCTTAGTGTGCAAATTAGACCGATGTAGAAAGTGCAAAAAGCTAAAATCGGCTAAACCCCCCTCAATCAACATAATGACAATGCTCTCCACTGAAACTCACAGGTGTCCCAACATTCACCAAAAGCATCACTACCAAAATGTTGCTAATTCACATCAAAAACCACTATCATTAATTCTTATCTGAAGTCTTCCCAAAGCAACAGCATCTACTGAAGTCGGCATCTGCGCTTCATGTACTGATACGGTCTCTAGAGACACTAGCGTTATTAGGTGAGAAATAGCTGGTGGTCAATTTTTTTTCCAGGTAAAAACATTTCTTCCGTAAATCCAATTCTGAAAGTCAATTGAAAACGGCCTTGTTGGAGTGCGTGGCTTTTCCCGCTTGAAGTTTAGTTAACTTTACTCTTGTGCTTTATTTATAGATCAAACATTCGTCAAAGGCTCTGCTAAATTAGCTGAGAGCTATGACTTGTCTGCAGACCTGAGTCCATATTCATATGGATTCCCAGAGGGGGGTATTGATTCTGCATGGCCTGATGGTATAGATTGATCCAATGACTGCAGATCAAGAACAGGTGGGAATAAAATAAATTACATGTGGGGTAAAGAGACACATTTACAAGCAGCGTGCACACACCATACAAACAAAAGAATAATTGACAATAATTAGCCATATTTATAGGACAGTGCTGTGTAATGCACTTAAAATACTAAAAAGAAAAACAACAACTATATCAGTAGTACAAAAACATCCTAATATCCTTAAAAGGAACCTAAACTGAGAAGGATATGGATTTTTCCTTTTAAAATAATCAGTTGCCTGACTCTCCTGCTGTTCCTGCGTCTCTGATACTTTAGCCACAGCCCCTGAACAAGCATGAAGATCAGTTGCTCTGACTGAAGTCAGACTGGATTAGCTACATGCTTGTTTCAGGTGTGTAATTCAGCCACTACTATAGCCAAAGAGATCAGTAGGATTGCCAGGCAACTGGTATTGTTTAAAATGAACTAACCATATCCCTCTCCGTTTAAGTTCCCTTTAAAGAGAACCTGTACTGAGTAAAAATATTTAAAATAAACACATGAGGTAACTTCAAATGAACATTACATAGTTACCTTGCCATCAGTTCCTCTCAGAAGCTCACCATTTTCTTCTGACAATAATTCCTTCCAGTTCTGACAATATTTTGTCACATCTGAAATATATCAGTTGCTGTCAGTAAAATATCAGTTGCTGTCAGTTATAGCTGAGAGGAAAAGTGATGTGCCAGTTAATGTCCATGTTTCCCTATGGCTCAAGTGGGTGATATTACAGTTTAACTGTGTTCTGGCCAGAAAGCTGTTATGGGTAATGGCCATTTTCAAAATGGAGGACGGAAAATTCCCTTGATCACAGTGTACAAACAGGACGCGGGACAGGAGAAAGACACTGAGGAGTAGACTACATGGAAGGTAAGTATGACTTGTGTATGCTTATTTTGACTTTCAATTTTCAGTTCAGGTTTTCTTTAAGAGCCTTATAGCAAACCTGAAGTGTGCCCAAACTTAAAAATGAATCCATTCAGGGTTAGGCTAAAGCGTTGGGTTAGGTTCTTGGCGTGTCATGTGGCCTGATGCAGATCAGGTGACACGCCGATTTCTATGCAAAGAGGAAGACAGCAACAGGAAGACTACAAGACATTGCTGGAGGCTCAATGAGTATTTAATTTAGAGAGGAGGTTTGCGCTTTTTTGGCCAGTTGCTCAAACCCCCGGCAAGCACATGTATCTGACATCAATCGATCCCCGATGGTGCTGGATACTAAGGACTTTACTGTATATATGATGACTACAGGTAGTCTCTGACTTATGAATGTCCAACTTACGAATGAACCACAGATTTAAACAGGTCTGTGGAGTCGGTACAAAAATTTTCCAACTCGAACTCCTCAGTTTATGAAACCACCGCTCCGACTCCAGGTACCCAAAAAAGGCCTCGACTCCGACTTCTTAGTCTATACTTAACAGGGCTGTGGATTTTGTACAAAAATCATCCGACTCCCGACTCCGAATCCTCAGTTTATGAAATCAACGACTCCGGGTGCCCAAAATTGCCCCGACTCCTCCTCCGACTCCACAGCCCTGGATTCAAACAGCTCTAAAATGGGAACAAGTCAAAAACATTGTTTTCTAAAATAACTTGTAGTTTTTGAGAAGAAATAGATAAATTGAGAAGAAATAGATAAATTGAGAAAAAAAGTGTTTATTATTGAACTTGGTAAAGTAACATTCTGCTGCTGTTCTTTATACTAGATAGCAAGTTCCCAGTTCTGCATACACATTTTAAAGCAAACCTGTGATCCAACTTTGCAAGGGGTGATACAGAGGAACACAGTAGAGGCCGAGGTGGGACACTGAAGGTACAAACGAGGTGCTAGAGACAGAGATGGCAAAGTGTTCTGACTTCAGAACAGATTCAAGTTAAGAACAAACCAACTGTCCCTATCTCTTTCATTATGCGGAGACGGCCTGTTTATAGTGAAATGCACCAGAGTGTGATATATCAAGAAAGGTGCAAAAAAATAAATAAGTAAAAACCCTGGAGAAAATCTAGGTTTTTGACTTTACTTTAACCATTTGTGTCAGCAAGAAACAGAGTTCTGATTATTAGGTGATCTGCAGTATCACCTATAATGCAGATATATACCTGATTATATGGTGATCTGCAGAATCACCTATTATACTGGTATATAGGAAGCTGATGTGACAACAAATAGCAATATAGTGATTGGTGCAACAGTAGTACTGATAGGTTTAGCTATACCTCACCAGAGGAGCTGGTGGGTACTAACAGTACAGCACCCCTCACCAGAGTCAAGGGCCCTCTGGTGAGAGTAGAGTGGTCAGACAGATCAGGTTCGGCAACAGACAGACAGATGCAGTACAAAATCAGGAGACAGAGACAGGAAGGTATAAACAGGCAGAGTCGGCAGCAAGATCAGATGGGCAGCGGTACAGAATCACTGAGCAGAAGAGTAGTCGGAACAAGCAAGAGTCATGCACAGATAACACAGTAATGAAGAATCTTTAAGGCTATCAAACAATTCCTATCTTGTGTAAAATCCCCGGTTTCCTCCCGGATCAAAGCACACCGGAGCTATCTAAGGTCTGAGCGCTAACACCAAGTATTCGCAACAGCAGACAAGTTGCGAGTGATTCAGCTAGGCTTATGAAGCAGAGGAGACCCCTCCGGCACGCCCCCTCCTATCAGCCAATGAGGAGCGGCGAGCGTCTCCTCTGACGTCAGCCGACCGACCGGTCAGCTGACGCGCCTCCTCCCCGCATAAAGGACAATGCGACCCTATGTGCGGCTGACAGGACCGTCCTCGGCATGCAAGACGCCCGAGGCACGGACAGATTGCTAGGCAGGGAGCTGGAGGCAGCTGCAGTGGTAGCGCTTTTCACCGCAGCTGCCTCTCCAACGTTTGTTACACTAGGACAGTCACCTACAGTACAACAACCAGTCAGGTTTGTGTTGCTTGACAAAAAGATTTTGCTTGGTTGCTCTGGGAAACTGCTTAAACGACACCAGAGGCGAAAATAAACTAATGAAATAAACGATTGTAACTATAATCCTTCTCCTAGAAAAAATACTTTTTAAGATACTTCACAGCTTTATTTTATGTTTAAATCTACTTTTTAAGTTTTAACTGTTTTATTGTTTTTGCTCAATGACACATTCATTGAAGTCTGCCAGAGATAACATTTATGAACTAATGACCCTTTTTATCCCTTTCCTGCTCTCAGAAGCCATTTTCTGCTAGGAAAGTGTTTTATAGTTGGAATTTCTTATCAGTGAGGGTCACACTGTAGTCACTTCCTGTCTGAGTCAGGACTGAGTCAGCCACTTACATACCTGATATTTAACTCTTTCAGGCAGAGAAAGAAAAAAAGGAACACAGCAGTTATTTGTGTGCTAGGCACTGTACATACACGTCTATCATCATGTCACAGGTCACCTCGGGTATCCTTTAATATCTGGCCCACTTTTCTCTGCACCTGCTTTGATTAATCAGCCCTGGGGAGTGTATGGTGGGATATCAGTAATTCTTGCTCCCAGCATGATTGCAGCGGTCAGTGTCTTGTTCTCCACAGCCTTTGTAAAGTCACAGGCAATTATTGGAAGGAGTCAGTGGAGACGTAAAGTAGGCCGTCTGGAATGTATTTGTGAATGAGATGAGAAATATTAGGTCGGTGGTAAGATTATTGGAATAAAATAAATAAATAAATAACAGCCACAAAAAAAAAAAAAAATCATAAAATTCCACTCACACAACCATCATTCTTCCCAAATGGCAAATAATCCCTTCATTCTCTGCGCTCTCACACTACTCCATGTTTCTGGTAGAGGATTATTATTTTTAAATGGTTGGCCGCGCGGCGTGTCAGATGCGCATAATGCCTCTATAAAGACGGCATTAATTTAAACATGCGAGTGCGTAAATACTCAAGTACGATATAATGCGAGGAGAAGAGCCTTTTGTTGTGTTTTATGGCTCGTTGCGTCGGCAGCCTCTCCTTTCCCGTAACGATTGAGCGGTGGCCGGAGGAGGGAAAACTGAAGCATGAGGGCTGATCTTGGTGGAGTTTATTTCACCAAACCAATGATGTGTTAAGTTATTGATTGAAAGGCCTGGCAGCTTTTACTCACTGTTTGTACACCGTAAATGTCAGAGTGAGCCAACCGCCTCGACTTCTGCCCTCATCGTGTCCTTCCTGAGGACTTCAAGTGGATCTGAACTCAGAACTCCTCTCTGCTCTAAAAGATACACAACAGCCTTTAAACAAAAAACATTTTTGTTACAGCTGATACAAATCCTAAAATAATTCTGCACAGTTTCTACTTCCTGATTCATGGAAGCAGACCTATACATATACATGTACTTTCAAATGGGCTTATCTGCTTATCTGCCATAGGCAGTCATGTGACACAGGGGAGGATCAAATTACAACTTGAGATTAGACACAAATGAGGGGGAATTACACAGGCTAAAATCTTTAAATGCACACAGGGTGCATTTCTGTTATGTTTTCCTTGTATCCTGTGCAAGAGTTCAGGTCCACTTTCACACATTTAGTCATCTCAGCTATGTTACCTTCCTATGTACTCGATTGACAATTTCATGACACCCCTCAAAAAGTTGTACTAATATTCATCAAGACTGTAAAATCATGTCTTGCCAACTGGATAGTGTACTGGTTACAGAGTACCCGAGGCAATATGTGATATGATGTGATAAACATGTGTATGACCAGTGCAAAACATGTAAATAACCAGGCTGTTTAACTTTATTTTGCTGCCTGAAAGAGTTAATTTTTAGGCATGGAAGTGACAGCTTCTGTTTTGTTGGTACCTTGTCGGAAATATAGTAAGCCTCACTGATAAGCAAAATACACCCATAAAAGTTTTCCTGGCAGAACACAACTGAGGGCAGGGAGAGATAAATACATGAACTATTGCCCTTTTTCTAACTCTGGGACTCTTAATAGGCTGCCATTGATTAGCGACAGTAAAACATTCAACCTACTTTGTAAATGTTTAAAGATAAAAGAAAAACCTGGGATACTCTACTCTAGTCATTTTTAGGAGTAGGAGGATAAATAGAATTGTTTATCTTCTCAGTTTATTTTTACCTCAGGTTCACTTTAAAGAGAATCTGTATTGTTAAAATCGCACAAAAGTAAACATACCAGTGCGTTAGGGCAGTGTTTCTCAACATTTTATTTGTATGTACCCCTTTTAAAACTCTGTACTCACCAAGTACCCCCTGGCATAGTAAACATTATCACAAGTACCCCTTGACAAATATATATTTAATTGTAGTACATAATAATTGGTTCTAAACAATTTCCAAGCATTTACTATTGCTTTTAAATAGCTAAAATACTAATTTGGTGTTTAACTAAGATTTATAATTTTTCTAAAACTCTACATTTGTTATTCTTGGTTAAGTAAATCAAGGCCGAGTACCCCCTGGAACCATCAGAAGTACCCCCTGGGGTACGCGTACCACACGTTGAGAACCTAGGCGTTAGGGGACATCTCCTATTACCCTCTGTCACAATTTTGCCGCTCCTCGCCGCATTAAAAGTGGTTAAAAACAGTTTTAAAAAGTTTGTTTATAAACAAACAAAATGGCCACCAAAACAGGAAGTAGGTTGATGTACAGTATGTCCACACATAGAAAATACATCCATACACAAGCAGGCTGTATACACCCTTCCTTTTTAATCTCAAGAGATCATTTGTGTGTTTCTTTCCCCCTGCAGCTATCTTCCACTGAAGTGTCAGGCTGTTTCTTCCTGCAGAGTGCAGACAGCTCTACCTGTATGTAATTCCTCAGTATGTGAAAGCCCAGCCAGCTCAGAGGAGGATTTATCCAGCTTGTAAAAGATAATAGAGCAGAGAGAAGCTGCCCTAATCTAAACAACACACAGGCAGTGTGCAGAGAGGGGCCAGGAGGGGGGAGATGCATCACAGAACCACAACACTGAAGAACTTGGCAGCCTTCCAAACACAGGCTGACAAGTCTGACAAGAGAGAGATAAGTTGATTTATTACAGAGATGGTGATAGTAGAACGTGCTGTAGTAAGCCAGAGCACATTAGAATAGATTTTGGAACTTGTAGGATGGAAGAAAACCGGATGAAATTTTTGTTACGGAGTCTCTTTAAAGGACTTACGAGCTGAACGGTATAAAAAAAAAGTTTAGTACCTGTGTCTATTTTTAATCTATGGAGGACGCCATCCGCGCCCTCCGTTTAATTCCGCCGGGTCCCCGCTCTGTTGCGGGCCCCCTGGTCGGCCCCCGACCGCACCGCCCGGGTCGGACTCTCATTCCTCCAGTAACATGGCCGACAGAGCTTGCAACGGCTGCACAGTCTGCATAGCGGCGAGTGCAACTGCGCAGCTCTAGGTTCTCCCCCCGATCCACGCACAGGAGACTGTAGTGTGAATGCGACAGGAGGAGCCCTAGAGCTGCGCAGCTGCACTCGCGTCTATGCGGACTGCGCAGCCACGGCATGCTCCGTCGGCCATGTTACTGGAGGAATGAGAGTCTGACCCGGGTGGTGGGGTAGGGAGCAGACCAGGGGGCCAGCAGCACAGAGGGGACCCGGTGGGATTAAACGGAGGGTGCCGATGGTGTCCTCCGTAGATTAAAAATAGACGCAGGTACTAAACTTTTTTTATACCGTTCAGCTCGTACGTCCTGCCTGGCGTTCTATTAAGATCGCAAGGGAGGCTGCGGGAGGGTTTTTTTTTTTATTAAAAAAAAACTATTTCATGCAGCCAACTGAAAGTTGGCTGCATGAAAGCCCACTAGAGGGCGCTCCGGAGGCGTTCTTCTGATCGCCTCCAGCGGCCAGAAGTAACACGGAAGGCCGCAATGAGCGGCCTTCCGTGTTTCGCTTACCTCGTCGCCATGGAGACGTCAGCCGCCTCCGATCCAGCCTTTAGCGCTGGCCGGAACTTTTTGTTCCGGCTACGCTGGGCTCAGGCGGCTGGGGGACCCTCTTTCGCCTCTGCATGCAGCGGATCGCCGCACTGCAGCGGCGATCAGGCAGCACACGCGGCTGGCAAAGTGCCGGCTGCGTGTGCTGCTTTTTATTTGAGCCAAATCGGCCCAGCAGGGCCTGAGCGGCAGGCTCCGGCGGTACTGGACGAGCTGAGCTCGTCCAGACCGCTCAGCAGGTTAAGAGCTCTTCCTCTGACACAGGAGACCAGGGTTCGAATCTCGGCTCTTTCTATTCATTAAGCCAGCACATATTCAGTTGGAGGCCTTGTGCAAGACTCCCTAACACTGTTACTGCCAGTGCCTATAGAGCGTGTCCACCTTAAAGTGGATCCGAGATAAACTTTTACTAATTGCATAATTGTGTTCCTTACATATAGTTTATAGGGCATTCCTCAAGACAAATACTTTTTTTATGGTTTTAACACCCTAATTCCCTATAAACTAAACAAGCCTTGCCCACAGCTCCTCCAGCGCCTAGGCACTCTGAGAGCCATGTAGCAAGGGCTTATGGGAGCTGGGCAGGAGGAGGAGGAGGTTACTAGCCAGAGATTTCAAAGTCAGAGGGGGGAGAGAGGAGTGAAGTTTCACAGGCTGAGGGGTGGAGATACAGAGCAGCTTGCCTGTGTATAACAGTCACAAACAGAACATGGCTGCTGTCGTATCACAGGAAGAAATAATCATCTACTGTTTAAGCGGTTTGCAGCTAGATTTGTTGTGTAAACTATCTAAACTTTAGATAAGATACAGTATATAGACAAGTTACTTGTTATAGTTAGTTTTTCATCTCGGATCCGCTTTAATGACTCAAAGAAGCAAAAGCAGAGGTGGCAGGAGATGTGAGATGTTTATGAAGCCACTGCAGAAAATCTTGAAGGGGAAGCACTGCCCCACCCTTTCCTGCCAGCTATGTAACAAACTGGGCCACCAGTTCTAGAAACTCTGCCAATGGTACTATGGCAGGTGTGGCACACAGAACATGTGCCAATACTGGCATGCCTTAGACTTGCCTTTAGTTTTGTGTGAGCTACAAAGAAAATACTGAAAGAAATGAAGAACAATGTATGCCATCCTAACAATGTACAGAGCTGAACTGGAGGGGATGCTTTTTTTTCTTAACAAAACTGGAATTCCACTATTTATCAGAAGGTCTTTCAAGTCCTCCTCTCAGAATGCATCCCACGCCTGAGCCTTTATGTCCACAATTGCTTTTACATTTGTTATCTTGGCTCATGACCACCTAACACTGTGTTCAATGGTTTGGGATAAGCCTGAAAGATTCACAAAATTGGCTGTATGTGCTCATCATTATCAGGCGGGAATGCCGGTATGGGTTGCTGGCACAGTAGCGCACTGCAAGGAAGGCGGATGAAGGAATTTGAACTGTTATATGGCCTACATTTTGGACATTAGGGAAAAAGAGGGCTGAGCTGTCCACTGACATGGGGCCTGATTCAATGCAAAGTTATAAAAAGCCTCCCCGTTGATCCTATAATACACTTTTCCACCTGAATCAATATTAACTCTGAATAGTGTGTGTGTGTGTGTGTGTGTGTGTGTGTGTGTGTGTGTGTGTGTGTGTGTGTGTGTGTGTGTGTGTGTGTGTGTGTGTGTGTGTGTGTGTGTGTGTGTGTGTGTGTGTGTGTGTGTGTGTGTGTGTGTGTGTGTGTGTGTGTGTGTGTGTGTGTGTGTGTGTGTGTGTGTGTTCACATTGTACATTAAAACTTCCTGATTGTGTATTAGTTTTTTTTTGTTTTTGTTTTTTTTGCTTTTACATGCATTGTTTGGCAATCTCTATGGCAGGTCTTGTTTTGCCGCACCTGTAGCTGTGTTAGATGGGTCCTGCTCTTGTCCAACTCCGGTGACACCCACAACCTCCAGTGATTCACATGAACCAGCAGTATAATGCTAGGCAATTTTACTGGATCCGGAGACCCAATAATAAAGATAAATTTAACAATTTACCATCTAGCAATATGTTCTGACAGATAGGTCATAGCATCTGAACTCACAGTTATGGCAATAATGGAATATCAGCAGTTGCTTGCAAAGGAATGCAATGGAGAATGACACCTCCAAAGTCTCTGGAAAGGGTTTGGCCCAAAGAAGCACCAGAAAATCCTGAGATGTCTAATCCCAAAATCACAGTGGATTATTACGTGCACTTTAAATGACAAATGTATAAACAGTCTGTTAAAATCAAACTTAGATACACATTTAAGCTAATTTCCCTAAACATTGGACAATCTAAGTAGCATGCTGGCAGTTGGAGCTCATATATAAAACAGTATTTGTAATCCACAAGGAGCTTCACTCAGGAGAGCAGCAGCAGGAGGATGACCCAAGCTGGATTATTATATAGATTTGAATGATCCTCTTCAGACACCCCAGAGCAGATTATTAGGCCAATATGACAGTTTCTGTCTCTAATCCCGACTACAATCTGCATTGCATAAGACCCTGGGAGGCCTGACCATGTGAAAGTCTACAGGAATCACTCACTCAAAGCTGGCTCTGTGAATATGTAGGGAGTTGCTATGCAGGCAGATCAACATACCAATAAACTGGATTCACTAACAGCCGGTCACTGTAGTAATAAAGTAGAGTGACCAGACGTCCCGGATCGCCCGGGACGCGTCCCGGATTCGGGGTTCGCTGTCCCAGGCTGCATGAGGTCCCGGGAAACGTCCCGCTTTTAGCAGCGGGACGTCCCGGCCTCGGGACTCTGGTCACTGTATTGCATGAACTGGCAGCGGCGTCTATAGAAGCCGTGCAAGTTCATTGCCCGCAGCCCCGCTCCACCCTCCTTAGTCTTCCGATGTCTGTTCCAACACTGGCAGGCAAGCAGGGCTACGGCAAGATGGCTGCCGTAGCCCTGCACTCTGAGCGCGGTAGACTGCAGGAAGAACAAGACGGTCCCAGGAGCAGCGCGCCAGAGGAGACTTCTGCCAGGTGAGTAAATGCTTGTTTTTCCAGGTGAACTGTGCTCCCATTGCGTTTATTTTCTGGTAAAATGTTTGCCCGCAGTGCGTTTATTTTCTGGTGACATGTTTGCCCGCAGTGCGTTTATTTTCTGGTGACATGTTTGCCCGCAGTGCGTTTATTTTCTGGTGACATGTTTGCCCGCAGTGCGTTTATTTTTTGGTGAAATGTTTGCCTGCAGTGTGTTTATTTACTGGTGACATGTTTGCCCGTAGTGCGTTTATTTTCTGGTGAAATGTTTGCCCGCAGTGCGTTTATTTTCTAGTGAAATGTTTGCCCGCAGTGTGTTTATTTACTGGTGACATGTTTGCCCGCAGTGCGTTTATTTACTGGTGACATGTTTGCCCGCAGTGTGTTTATTTACTGGTGACATGTTTGCCCGCAGTGCGTTTATTTTTTGGTGACATGTTTGCCCGCAGTGCGTTTATTTTCTAGTGAAATGTTTGCCCGCAGTGCGTTTATTTTCTGGTGAAATTGTTGCCCACAGTGCGTTTATTTTGTGCTGACATGTTGCCCGTAGTGAGTTTATTTTGTGCTGACGTGTTTGCCCGCAGTGCGTTTATTTTGTACTGACGTTGCCCACAGTGCATTTATTTTGCGCTGACATATTTGCCCACATTCGTTTATTTTGTGCTGACATGTTGCCCGCATTGCGTTTATTTTGTGCTGACATGTTGCCCACAGTGCGTTTATTTTGTGCTGACATGTTTGCCCACAGTGCGTTTATTTTGTGCCCGCAATGCGTTTATTTTGTGCTGACATGTTGCCCACAATGTGTTTATTTTGTGCTGACATGTTGCCCATTGCGTTTATTTTGTGCCGACATGTTGCCCATTGCGTTTATTTTGTGCTGACATGTTGCCCATTGCGTTTATTTTGTGCTGACATGTTGCCCACAATGTGTTTATTTTGTGCTGACATGTTGTCCATTGCGTTTATTTTGTGTTGACATGTTGCCCATAATGCGTTTATGTTGTGCTGACATGTTGCCCACAATGCGTTTATTTTGTGCTGACATGTTTGCCCACAGTGCGTTTATTTTGTGCCCGCAATGCGTTTATTTTGTGCTGACATGTTGCCCACAATGTGTTTATTTTGTGCTGACATGTTGCCCATTGCGTTTATTTTGTGCTGACATGTTGCCCATTGCGTTTATTTTGTGCTGACATGTTGCCCATTGCGTTTATTTTGTGCTGACATGTTGCCCACAATGCGTTTATGTTGTGCTGACATGTTGCCCACAATGCGTTTATTTTGTGCTGAAATTTTGCCCACATTGCGTTTATTTTGTGGTGCCTGGGGTAACTGTTGCTGCATTTTAGTATTTAATGGTCATAGTTGGCTATGTTTGCTGCCTTGGGGTTACGGTATACTATTAAATAGCATCACACAGTTTCTGCACACCCATGATGCGAAACCTCGTCTGACCACATCATGGCGTGAACACTGCTTTCTTATGCCTCACTGACGCAGTGCGTTTATTTTCTGGTGAAATTTTTGCGCGCAGTGCGTTTATTTTGTGCTGACATGTTGCCCGCAGTGCGTGTATTTTGTGCTGACATGTTTGCCCTCAGTACATTTTTTTTTTGTACAGACGTTGCCCACAGTGCGTTTATTTTGTGCTGACATATTTGCCCACATTCGTTTATTTTGTGCTGACATGTTGCCCGCATTGCGTTTATTTTGTACTGACATGTTGCCCACAGTGCGTTTATTTTGTACTGACATGTTTGCCCACAGTGCGTTTATTTTGTACTGACATGTTTGCCCACAGTGCGTTTATTCTGTGCTCGTAATGCATTTATTTTGTGCTGACATGTTGCTCATTGCGTTTATTTTGTGCTGACATGTTGCCCATTGCGTTTATTTTGTGCTGACATGTTGCCCACAATGCATTTATTTTGTGCTGACATGTTGCCCACAATGCATTTATTTCAGGGCTGTGGTGTCGGTACAAAAATCTTCCGACTCCAACTCCGACTCAGACTCCTCAGTTTCTGAAACCACAACTCCGACTCCAACTCAGACTCCGGGTGCCCAAAATTGCTCAGACTCTGACTCCTCGACTCCGACTCCATAGTCTAATACTTAACAGGGCTGTGGATTTTGTACAAAAATCACGTGACTCCGACTCCTGACTCCGACTCCTCAGTTTCTGAAACCATGACTCCGACTCCAACTCCGACTCCATGTGCCCAACATTGCCCCAACTCCGACTCCTCGACTCCGACTCCAACTTCACAGCCCTGGTTTATTTTGTGCTGACATGTTGCCCATTGCGTTTATTTTGTGCTGACATGTTGCCCATTGCGTTTATTTTGTGCTGACATGTTGCCCATTGCGTTTATTTTGTGCTAAAATTTTGCCCACATTGCGTTTATTTTCTGGTGTCTGGGGTAAATGTTGCTGCATTTTATTATTTAATGGTCATAGTTGGCGATGTTTGCTGCTTTGGGGTTACGGTATACTATTAAATAGCATCACACAGTTTCTGCACACCTATGATGTGAAACCTCGTCTGACCACATAATGGCGTAAACACTTCTTTCTTATGCCTCACTGTTACATCATTATGTTAGCTCCGCCCATACAATGTCATGGCCACACCCATTTTTCGGTGCGGAGCCGCCGCAAGCGATTCGCCCTTCTTTTCTCCCCACCAACAGAGCTTTCTGTTGGTGGGGTCTGACCCCCCCCCCCAATGTTTATTTTTATTTTTTGCAAATTTTTATTTTATTATTGTCATATTAAAAACGCGTAATTTTTTTCACTATGTCCCCTCCCTCCCCCCGCCAGCCAATCACTGTGATCGGCTGTCATAGACTTCAGCCTACGACAGCCGATCACCCCTGAGCCACTGGAGGGGAATACCGTATTACACGGCTGTCCCCAGTACAGTGCTGCCTTAGACCGCAGTGCTGTACGGGGTAATTAGACGGCGTCTAACAGTCTCCTAGCTGCGGTCGCCGCTGGGAGACTGAAGGCGGAGCTCTGCTCCACCTATCAAACAGAGATGTGCACGCATCAGCGCGTGCAATCTCCTGCAAAACAGGCCCGTAGGACCTTACGTCAATCGGCATTGAGTGGTCCTGGGGCTGCTGCCCATTGGCGTAACGTGGTCGGCAAGTAGTTAATATGAACACCATAAAATGCATAAACAGATCTAAGTGACTGGTACAAAGTCACAAAACACACAAGCTTACATGGCATTTGTGCTTGATGGGCAATCTAAATACTGTGACTACTAAGTCATAAAGAGTACCCAAGGCGGTCCTGCGGGGGGGGGGGGGGGGGGGCAGCAAATAGGACACAGAGGCATGTTCCCTGCTGCAGGACATGCCTCTGTGCCCCCCCCCCCACGCCGTGCAATAACCCCCTGACATTGGCGACAATAATTGTTGCTATTCCGGAGGGTAATGTGAGGAGAGGAATTGCCTGCTCAAAACGCCCACTGGGGACGTTCTTGAAGGCTTTCCACAGCTGCCATTGGGCAGCTGTCTCTCCCTGGCTGCTCCCCCGCCTCCCTGCGCACTGGGAGAGCATCTCGCTCTCCTTCCAGCGTCGTGACCCCAGATGTCACGAAAGTGAAAGTGGCAGACTGCAAGCCACAGGAGTGGCGGAGACGGCAGCTACCTGATCTGCCCAGCCCCTGATCACATAGAATAGTTTTTATTTAATTTACTGTCCCCACCTCGGGCTCTCTTCAAGCGAATGAGGTCTACTCATTCCCTGAGGTAATACACTTCCTCTGGGTTTCCCTCCCTTTTTTTATCTCTTGTGTTTTCATTGGACTGATCTGCTCCGCCCTCTTCTTTCGTGACCTCCTACAACACAAGGTGTTGTAAAAAATGAACAGATTGCATTGTTCAAGTATTTGTTCTTCGACGTAGAAAAAAAAATAAAAGGAAAAAAAAAATAAAAGCACAATTTTTGTAACAAAACAGGAAGCGACAGAAGAAAGATGCCTGCGCATGACAAGTGTGCTCCGCCGCGACACCTAAACCGCTCCCGAGGACTGAATAATAAAGTCATGATATTCCTCTCCGTGAACTAATTGGCGGCGACACAGATATTTGAAGGCCTTAAATTATTTTGTGCTGTGAAATATTAATGAATTGCATCAGAGATGGCACAGCCTCGATCTAAGGTGACATTAAGCTTTGTGATCTACGATTCAGACTTGTGATAGCGGAATTCACCTGTCAGGCAGTCGCAGAAAAAGGCTTTGTACAAAGTGAGAGGGAAAATTACAGAAACTTGTTAGCAATACTTCAGGGCCGAACATGGTTCTATGCCAACCCAGACTATCTATTCTTTCTTTTTCCACCCCCTAAGTTTGAAAAGAAAGAAAAAATGAGCATAAAATAAATTTCATGTTGCAGCTGCAAATTTTGAAAGCAATATGATTTCAAAATGTTACTTTCTTATTTGCTATTCTGGGGGTCCCTGAGCAATTTTTGAGTAAAAACACATTTTCAAGATAGCAATGGTATTTTCACACACACACACACACACACTACACACACACACTACACACACACACGCACACTACACACACACACACACACACACACACACACACACACACACACACACACACACCCCTACACACACACACACACACACACACACACACTACACACACACACACCTACACACACACCTACACACACACACACACACACACACACCCCTACACACACACACACCCCTACACACACACACACACACACACACACACCTACATACACCTACACACACACACCTACACACACACACACCTACACACCTACACACACACACACCTACACACACTACACACCCCTACACACACACACACACACACACACACACACACACACACACACCCACACACGCACACACCCACACACACACACTACACACACTACACACCCCTACACACACACACACACACACACACTACACACACACACACACACACACACACACTACACACACACACACACTACACACACACACACCTACACACACCTACACACACTACACACACACACACACACACACACACACTACACACACTACACACACACACACACCTACACACACTACACACACTACACACACTACACACACACACACACGAAACCAGCTACAAAGTTGATACGCGTGTGTGCAGCTCGGCCCGGCAATGTCGCCCAAGAGAATCAGCTCGTGATCCCCAGCAGGTGAAATGTGTTGGGCATGTGTAAGCGCCTTAAAGGGACCTTAATTGAGAGGCATATGGAGGCTTCCATATTTCCTTTTAGGTTGCCTTCAGAGTGGGACGTTACAGGCGCACGTTAGAGCAGCCTGTAACGCAGCCCAACTCACAGTAATGAAAAATTAATGGGCTTTTCACAGTGCCCACGTTGCGATACATTGCAAAAGCTACACGTTAAATGAAAGTGCAGCATGCTGTGCGTTATAGCGGTTTTAGCCGTGTTAGACTGTTTGCACATGCTCAGAAATGTGTTTTTTTTTATTTACTCGTGCAGGAGAGAAGGAGGGGAGAGTCACCATTGTGACCAGCCACATGGCTAATTAATATTCACTGCACTGCAGTGTAGTGATGGGAAGTTCGGCTCTTTTCAATTAATAGATTCATTGAAAAGAGCCGGACTTCCCATCACTACTGTTCGGAATCGATTCATTGAAAAGAGCCGACTTCCCATCACTACTGCAGTGTTTACTTCCTGGAGCGGCCGATTACTGGCTGGCGGGACCACGTGATGCGGAGTGTTCTGATCACGGGGTCTCCACAGTCATTTTAACAGCGCACCGAGAGCTGCATAACGCGGCTTTATATAGCGTCCACCTCTGCCACCAGCAAGCGTTGCGTTAGGGGACATTATGCGACCTTAACGTCCCCTGCAACGCAACGTCTAAGTCTGAAAGAGCCCTTAAACAATACTAGTTGCCGAGCTGCCCTGCTGGTGTATTTGGCTGCAATGGTGTCTGAATCACACCAGAAACGAGCATGCAACTAATCTTGTCAGATCTGATAACAATGTCAGAAACTCCAGGTATGCTACATGCTTGTTCAGGGTCTTTGGCTAAAAGCATTAGATGCAGAGGATCCACAGGATATCCAGGCAACTATTATTGCTTAAAAGGAAATAAATATAGCAGCCTCCATATACCTCAATTCAGGTTCCCATTAAAGGCCACACATTTATACTGAGGTAAGGTCGCTGAAAGGAGGGGAAAAAACAACTGTGAAAGACAAATTCTAAACATGAAACTTGCCACAACAGGAGCTAAAAACATGTTTGCAAAATGTTATACTTTTTTTTTACTACAAAGAATTTTAGCTCAAAGACTTATACACAAATAAATAAATAAATTCACATTCCCTCTAAAGCAAACAGGCGCCCAGTGGATATGCACAGATTGTTCATGAGGTTACCAGTGATTTTTCTCCTGATGAAGCTCCCCTAAAGCTTTATTAAACCACTACAGAAAACAGTCCATCTTGTAAAATAACGCTTCCAGATAGGAATACTTAAACGCAAATAAACGATACAACAATGCATTGTATTTCTACTTTGCATGCTGTGCTGGCAGGGTTTACTTTGTTGTGGTTACTTGTGGCCCCCTCTGGTCATGTGATTAGCGGCTGCCCACTTAGGCAGTAAGCTCTTGAGGCTACAAGGTCTCATCTTGTATGGTTTTATTATGCAGCCTCCGGAATCTGCATGCCTCAGAAGAGTGTCATTATGGGTCATTTTTGGCTTTTGATAAAACAATCACCCCTCAGTGTAGACAGATGGCGATGGAGAAGATGGAATACGATTGGCTGACTCATTTACATTGCCGGAGGTGGCAAGCTATACTCACTGCAAATTTTAAGAAATATAAACTATGCAATGCATCAAAACAGCCTAGTGGGTCTCAGCTCATTCTGTTTCACTGGATTTGTAGTAAGAGAGGAGGAGGCTACTGTATCTTTTTTTTTTTTAACACCTACAAATCTTTACAGGAAAATTATAGGGAGAAGGATATGTAGGCTGCCATATTTATTTCCTTATAAGCAATACCAGTTGCCTGGCAGCCCTGCTGATCCTCTGCCTCTAAAGGTGGCCATACACTTATAGATTTACAGCAGATTTGAACATCAGATAGATTCCTGTCAGATGCCTGATGTGTTCCACACACTAGGAACATATTTCCAGTAGGTTTCAGAATGGAATCTATTGGAAATCTATTTAAAATCGATCTAAATGCATTATTGGACCATTAGATCCAATACAACTCTATGGGTCATCGATCTGCTGCCAGCAGCAGATCGACCTGGATCTTCCATCCTGTCAGCAAGGCCGGCCCGCCCATGAGGCGGGGTGAGGCGGGTTCCTCAGGCGGCAGGAAGTGGAGGGGCGGCACCAGACATAGAGAGGAAGTGACTGGGAAGAGGAGAGAGTGAGTGCAGGCTGCAGTGCAGACGAAGTCCGGCTGATCCTGTGTGGTGCCCGACCTGCCTCCGACCTCGTGCCTGCACACACACCGTGAGTGATCCTCCCCAGCTCCCCTCCGGCTCCGTCGAGGCCGCCCGGACTGTCTGTGAACTTCTGAGACCCGCCCCCCATTAGGCTGTGCGCACCTCCCGCCCGCCACCCACATGATGCCGCCGGGCCGGCCTCCGAGTCTGACGACTCTCCGAGCTCAGCTCTGCAGCCTGCGGCCTCTCCTGGCTGTATGTGACGCTGCCTTTGGCGGCGGATGCCGCCCGCTCTGCCTCTGCTGCCCTGCGGCTGATTGTCACGCACGGGCGGCGGCGTGACCCGACCGTGAGCGTGACAATGATGAGGCTGGCTCTGGCTGGCTGCCGTCTGTCGCCTCCGGCCGCCGCTCACCAGCCCAGGCCCAGCGCGAGATCCGAAATGGTGGAGGCGGAGCATGCCCGCCGCAGGCCTCAGGCAGCCGTCTGTCCCCTGCCTGCCAGTGCAGGATCATGCATGCGGTGCGGATGCCCGCCCTTCGCCGCCGCCACAGATCCCCGGTGAGTGAGTCAGACTCAGTCACTCACTTGTCACTTACTTTGTTTGCTGCATCACTCAGGGCAGGCTTTTCTTCACGGTCGATTGTGTGGGGGATGATGTAATGTTATAATGTAGACATTAGGGGGGGGGGGGAGGCTTGGCAAGGGGAAAATAAAGAAGCAATGAAGGGGATGACAAAGTCGGGGCAGGGGGGGAGATGGGGGGGCTTGGCAAATGGCAAGGGGAACAGAATCAATGAAGGGGATGACAAAGGGGCCGGGGGGGGGGGGGCGCCTTCACGATCTTTGCCTCAGGCAGCAGAAAGTCCAGGACCGGCCCTGCCTGTCAGATAGATCAAATCGATCAAAATCGTCCGCAAATCTATCAACTGATCAATCGGCAATCTGTTTCCAATCGATCGATTATCAATCGATCGAAGGCTGAAATCAACCAGTGTATGGGCCCCTTAATACTTTTGAGCTATAGACCCTGGACAAGCTTGCAGCTGGTCAGTTGTTTCTGACATTATAGTCAGATCTGATAAGAATAGCTGCATGCTTGTTTTTGGTGTGATTCAAACATTACTGCAGCCAAACAGATCAGCAGGGCTGCCAGGCATTGCAACTGGTATTGTTTAAGGCTACTTACACACAGACGTTGTGTTAGGTGCTACGTTAAGGTCGCATAACGTGCACCTAACGCAACGCATGGTGGTGGTGGCAGAGGACGTTAGCAAAGAGCCGCGTTAAGCGGCTCTTTGATGCGTCCGTGATGCGTACTATAGTACGCATGCGCTGGTGGAGACCACGTGAGCGGAACACTCCGCATCACGTGGTCCTGCCAGTGACGTCAGCACAGTGCAGTGAATATTAATTAGCCATGTGGCTAATCACTGCTCCTGTGCAAGCAGTCTAACGCGGCAAAGCCGCTCTAACGCTATAGCATACTGCACTCTAAGATTGACGTGCAGCGTTACAATGTAATGCAACGTGGGCACTGTGAACGGCCCATTGCAGTTACATTGCTGTGTGTTGGGGAGCGTTACAGGCTGCACTAACATGCGCCTGTAACGTCTCACTGTGAAAGCCGCCTAAAAGGAGATAAATATGGCTGCCTCCACACACTTCTCACTACAGTTGTCCTTTAAATTGAGCAAGGTAAATTCTAAAAGCAATTCTATTCATTAAAACAAACTAAGTATTGCTTTGGAAATTAATTTTTAAAACCATGTTTTTCCTTAAAGTGGACCTGAACTCTTGCACAGGGCAAAGGGAAAATGTCGAGAAATGCTCCCTGTATGTACAGGTCCTTCTCAAAAAATGAGCCTATTGTGATAAAGTTCATTATTTTCTGTAATGTACTGATAAACATTAGACTTTCATATATTTTAGATTCAGTACACTACAACTGAAGTAGTTCAAGCCTTTTATTGTTTTAATATTCATGATTTTGGCATACAGCTCATGAAAACCCAAAATTCCTATCTCAAAAAATTAGCATATTTCATCCGACCAATAAAAGAAAAGTGTTTTTAAAACAAACAAAGTCAACCTTCAAATAATTATGTTCAGTTATGCACTCTATACTTGGTCGGGAATCCTTTTGCAGAAATGACTGCTTCAATGCGGCATGGCATGGAGGCAATCAGCCTGTGGCACTGCTCAGGTGTTATGGAGGCCCAGGATACTTCGTCAGCGGCCTTAAGCTCATCCAGAGTGTTGGGTCTTGTGTCTCTCAACTTTCTCCTCACAATATCCCACAGATTCTCTATGGGGTTCAGGTCAGGAGAGTTGGCAGGCCAATTGAGCACAGTAATACCATGGTCAGTAAACTATTTACCAGTGGTTTTGGCACTGTGAGCAGGTGCCAGGTCGTGCTGAAAAATGAAATCTTCATCTCCATAAAGCTTTTCAGCAGATGGAAGCATGAAGTGCTCCAAAATCTCCTGATAGCTAGCTGCATTGACCCTGCCCTTGATAAAACACAGTGGACCAACACCAGCAGCTGACATGGCACCCCAGACCATCACTGACTGTGGGTACTTGACACTGGACTTCAGGCATTTTGGCATTTCCCTCTCCCCAGTCTTCCTCCAGACTCTGGCACCTTGATTTCCGAATGACATGCAAAAGTTGCTTTCCGAAAAAAGGACATTGGACCACTGAGCAACAGTCCAGTGCTGCTTCTCTGTAGCCCAGGTCAGGCGCTTCTGCCGCTGTTTCTGGTTCAAAAGTGGCTTGACCTGGGGAATGTGGCACCTGTAGCCCATTTCCTGTACACGCCTGTACACGGTGGCTCTGGATGTTTCTGCTCCAGACTGTCAGCTGCTTCCACAGGTCCGCCCGAGGTCTGGAATCGGTCCTTCTCCACAATCTTCCTCAGGGTCCGGTCACCTCTTCTCGTTGTGCAGCGTTTTCTGCCACACTTTTTCCTTCCCACAGACTTCCCACTGAGGTGCCTTGATACAGCACTCTGGGAATAGTGTTGGGCGAACACCTAGATGTTCGGGTTCGCGAACGTTCGCCGAACATCGCCGCGATGTTCGGGTGTTCGCGCCGAACTCCGAACATAATGGAAGTCAAAGGGGACCCGAACTTTCGTGCTTTGTAAAGCTTCCTTACATGCTACATACCCCAAGTTTGCAGGGTATGTGCACCTTGGGAGTGGGTACAAGAGGGAAAAAAATATTTGAAAAAGAGCTTATAGTTTTTGAGAAAATTGATTGTAAAGTTTCAAAGGAAAAACTGTCTTTTAAATGTGGAAAATGTCATGTTTCTTTGCACAGGTAACATGCTTTTTGTCGCCATGCAGTCATAAATGTAATACAGAGAAGAGGTTCCAGGAAAAGGGACCGGTAACGCTAACCCAGCACCAGCAGCAGCACACGTGATGGATCAGGAGGAGGCGCAGGAGGAGAAGGCCACGCTTTTTGAGACGCAACCCAGGCCTTGCATGAGGACAAATAGCGTACGGATATAGCAATGCTTTTTGCCGCCATGCAGTCATAAATGTAATACAGATGAGAGGTTCAATAAACAGGGACCGGCAACGCTAACCCAGCAGCAGCAGCAGCAGCACACGTGATGGAACAGGAGGAGGCACAGGAGGAGAAGGCCACGCTTTTTGAGACGCAACCCAGGCCTTGCATGTGGACAAAAAGCGTGCGGATATAGCAATGCTTTTTGCCGCCATGCAGTCATAAATGTAATAAAGATGAGAGGTTCAATAAACAGGGACCGGCAACGCTAACCCATCACAGATGGTTATTGTTCATGTTACTTGGTTGGGGTCCAGGAGTGTTGCATAGTCGTTTCCAATCCAGGATTGATTCATTTTAATTTGAGTCAGATGGTCTGCATTTTCTGTGGAGAGGCGGATACGCCGATCTGTGACGATGCCTCCGGCAGCACTGAAACAGCGTTCCGACATAACGCTGGCTGCCGGGCAAGCCAGCACCTCTATTGCATACATTGCCAGTTCGTGCCAGGTGTCTAGCTTCGATACCCAATAGTTGAAGGGTGCAGATGGATTGTTCAACACAGCTACGCCATCTGACATGTAGTCCTTGACCATCTTCTCCAGGCGATCGGTGTTGGAGGTGGATCTGCACGCTTGCTGTTCTGTAGGCTGCTGCTGCATGGGTGTCAGAAAATTTTCCCACTCCAAGGACACTGCCGATACCATTCCCTTTTGGGCACTAGCTGCGGCTTGTGTTGTTTGCTGCTCTCCTGGTCGGCTGGGAATAGCTCCTGCGAATACCCCATTGTGTCCTGAGGTAATTCATCGGACTGGTTATCTGGCAGTTGTGTGCGTGGTGTCGCTGCCGGTTGTGTCAGCTTTGTGCCCACTGGCTCCTTGTAACTGGCTGAGGACTCGGACCTCGTGCGTGATGTGCTGGTGCTGCTTAACCAACTGCTGGTCGCTTGAGAGGTCATCCAAGTAATTATCTGGTCCTGTTCTTTTGGATTTGTGAGGGTTGTTGTCCTGGACAACATGGGCGGTATTGAGTGGGTTTTCTTGGGTGCTCCCCTGTGGCCTGTACGTGAACCGTCAGGGGAAACACCTCTTCCCTTGCCCCTCCCTCTTTCACCGGATTTCTTCCTCATTTCACTTATCCTTAAAGTACACGCTGACTGGCAGCAGTACAGTGGCAGTACAGAAATGCTATACAGTGGTGGGTGAGCGGTGTACCACTATTCCCAGCAGCGACACAGACTACAATGCTATACAGTGGTGGGTGAGTGGTGTACCACTATTCCCAGCAGCGACAGAGCACAATGCTATACAGTGGCGGGTGAGCGGTGTACTACTGTTCCCAGCAGACACAGAGTGGCAGTAAACACAATAATGCTATATAGTGCTGGGTGAGCGGTGTACACAGAGTGGCAGTAAACACAATGCTATATAGTGTGGCTGAGCGAGCGGTGTACTACTATTCCCAGCAGACACAGAGTGGCAATAAACACAATGCTATATAGTGTGGCTGAGCGAGCGGTGTACTACTGTTCCCAGCAGACACAGAGTGGCAGTAAACACAATAATGCTATATAGTGCTGGGTGAGCGGTGTACACAGAGTGGCAGTAAACACAATGCTATATAGTGTGGCTGAGCGAGCGGTGTACTACTGTTCCCAGCAGACACAGAGTGGTAGTAAACACAATGCTATATATAGTGCTGGGTGAGCGGTGTACACAGAGTGGCAGTAAACACAATGCTATATAGTGTGGCTGAGCGAGCGGTGTACTACTGTTCCCAGCAGACACAGAGTGGCAATAAACACAATGCTATATAGTGTGGCTGAGCGAGGTACACAGAGTGGCAGTAAACACAATGCTATATAGTGTGGCTGAGCGAGCGGTGTACTACTGTTCCCAGCAGACACAGAGTGGCAGTAAACACAATGTTATATAGTGTGGCTAAACGAGGTACACAGAGTGGCAGTAAACACAATGCTATATAGTGTGGCTGAGCGAGCGGTGTACTACTGTTCCCAGCAGACACAGAGTGGCAGTAAACACAATGCTATATAGTGTGGCTGAGCGAGGTACACAGAGTGGCAGTAAACACAATGCTATATAGTGTGGCTGAGCGAGCGGTGTACTACTGTTCCCAGCAGACACAAAGTGGCAGTAAACACAATGCTATATAGTGTGGCTGAGCGAGGTACACAGAGTGGCAGTAAACACAATGCTATATAGTGTGGCTGAGCGAGCGGTGTACTACTGTTCCCAGCAGCGACACACAATGACTGGGGGGACCCTGGCTAGCGTGGTTGGATCGCGAACTAAATGGCGGAGATATGACGTGGTTCGGGTATTTATTTACCCGAACCACGTGACAGTTCGGCCAATCAGAGCGCGTTCGGGTCCGAACCACGTGACCCGTTCGGCCAATCACAGCGCTAGCCGAACGTTCGGGGAACGTTCGGCCATGCGCTCTTAGTTCGGCCATGTGGCCGAACGGTTTGGCCGAACACCATCAGGTGTTCGGCCGAACTCAAATTCACCCAAACAGGGTGATGTTCTGCAGAACCCGAACAGTGGCGAACACTGTTCGCCCAACACTATCTGGGAACAGCCTATTTGTTCAGAAATTTCTTTCTGTGTCTTACCCTCTTGCTTGAGGGTGTCAATGATGGCCTTCTGGACAGCAGTCAGGTCGGCAGTCTTACCCATGATTGTGGTTTTGAGTAATGAACCAGGCTGGGAGTTTTTAAGCCTCAGGAATCTTTTGCAGTTGTTTAGAGTTAATTAGTTGATTCAGATGATTAGGTTAATAGCTCGTTTAGAGAACCTTTTCATGATATGCTAATTTTTTGAGATAGGAATTTGGGGTTTTCATGAGCTGTATGCCAAAATCATCAATATTAAAACAATAAAAGGCTTGAACTACTTTAGTTGTGTGTATTTGAATCTAAAATATATGAACGTCTAATGTTTATCAGTACATTACAGAAAATAATGAACTTTATCACAATATGCTAATTTTGAGAAGGACCTAAATTTAGAGAGTTTAGCCTGCCTCATTCCCCCTCATCTGTGCACTGTAATTTGATCTCTCAGCTGTGTCATCTCAGGAATCGGGGCTGCCTCGGCAGAGCAGCTAATGTGTAAACACAGGATGTTAACAATAAGTCTGCTCCCATGAAAGCAGGAAGTAGACACAATGCAGATTTATCGCAGACTTTGTATCAGCACTAAAAGAAATGTTTTTCTTTAAAGGTTATTATGATGTTACATATCTATTAGAGCAGAGAGCAAGTTCTGAGTTTTTAACTTGTTAACGACCGCTCCATGCCAATTGGCTGATGCCTATGACAGCCGATCGCTGTGATTGGCTGGCGGGGGGAGGGAGGGACGGGAAATTAAATAAATAAAAAATAGGAAATGTTATTTACAAAAATAAATAAAATAAATAAATAAACAATAACAATAACAATAACAATAACAATAATATTTATATAGCGCTTTTCTCCCTGGGGACTCAAAGCGCTGTGACCCTGCATTATGCAGTCTCAAAGGCTAGGGAAAAGAGGTGAGTTTTTAGCCTTTTTTTAAAGCTGTCCAGAGAAGGAGCCTCTCGTACTGATTGTGGAAGTGAGTTCCATAGAGTAGGGGCTGCATAGGAAAAGGCCCGAGCACCAAATGTTAAGTGTATCCTGGGAATAACCAGCTTCATCTTGTTGGCAGAGCGGAGGGTGCGTGGAGGGGCATAAAGTTCCAATAGATCCGCTATGTATTTGGGTCCCATGTGGTGTAGAGCCTTGAATGTCAGCAGGCAGATCTTGAAATTGATTCTCCATTTTACTGGCAACCAGTGAAGAGTTTGCAGTACTGGGGTGATGTGTGAGCTGCGGGGGGCATTGGCTAGGAGTCTGGCTGCAGCATTCTGTACTAGCTGTAAGGGGCGCAGAACCTTATCTGTAGATCCGATTAACAGGGCGTTGCAGTAGTCTAGGCGGGAGGATACAAATGCGTGAACCAGGGCAGGTAGGTCTTCAGCTGGGATAAGGTGTTTTATTTTCGCTATATTTCTTAGATGGAAGAAGGAAGACTTGACGACAGCTGATACCTGCTGTCTGAGTTTTAGATTTCCATCCAGGATCACCCCAAGGTTTCGCACAGAGTCTTTATACTGTACAGTATCTCCCCCAATTGCTAGTTTGAGGTGGTGAGCGTTTTGAACTTTATCCATCATGTGTGGACCACCTACCACCAACACCTCTGTTTTGTCAGAGTTCAGCCTCAGCCAGCTGGTGTTCATCCAATTTTGTAAATCCACTAGACACGCATTTATGGATGCTGATGGGTCTTGGGTGCCAGGCTTGAAGGACAGATACAGTTGTGTGTCATCTGCATAACAATGGTATCCTAAACCATAGTTCTGGATTATTTTGCCCAGTGGGAGCATGTAGACTGCAAAGAGTAATGGTGATAGTACAGAACCCTGTGGAACTCCATAGGCAAGTGGCACTGGATTAGAGTAGTGTGTGCCCAGACATACTTGCTGTGTCCTGCCAGATAGGAAGGTCTGAAACCAGCTAAGAACAGTACCCCTTAGGCCACAGTAATTCTTCAGTCGCTGGATTAGTATTTCATGGTCCACAGTATCAAATGCTGCTGACAAGTCAAGAAGAATCAGAATTGAGCAATCACCCTTGTCCCTTGCAGTAAGTAGATCATTCATTACTCGGACTAATGCTGTTTCAGTGCTGTGCCTTTTCCTGAATCCTGACTGAAAAGTATCAAAGATGTTGTTATCTGTAAGCCTGGCTTCTAGCTGGTTGGCGACTGCTTTCTCGATAACTTTTGATAGGAATGGTAAGTTCGCCACAGGTCTGTAGTTGGTTACAGAATCAGGATCTAGTGATGGTTTCTTCAGGAGGGGTTTTATGATTGCTTTCTTTAGTTCTTCTGGGAAAAGTCCACTTTGCAAGGAGCACTGAGTGATTTTGTGAAGTGCTGGCCTGAACAGCGCTGGGCACTGCATTAAGGATCCAGGTGGGCCAGGATCCAGGTCGCAGGTAGTGGGGCGGAGACTTTGAATGAGAATTCCAAAATCTTCTACACTCAGAGTGTCAAAGACTTGCCATGGTGGTACGGTAGTAGGCATATGCAACGTCCAGTGGTCAATTGATGTTGTTGGTGTAATGCTGGCACGGATGGTAGACACCTTGTTTGTGAAGAAGGCAGAGAATTCTTCACACCTTTCCCTGGAGTATGTGGTTGGGGCTTTTAGGCAGGAAGGATTGCAGAGTGATTCCACTGTGTGGAAGAGTTGAGCAGCTCTGTTGTTGGCTGTAGATATTTTGTGCGAGATAAAGTCTGATTTTTTCTTGGTTATTGCTTGTTGGTATTGTCTGAGGTGTTGAACTAGGCTAGATTTGTGCTCCCCAGTCCCTGATTTACGCCACTGTCTTTCTAGTCTGCGCCCTTTCTTTTTTAGATCCATGATGGTTTTGTCAAACCAATTAGCTTTCTGCTTTTTGGTTGCTGATTTGGTGCGCCATGGGGCAATACTGTCAAGTGTTTCATATATCGTGTTGTTGTACTGGGTTACTAGAGAGTTTGGGTCCATTTGACTGTGGAGCAGATTTGTAAAATCCAGGTTGGCAGTTATCCTCTCCGGTGTTAATTTACTCAGGGGACGGGTTTTGATTGTTTCTTTAGGGAGCTGCTTGATAGGGTGATGTTCAATAGTAAACTGTATTATGTGATGGTCTGACCACACCACTGGGGTTACTGTTATGTTACTAATGTCCATTCCGAGGTGGAACAGTAAGTCTAGCGTATGCCCTCCTCTGTGGGTAGCTGATTTTACAACTTGTGTGAAGCCTAGTCCACCCATGAGATTTATTAGTTCATTTGCATCTTGTGATTGAGTGTTATCAGCCCGGATGTTGAAGTCACCAAGGATGATCCATCTCGGATAAGACAGAGCCAGCATGGCCAGAAGTTCTGGAAATTCCTGTAGGAAAGGGTCAGCATCTCCGGGGGGACGATAAACCACTATAATTTTGAAGCCTTTACCAGCTGAGATCTGGGCACCTATACATTCAAAGGACTTTGTTGAGCCAACATTCAGGGCCCTGAGCTGCAGAGTTGTTTTGCCACAAATTGCTACACCCCCTCCTCTGCGGTCTCGTCTTCCCTCACTTAGGACTGAGTAATTGTATGGGATGGTTGCTTCCAATGTGGGGCCCGCATTGGCATCAATCCAGGTTTCAGTGATGCATGAAAAATCGCATGTCTGAATAAGGTCCGCAATAATGGCTGTCTTATTGTTTATAGAGCGGGCATTGCAGAGCAATGCAGTGACTGCATGGGGCTTAGCAATGGCGACTGGGTTCACTGCCGGGGTGTTACTGCATCTCTGACTAGGGACATGGTAACTTCTGCTACTTTCAGCCTCTGATTTCCAGTACACATCACTAGAGATCGCTGGAAAGTTCTTTTCTTTGAATGGACCTGGGTCCCTGAAGTTGGACTGAGACTGAGTGTGGCACTTTTTATGGGCCTGGCCGCCTTTTTTACCTCTGTGCGTTTTATTTAAAATCCCTAGAGATTCCAGCAAATTAGCTTGTTTTTTTCCAATGTGAGATGCAGCTCTCAATGGCCTGAGAGATAGTAAGAAGCTGGCTGTATAGATTAACATTGCTCTTTGGGAAGGAATGGGTTAAGTAAGCTCTTCCTTTGATTGTTGTTGTTTATCAGTGGGGGGTAGACAAAAGCAAATGCTGGCCTTCAGAATCTGCTAGAATAGGTGTGAAAAGTCCATTGATATGCAGAAGCATGGGGCCTACTAAGGTTTACTTAGAAAGGCAATGGAGTCAATATAATTTCAGCCTCTCAATGCATTTAAAGTATTTGTACAGTCTGCAAAAACGGATTGCCAGCTGAAAGATATTACTTCTGTTTGGGGAAGGAGGATGAATTCCCTTACCTTGGGAAGAAGACTTGGGAAGGTAGGAGATCTGCTTGCTGTGTTGCATTGACATGCTTTTTATTGTGTTGGTTTGTTTGAAGTTGTGGACCTCATGAGTATCCAGGTGGATAAATCCTATTCCATTGTGTGTCCTTGTAGGAGTAGAGAAGGCTTTTGTTTGTTTGTGTGGATTATCAGCTTCCCAATCCCATGCAGGACTCCAAAACCAAGGTCAGCTACACATGACTTTCATGGTGAGTACAATCCAGCTTGTAACTTAGCCATCCATAAACTTCCACGTTTCCCAGAAGGTTCCAGTTGTAGCCAGAGATTTCATGGTGCAGAATCTGTAAGTATTTTTGTTCCTTCTGTGCATATATGTGATTAATGCTTCCCAGAGCCGAGACAAGGTGTGGAGCAGGTAAAAGGAGAGGCTGCCATCTTGAGCGCGCTCAGTAGATATCCACCAAACAGCAATCAGAGCGAACCTACAGGAAGCTCTGTTGTTGGGCAGAAACAGGGGTGGGTGGGTCCCTTTTGTGTGCTTAGTTGTACGACCTTGCAGGGAGGCCTTAAAGCTGCAGTGGCTTACATTTTTAAAAATAGCCTGGTCACTAGGGGGTTATAAGCCTACGGTCCTGAAAGGGTTAAAGATGAACTTTACCACAAGATGGGAGTATGTGGGCGAAAGAAGCAAATCAAGACACATCAAGAAATGATTGAGATATGCAATTTGTTCATGTTTTTTAACCACCCTGGCTTTCTATCAAATGCGCCAGGGTGGCGGCGCAGCACTATTTTTTGTGTTTTGTTTTTTTTCAATCATGTAGCTAGCCTAGCACTAGCTACATGACTCCCCCCTCCCTGCGGCGTCCCTCCCACCCTTCCGATCGCCGCCAACGCATCTTCACATAAGGAAATCCCATTCTGAACAGGATTTCCTTTAGGGCTTCCCCGTCACCATGGCGACGACCGTGATGACGTCATCGGGAGTCCTGATCCACCCCTCAGCGCTGCCTGGCACTGATTGGCCAGGTTGCGCACAGGGTCCAGGGGGGCCCTATAATGCGGCGGGTAGCGGCGCATCGGAGGCGAGCGGTGTAAAAAAAATTGTCAAAATCGGCCCAGCGGGGCCTGAGCGGCACCCTCCGGTGGTAATGGATGAGCTGAGCTCGTCATTACTGCCAAGGAGGTTAAATCTCCCACTGTTTAAAGGTCATTATCTTTACTGTCAGCACAAAAGAAAAAACAAAAAAGCACCAACTGCCATTACAGGTAGTCCCCGGTTAATGAACAAGATACGGAGTGTAGGTTTGTTCTTATCCTGAATCCGTTCTTAAGTCGAAACACTGTGCCATCCATGTCCCCTGTTCCTCCTCTATCTCCCCCTGCTTCCCCCCCATTATCCCCCTTTGTGTCACCTCTGTCCCCCCCGTGCCAAGAGTGTCCCCCTCTAAGCCACCTCTGCCCCCTCACTGTACTTTATAGAGTTTAAAAACTATGTTTATTAACATTTCTTTAAAGGGACTCCGAGCACCTCTCATGAGCATGCCTTTAAGCCAAACGACTTCCAACAAAGTCATGCTATGACACCTCTGGAGGAGCCTCTTGCAATGGCCACGCGTGTCACTTCCTCTTCCTGCTTCATTCAGTGATGCACTTCTCTATCAGAGAAGACAGGGGTGACCCGGACGTTATAACATAGCCAAGATAGCAGCCTTGATTTTTAAATTGAAATATAACGAAAACTATTTGGTGTAGAATGGCAATTCAGACATCAAATGAAAGAGGAGAGCACAAGCTACAGAACGATATGCATCTTTAAGTACTTTGCAGTACTGGTCGAAGTCTCTAGGCAAACCCATGAGAGGTGCTCGGAGTCTCTTTAAAGCTATTTTTTCAAAAACCACAGGGTCTTTTTGAATTTTTTCTTTACTTACTTTCCGCAGAATCAAAATTCACATTTCCAGGCTGTTTGTATTGGGGGGTTGTTCATAAGTCTGGGGTTTATAAGTTAGGGACTACCTGTATCAATAAACACACCAGTAACAATGTAATCATGGGTTAAAGTTCTTCTAAATGGCCTAGAGGCTTCATGGATGCATTTACAGTATACTATTCCAGTGCAGGGTTTATTTATACCTGCTTCACAAAAGTGTGTTAAACAGGTGTCTTTTGGGCAAGTGTACATGGAGTGGGCATGTGCAAGAAAGCTCTGCACATGCCCAGTAGAATCAGCTGCTGTTCGTTTCAAAGAGGGAAAAAGTGGCTTCATTATACTAGGCATGCATATACCTTACTTATGCATGTTCAATCCAGAAGTGCCCATCCAAGGCCGGAATAGCACCCAGAGGATGAAGAGGGACCCTATATGGAACGGTGAGCTCTACGAGGATTTGGGAAACCTCCGGACCATCCAAGGGCTTCCAACTAATGAGGTATTTAACTAAGTCAACATTTCTTTAAAGCAGACCTGAACTTCCTTTCTGCTCTAAAAGATAAGCAACAGCATGATAACCTTTGAAGAAAAACATTTCTTTTGTAACAGCGGATACAAATCCTGCAATAAAGCTGCGGTGTGTTTACTTCCTGCTTTCATGGAAGCAGTCATAGGGTTAACATCCTGTGTTTACAAATTAGCTGCTCTGCCGAGGCAGCCAGCTGACTCGGCTTGTTATTTCCCATTAGCAGAGACAAAGGCTTACATCACTTCCTGTGAGCTGCAGAGTTCCGCCTCCTCATGTAGACTTATGGACTCAACTGTAAAGCATTTACCGATTTCGCATGTCACATGGTCATACCGACCTGACCCATGTGTTGCTGAATCCACAGAGGAGAACAAGCAAGCTGTAGTTCAGTTCCAAGCACATTTGCTCTCTCCTATACACATTTTTTTTTTCTATTAGAATTGCCTGATTTAGTTTTGGATTTAGATGGGCTATAATTGAAAAAATAAACTTTCTTTGAAAAATTGATCTAAGATTAATGTTGCATAAGCCATGCTGTAATTTAAAGTTATGAAAATGACCTTTATTTTGCAGTCTGCAGCCAGATATGATTTTCTAGAAATGGCATATTTAAAAATATACAACCTCTTCAATTTTCAGTAATGTCAGAAGGGGAGAGACTGAAAGACACAACCAGGAGCCACTAAGTGCAGTAGGCCTACATGCAGGCAGTAACTATTACACTCACCAAATTGGGCCGCTAGTTTTTTTTTACTTGCCCTATAGCAGCCATTGTTCCGTTCTGAATTAGTCTGCCACAAAAGCGAATTAAAATGTAAGGGAATAGAAAAATAAATGAAGTATTGTATTGTGTGTAAGTAAGATGCAGCCTGTTGCTGAAACAAAGAGTGTTGTGTGATCTTTTCCCACCGCTTTGGCTTTATCTCAGTGATAACAGAGTCTCTGTTTCTTGGTGTTAATTGCTCCTGACTCTCTGACTACCTATGGAACTCGTTAAGGCGTGTCTCTGGGGAGCGTCGAGCGAAGTCACAGATCGCAACAGTCGCTGCTCTAAGAGACCTCAATTAAAGCATTGTGCAGGGAGAATTACAAATGAGGATTTGTGCGCCTGTAGATCATCCAAAAGTATTGCTTTTCCATATTATTAGAACAGAGGCAGAGAGTGCAGCGACCCAGTTTGAGGGTGATCGGTGCAGCTGCCACAAGTCTTACTAAAGTGACAAGGCCATCCTGAAGAAGACAGAGAGAGTCCCGAGTTTAGTAGCCATTGCTTACCACTGATGTAGAAATCACAGCAGCACTTATGCTTAAAGCAAATGTGTAGTCAGAAAAGCCAGATACTCCCTTATGGAGAGGGAAGGCTGTGGATTCTATAGAGTCTTCTCTGTTCCCTCGTGGTGTTCTCATTCCAGTGCCGTCCCGCTTTTAAATTTGCCGCTTCTGGGGACCCTCCGAAGGCTTAAAGAGAACCAGAGATGAGCAAAAGAAAAAGTTTTATACATACCAGGGGCTTCCTCCAGTCCCTTCCACTCGGATCGCTCCAAACTACCGTCCTCCGCTGTCTGCAGCTCCGGTACTGGGTCCCGTCGGGAACCAGTCTGACGTAAGAGAAGTGCGCTCTCTACATATCTCTCCAGCAGCCGCTGGAGAGATACGTAGAGGGCACACTTCACTTGCGTAGACTGTAGCCGACTGGCTGAAGTGACGGGACCCGGTACCGGAGCTGCAGACAGCGGAGGACGGTAGCTTGGAGTGATCCGAGCAGAAGGGACTGGAGGAAGCCCCAGGTATGTATAAAACTTTTTCTTTTACACAGCTCTGGTTCTCTTTAAGGAGCCCTCATGTCTCGGAGGGCTTCCAAAGATGGTTGGCTTCATGGTACTGTGCTTCCAAAGCCTTCCGATGGTCCCCAAAACAGGGCTGTGTTGAGTACCTGAAGTCGGAGTCGGTGGTTCCATAAACTGAGGAGTCAGAGTCAGATGATTTTTGTACCAACACCACAGCCCTGCCCCAAAGGCGTATTCAAGTAGTTGTTTGTATACATGCGACAGGGATGACAGCCATGAATCCAGGATGCCGAGAGTGGACAGGAAATATAGGATCCAGAGCTTTTCCTCTCCCATAGGCGAGTATGTGACTTTTTTCTTGTGCCAGTTTTACTATAAATACTATTTTCTTTTTTTAACTAAACCTCCCTAACACTGTTAAGTATTGTCCAACTCCCTAAACCTACTCTTATGCTTGCATTACTACCCAGAATTTCCAACATGGAAGTCACTCGATGGCTTCTGGCCACGTCTATATTGGCTGCTGATGGAGAGATACCTACATAACTGGCTTAATGCAAAGGCCTGGTCTTCTACTGTAACTTCTGAGAACTTGTGCTTCACCTGCCAGTCATCACTTCATTTACCAACAAAAGGAAGGTCTTGTGACTGCTACAGCCACTAAACTCCCCCATACATTCTACTGATTTAGTGGAGACAAGACTGCGGTGGGATAATGCTCTGGGCACTCAGAGATGTTGCACGGTTAAGCAGTGGGTGGGACCACACTAAAACAGCAGTCTCTAAGCAAAGTGGCTAAAAGGATTGTCACATTCCTCCCACGGAATTGTACGCACTCCCGGGTACCCCTTCCCTTGTACAATGACTAGGGATGCTCATTCGGATCCCACGGAAATGCAATTTCCAAAATTCCGATCGGAAATTGCATTTTCGCATCGTAATGCGGAAATCGGTATTGAAAGTGCGTTAGGCGGATTTCCGTTGGAAATCGCGGAAATTTCCGCTGGAAATTGCGGAAATTCCGCCCGATTTTAACATCGATTTTCTCAAAAACTATAAGGTCTTTTTGAAAACTTTTTTTTGCATCTTGTTCAGGAGATTCTGCTTAATAAACCCTGACTTACGGGGGCTTTGCTATTAACCACTAAATTCGGCGGATTTTTACTGTAATGTAAAATGCAGAAAATCCGCATCTGCCTATTTTCTGCATTTACATTACAGTAAAAATCCGCCGACTTTAGCGGTTAATAGCAAAGCCCCCGTAAGTCCTAGAAACACCAAATTTTCAGGGTTTATTAAGCAGAATCTCCTGAACAAGATGCAAAAAAAGTTTTCAAAAAGACCTTTTAGTTTTTGAGAAAATCGATGTTAATGTCGGGCGGAATTTCCGCAATTTCCGGCGGAAATTCCGCATTGGAATGCGGAAATTGGTAACGGAAAGCGGAATCGGTATTTGGCAATGGCGGAATGCGGATTTACCGCGGAATCGGAAATTGGCATTTCCGACCATCCCTAGCAATGACGCTTCTGGTAGCGTGTGGAGCGCAGTACCCGCCACTTTCACTGGTAGTGCAGATTACAGAGGACTTACTTGCTGCAAAACTAAGGAGAGTGGAGAGGAGAGTGCTAAGTCCCGCCCACAGAGACACTCGCATTACAGATGTGAGTGGCTTATTACGATTGGCTGCATTTTGAAGAGACACTTCATGATTGGCTCAAGTGTAAGCAGAAAGTTTTGCAGGTCACGTGCTGCAAGTCTCACCCGCGGAGGTATCGGACCCACTCACGAGTGGCTGCCTCTATATTTAGTGACGGCTGCAAATTTTAAGGAGCCCTGGATAATGTACCAGCAATATGTCCAACCTGGCTAGGCAGCCCTAAGGTATACTTAACCTTGTAGTCCACCAAATGTAGCAGTGCTTGTACTGTACCTCCAATGGGAAGATAGAGTTGCTCCTTTGCAGCAGAGAATGCACCAGGGCATGATGGGCAATGTATAGGACAATTTCTGATATAGTAAACCACTTATATTAGTCCCTTGGAGTTTACTATAATGAGATTATACTGTATATCTAAGATGCTGGATGACTGTCACTCTGAAGTTACTCCAGCTTTAGTACTTGCAGGTAAACTCTGCGGAATGTTACTGAGTGTTCTAAAGGCAGTAGAAGAGATCTTTGGTCTCCTAGATTTCTCTGGATGGGAGAATTCCACATAACAAACATCCAAGACTAAAGGTGGCCATACACTGGCCCGATTCGTGGCCGTTTCGACAGCAGATTCGATCCTGGGATCGAATCTGCTGCCAATCGTTCGCGCTAAACGCACCCGCCGATCCGATTTCCTCCCGAAATCGGATCGGTCCGTCGATCGCGCCGTGCGGGAAATTACCCTCGATCGCCCGTGGGTAGGGTGCGCGTCGCTAGCGGCGGCCGATCAGGTATACATTACCTGACGCTGGCTCCTGGGCGTCTTCTCAGCGCTGCACCGCTCTGTTCCGGCTCCATCCCGGCGCTTCCTGTGTCACTGCAGTGACCAGGAAGTTCAAATAGAGGGCGCTCTATTTGAACTTCCTGGTCACGAAGTGACGCAGGAAGCGCCGGGATGGAGCAAGAACAGAGCGGTGCAGCGCTGAGAAGACGCCCAGGAGCCAGCGTCAGGTAATGTATAGGGGAGGGGGCACAGGCGGCAGGAGCAGCTCAACAGATTGTGATCGGTTTCAGGCTGAAATCGATTCACAATCTGTTTGCAGTAAAGGCAGCCATACGATCCCTCTCTGATCAGATTCAATCAGATAGGGATCTGTCAGCTGGTCGATCTAATGGCAAATCGACCAGTGTATGGCTACCTTAAGCATCCCCTCTAGGGCGGGGCTACATATCAATATACAGTCAAGCCCGGATTTGCATCACAGGAGCCTATAGGCACAATGTCCTGGCACCCTAGACTTCACCCTCCAATAACCTACAAACTGCTCCACAAGTGTGACGGCTGGCCCAGCGGACACTTCTCCCTTAGGCCCCATTCACATTGCCAACACAGATAGCTGTGCGATCGGAACCACAATGCATACAAACACACGCCATCTGCGTTTGCATGCATTGTGTGGGCGATTCTCATTCACTGCAGCCATGCATTTGGGCAAAAACGTTTGTGGACTGGGTCCGCAACACATGCAGTGTGAACATCAGACAGGGCAGTCTATGCTCTTCTAATGTCGTGCGTTTCTGCCTCGCGCACGCGGTTCCAAAATATGGACGGCAACGCGTGTAATGTAAACGAGGCCTTACTTCCCTTGCCCATCATAGGTAGCTAAAGGTGCCCCTTAGTATTAGGTAGCCAGAGCCATCCTCAGTATTAAGTTGCCCTCGACTGAAGGGCGATCTCGCCAGTGGAATGCCAAGAGCCGGGTGAGTAACCTCATTTACACTCTGCTCAGGACTCTGCATAGGGAAGTAAGGCACTCAAGGAGCAGAGTGAGCCACCTTTCTATCATCAGGCGCCTGTAGGCATGTGCCTACAGTGCTTTATGGTAAATCCAGCCCAGCATACAGCAATATATAGATAATGGAAGTGTTTCTGATGCCGAAACCAGGATATTTAATGTCAAAGTGGGTATCCTGAATAGTGTACTACGTTGTACTATATGTCGCTATGGTTCCTCTGGATGCAACAGCTTCAAGAGACAACCCAACGTAGAGACACACACTTCTATAGTGAGGGGGGGAGACTGGAGAGAAACCCCCCAGCAAGGTCACTAACTTCCATCCCAGTCATTAGTCAGTTCATCGGCAGAAAATGTTCTCTCCGTGACTCGGCGGTGTCCCCAAGGTCGGCTTTAATAAAGCAATGATCAGCTTCCCCCAGCCTCCCCTATCTCTGCCAATCTCCCATCGATTCCCATTTTAAACACCAAGTCCTCAATTACCTTTAATTACTGGGCAATGCACAGCCCTTAATTAAATATAGGTGAATGGTCCCATTAACAGTTATTACCTTCAGAAACCACTTACCCAGAATCCGCCAGGACAGGAACTCGCGGGCGAGATAATATTTCACCGCCTTCACTTTCGCTTTGCGAATGATTAACGACCCCAAGAGCTGACGATCCGTCCGTTCCCTCCGTTCTCCTTTCTCATTGCTCTTTCTCTTTTTAATTAATGGAATACGACGTGCGATACGGAGAGATTGTTTCGCTACTTTATCATAAATCAAGGCTGGTAGACGGTGCCGCTCGCATATTAAGTCGCTGTTTTATAAAATGATATCCAGGGACGAACGCCGTGACAGCAACCTCTCATTAGATTTTTTCGTTCTAATTAGCGACAGAAGTTTATTTTCTCTCTATGTAAAAAAAAAAAGTTAGATGCCTTTTGTGGGAGATGATGATGAATTAATTTGAAATGAACCTCTGAAACTTTCATAAATAAAAGCGGACCTGAACTCAGAACTTTCTCTCTCCTCCAAAAGATAAGCAACAGCATACTAACTTTTAAAGTGACACAGAAGAGGAAAAAAAAAAAACGTATGATGTAATGACCTGTATATGTAGTATTGATAATTAGTAGAACATTAGTAGCAAAGAAAACAGTCTCATATTTTAATTTTTAGATAATTAGCTTTTTTTTTTATAACATTGCATAATTCTGTCATATTTGCAATTACAAGCCACACGATGTATTTTAAACTTTAACACAAGCAGAGCTAATGACTCTTTCAACTTCTCTGCAGTAAAAATCTTATCTAAATCTATTTAGTTGATGTAAAAGTGCTCCAGAAACCAGCATCCCAAGTTGGGTTGGAGAGCTCAGAGAAGATCTTTTACATAGATAACAACTGTTATAAGTTTCTTAACTCTTCCAGTGCTGGAAACAATATTAGACTCATATCTGGGCTACTAAAGTTCTGTTTCTTAGCTGAACTACAAATCACTATCTCATAAGTTTATATTCACTTCAGATTCCCTTTAAAGAAAGACAATTTTTGTTACAGCTGACACAAATCCTTCAATACATCTGCAGTGTGTCTACTTCCTTCTTTCATGGAATCAGACATAGGGTTAACATTCTGTATTTACAAAACAGCTCTCTGCAGAGGCAGCAAGCTAACACAGCTGAGATATCAAATTACAACTTGTGATTAGACACAGATGAGGGGGAATTAGACAGGCTAAACTCTCTAAATACATACAGGGTTGTATCTCTGTTTTCCTTCTGTCCTTCTGTAAGAGTTCAGGCCATTTTAAAGCCTTGTATACGCTAGGTACAGCTTTTTTTCCATTGCTAGGTACAGCTTTTTCCATAGATTCTAATGTAACAAGTTCACATCTATACGCTTTGTCACTGTCCGTTTGAGAAACGTGGTAAGGGGCGTAACAATAGACCCTGCAAGGGTTGCAGTCGCAGGGGGGACCAGAAGCCGCAGGGGGGCCCATGGCGGGAGACTGACAACTAAGGGCACAGAGAGAGAAAAAACTTTCTGCTCTCTGCACAATTTGTAGGGTCCTATGTACAGCGCCCTGCCCCCAACCTCTCTACCCCTCCCCAAGTGCTCTGTACTGTAGTGATGTTGCAGAAGTCTGCAGAGCCAGTTATCCTCCATTAAAGATGGACAGAGTGAGTGTAATAAGCGGAGGCTGGGAGCACACTTGTCTGTCGATTTTCTGTACGCTATGTGTGTCTGTATATGTGAAAACATGCACGTTTATCACAGAAGCTAATGTAACTGATAGAGAAAATGTGTGCAGTCGTGGGGTGGGGGTGGGGGGGTGGGGGAAGGGGCTTCGGAGAAGGGCCACATCCAAAGTTTCACAGGGGGGCCCAGTGATTTCTAGTTACGTCCCTGAATGTGGTGTTGCATGCGTTTCCGTGCATTGTGCTATGAAGAGCACAGCAATGCAAGTGAATGAGTACGCTTTTTAAGCGCATAAAACTCATAGAAGCGCATAGCAATGCACTATAGAGATGCATTTGATTTTGTTTTATTTTGTGGGAACAGGTCAAAATTTCTTCTTTCCAAAAGACCTTGTAGCTTTTGAGAAAAAGAAAAAAAAATTAGACTGGCAAAATGATATCTTGCCATGGTAAACTGAGGACACAAGGGGACAGAGGTGACACAGAGGGGGTGCAGAGGTGGCACAGAGAGGGACACTGAAGGAACAGAGGTGACACAGAGGTGACACAGAGGGGGACCCTGGAGGCACAGAGGTGACACAGAGGGGGACACTGGTGGCACAGGGGGGCATAGAGGAGGCATAGAGATGGATGGCGCAGTGTTTCGACTTACGGACAGATTCAGGTTAAGAATGATCCTACATGTCTATCTCATTCAATAATCGGCCACTTCCTGTATATAAAATACCATCTTTTTCCAAGGCACTGTACAGAGTGCAATACTGAGACTAGTACAATAGGAACACCTAACAAAACAAAAACAAATACATATTCCCCACACATCGTAGAAAAACCTATCAGTACAAATACAAACATAAAAACATACATAAAGCGTAGTAGAAATGGAACACCTAACAATACGGGTATGTTTGTTCTGGTAGAGCCAGTACAGCAAAGAAAGGAAACAATTAGGCATAGCTGTGCCATTACAAGTTTACAATTTTTATAGAGAAATTGAATTTTCCTTTTAAGTGGTTGTGATGGCGCTGTGATCAATGCGTTGTGTGTTCCCATCCCCGGTGACCCGCCATTTACCTGCGCTTCAGAAAAAGACGCTGCTGATCGCCTGCGTAATAGCGTGGACATTGGCAGACAGAGATTCATTACCCAGCCTTACATAAGACCTATTCGCACCTAATCCTACACAAATGTGTTTCTCCTCTTGCAGGAAATTGCTTAATTGCTCAAAAACAACAACCTGCTCTGGCTTAATTGGTAGAAGGAAACAGCAAAGAAATCGACCCTTTTTTGCGTAAGTTGTTAAACCGCTCAGAAGAAAACAGGCTTTTCTCTGCATGCTGAAGACCCTTCAGAACGCTGCAGCAATCTCGTTCAAAGAGATAGTAAGCGGAAGAGCCGCATTTTCCTCATCACAACAAATGGTGGAGAAATCTAGCAGTTCAGAAGGTCCTCTCTATAAATACCCATAACTGACAGCAAGCCCAAACTCTTAATTTTCACATCTGGAATGTGTCCTGGTCTTCAGTATGTACCGCCTTACTGCAGCAGTAATTAGCTGAACAGATCAGGAACAATTGTTCCTTGCAGAGGCGTATCTACAGGCGTACAGTTATGGCACATGCCATGAGCGCCTCGAACGAAGGGCCCGTTTCCACTGGAGCGAATCTGCATGCGTTTCCTGCATGCAGATTCGCATTGACAATACAAGTGGATGGGGCCGTTTACACTTGTCAGGATTTCTGAGCGTTTTTCTGTGCAGAAAAAATCTGCACGGCAGAGCCATCAGAATTCGCATACCGCTATGAAATTCGCATACAATGTAGTTACTAGGAAATTCGCATGCGGTTTTGGTATCATGCGAATTCGCATACAATTTCGCGTAGAAACAATGGAAAAGCACACAGGCACTGCCATGGTTTAATTTGCATACATAGTCATCCATGCAAAATTGTATGTGAATTTATGCATACAACCGCATGCGAAATTTGCATCCGCAGGCAAAAAAATTTCCGCTGCGATTCCCACTGCTCAAGTGGAAACGGGCCCTTAGGGCGCTGCTCCTTGGTATCCTTGATGTTCTCCACCTGGATTATAGTATTTATCGGGTGTGGGGGGGGGGAGCATTTTTTCTGCTTGGTTACATTATTTTCTGTTATTTGGGGGATATGCACAGGCTGACCTATTGCTGTACTTCACTCTCACAGGTCATGCTTCACATCAACTTGGGTACAACCGATTCAACTTAGACTACACCTTACATTTTTTGGATGTTGACACCACCCCCTGCTTCTCTACCCCAGGGCTGGTTTCAGTCTTACCCATAGGTGCTGGTTTACTCTAGATACACCTCTGGTTGATTGTTGTCCAGAACTGCACAAACTGAGTGAATGGTAGGAAGTCTGAAACTCCAAGTCTTTGTAGAGTTTGTGTGTGCCTGTGTGTGTGTGTGCCTGTGTGTGTGTGCCTGTGTGTGTGTGTGCCTGTGTGTGTGTGCCTGTGTGTGTGTGTGCCTGTGTGTGTGTGCCTGTGTGTGTGTGCGTGGGCACACTGTGTAACACAGGTGGTTGTGCATTTTACAGCACTGTGCGCGCTTGTATGTCTCACCTTTGCAGCATTGATTCAGTACTTAATGTGACAGTAGTGCTGGACCACAGACCATAGAGCATCAGACTGTGCTGTCTTTGCACTGATGTCCTCCCATATCTCACACTATAGGATATTGTAGAAGAACAGGAACCGGGCACCAAAGGACTGCAAAAATCCACACTTATTTCATCCCCAAACGTGATAGAAAGTGAATCGGGCTGGTCTTACGGCTGTTTCACAAGCAAAACGCTTGCTTCCTCAGAGACCAAGAGCTCTTGGGCTTCGATTCATCAAGACTTATCGAATCCATTACCGACAGCTCAGTAAAATACCGAACTCAATAAGTTGATTTCAGGATTCATCAAATTTATCTACAGCTGTTAGCGAACATTCGGTAATGATGCGATAAAATGGAAGAAAGTTCAATTCCTGAAAATGAAAGTGGGCGTGGTTTAGCGTTACATTTAGGATTAGTTATCTCCTTCACTGCTCTGTCGTTATTCCTGTCAGATCATTGCTGACAGAGAAGATAGAGCCATTTGAAGTGGTTATGTATCAGCTGAGAGTGATTCAAAGGTGCAGAAGGGCAAGAATAAGGTCTAGAACTACATCAATTTGCAAGAGAATAGATTTATTTGCTAAAACAGGACATCGGCATTTCTCTTGAATCATCTTGTAAGAGAACACAGGCAGTGCCAGGGTTAACTAAATTGCTAGCTGCCCTACATTTTTTTAGAAAAGGCTCCTATCAAGCCGCAGCTGGCGAAATTGTGGGATTGTCCCAAGCCACCTCCAGAATCCTGGTCTAGTTGTTAAGCCCTAATCGGACTGTTGCTACGTGGTGTTCAAAGGACTGCCTTTTTACCCACAATTCCACAGGAATCTTATGGCCTTGTGTTAAATTACTGCTGTAACATGGAAATATCGACACATTACCGAATGGTTATCGATGTTTTATCGAATTCACACCAAATGCAGAAAAACCTTGATGAAGACAACTAGAAATCGATAAACTTCGAATTCGGTAATTTAACAAACTGGAAAAAGTTATCTCAAAGACAATGATGAATCGAGGCCTTGGTCTCCGAGGAAGCAAGCGTTTTGCTTGTGTAACAGCTGTAAGACCAGCCCGATTCATTTTGTATCTGTCACGTTTGGGGATGAAATAAAAGTGTGGATTTTTGCAGTCCTTTGGTGCCCGGATCCTGTTCTTCTACAATACCATTTGGATTACACTTTTCCGGAGCCACATTGGTTTATTCACATTTAACCCCCTTACAGCCTGCCAATCACATCTAGTGCCGATCCATCCACTCTCTACTTACTGCTATCTCACACTATAGGCTTGATTCACAAAACTGTGATAACTCATAGCACGGCTGCGCTAGCGTTTTCGCATGCAATCGCACATTTTCGCATGGAAATGAACGATTGCATGTAAATTTGCGATTGCGTGCGGAAATTCACAATTGCGCGTGCAAACGCAAAACTGGTTGCTGTGCTATGAGTTATCACGGTTTAGTGAATGAAGCCCCATGCGCGTTGCTCAAATCGGCACAACATTGCGTAAATGTGTCAAATCTTTCCATAGAACTATTCACATGCCATTTTTGAATTCTACGTCCTGTTTGGGGTCTGTTATCCCTGCCAGGGCGTAGATTTCAATGAACGCACCACACATTCCCACCAATCACACCTCTCCCACCGATTTAGCTCACTCGTTCTGCTGATGGTATGACAACAAATCTCTGTGAGCCGGTCAGGAGCCGATTTCATTGGCTCCCAACCCTGTAATCATTGCGATTGGCTGTAATTGGGTCACATTGATCACAGAAGCCAATGCAATCTGCTCCTGACCGGCTCATGGAGCTGTGCTGTCATAGTGACCGCACAGCGAGTGGGCTTCAGTGATGGGAGAGCAGCACACACAGCGAGGGAGACTGGTCCGTCTGGCGTGACATCAGTGAGCCCTGTTTTCAGACCAAAAGATCACTGGTCCTAAAAGCGGACCTGAACTCAGAACTTTTTTTCTGCACCCGAAAAGATACACGACAGCACAAGAACCTTTAAAGAAAAACATTTATTTATTACAGCTGATATAAATCCTGCAATAAATCTGCAGTGTCGACTTCCTGCTTTCATGGAAGACATATTGTTACTATTCAGTGTTTACAAACTAGCTGTTCTGCCGTGGCAGAAAAGATTCCTTAACTGACACAGCGGAGGGATCAAATTACAACTTGTGATTAGTCACAGATGAGGGGGAATTAGACAGGCTAAACTCTCATACAGGGTGCATTACTCTCGGTTTTCCTTCTGTCCTGTGCAAGAGTTCAGCTCCACTTTAAAGGGCCAGAGACTGCTGGTCCTGAAGTCGCTAAAAGGATATAAATATGGCAGCTTCCATACCCCTATCATTCCAGGTTCTCTTTAAAAAGCATTTGCTTGCGTTTGAGGAACAGGTTGAGAAATTACAAATGATTGTTAAGAATAATGAACTGTGAAGACAACAGCAAAACACTGCCAAGATTGCACATTTCTGAGATGGGAGAAGCATGTGCAGAGGTCATAAAGAGACTAAGGTTAGTGTTAGGCACCGGAGAAGCTTAGAAGTTAGGGTTAGGCTAGGTAACCGGGCTTGATCACAACTGGATATTAGGCTTCCTTCACCCAAACACACTGCACTGAAAACACCTATTTCTATAATGGGGTTAGACAGCACTGTAAGAGGTGGGGACGCAAATTCCAGGAGAGGTGGAACCAGGGCTGTGGAGTTGGTACAAAGATCATCCAACGCCGACTCCTCAGTTTATGAAACCACCGACTTCAAGTACCCAAAATTACTCCAACTCCTCGATTCTGACTCCTTAGTCTAATTTTTACAAAGGCTATGGATTTGGTTCAAAAATCCAGGGCTGTGGAGTCGGAGTCAAGGAGTCGGAGTCGGGGAAATTTTGGGCACCTGGAGTCGAAGTTGGTGTCGTTGATTTCAAAAACTGAGGAGTCTGAGTCGGGAGTCAGAGTCAGCTGATTTTTGTACAAAATCCACATCCCTGTTAAGTATTAGACTAAGGAGTCGGAGCCATTTTGGGTACCCAGAGTCGGAGTCGTGATTTCATAAACTGAGGAGTCAGAAGATTTTTGTACCGAATCCACAGCCCTGCAAAAATCATCCGACTCGGACTCCTCAGTTTATTGAAACCACCAACTCTGATTCCAGGTACCCAACATTGCTACGACTCCTCGACAGACTCCACAGCCGTGTGTGGAACACAAATTTGCCCCATTTCTTGTTGACTGAATCGTTTTCACATTTAGTTGAAAAAGAAAAAAAAATGTTTTGGTCAAAGTGTTACTGAATTTGAAATCGCGCTTTTCCAATTTAAAATGATTTCTCCAGTTCCGACAGTTCATCCCTGCCCTGCATGCTCTGTTAATTCCAAGTCTGAGGTGATCTCTGCTACGGCGGGGCTGGCAGTGCAGCTCGGTATAACCCACTCTGTGCTTGAAAATTCCGGTCATATCTAAAGTGCAATTACTCCTGTGATCTCAATCTAATCTGGGCAGAACAATATGGCACAGCTGTCAATCTGCGGGCGGCTCTGGGGAGAGGGCCGGTTCATATTCACCTGCGGCACTTTCTCCCGCTCTCTGTTTCTTCTTTAATGTAGCTCCATGTATCCCAACCTTCCAAAATACATTTTCCATTTGTATTCCGCTCACGCCGCGCATTACCGACATCAAAAGAGAAAGTTTACTGGCAGGAACAGACTCACTTTGCTAACATGGAGCAAATATCTGCTGCAGCATGCTAGAGCTCCATGTATTAAGAGCCCTGGAGTTTGTAGAGGCCACCCCCACCCCACACATCGAAGCCGCTCTGCATCTGTTCAGGGCAGATGCAAATGGAGTTTAATTATGCTTAAAGGACATCCGAGGTGAAAATAACCTGATGAGAAAAACAGCTTGAAAAAATGCAAAGAATGGAAAACCGAGAGCCCAATATAGTGTAGTAAGTCTTGGTAAACGGAGCAAGATAAAATGACAAGAAATATACTTACAAGTCTGGGTTACCACACAGGCAACCACTGTAGATGCAGGTGGGGAGAATTATAACCTGACCCCACTCAGGTTTAAAAAGTCGCTCTCTGTAGACAGGAAAAAACGGGGATACACCCCTCCACCAAGGGTGGACTAGATTAACGGAAAATGAGGAGTAACAGAGGCGCCAAATTAGAGTAAAATAATTAAAAATCGTTTAAAAGGAGGGGGGTTGGTGGTTACCGCCCTCAAGTATGTAGTGACCAGCCAATGAGTCGTATATAAATAGACAATATAATTTATTTAAAATCTCCAGGCAAGCAACGCGTTTCACGGGTCCAAAGCCCGCTTCATCAGGCAATCAATTTTGGAGATACACACGACTGTGTCAGTTCCAAGGTTGGCGCTTTACCTTGGAACTGACACAGTCGTGTGTATCTCCAAAATTGATTGCCTAATGAAGCGGGCTTTGGACCCGTGAAACGCGTTGCTTGCCTGGAGATTTTAAATAAATTATATTGTCTATTTATATACGACTCATTGGCTGGTCACTACATACTTGAGGGCGGTAACCACCAACCCCCCTCCTTTTAAACGATTTTTAATTATTTTACTCTAATTTGGCGCCTCTGTTACTCTTCATTTTCCGTTGATGAGAAAAACAATTGCATCTATCCTCCTTCTCCTAAAAATGACTTTTTTAGATATCCCATAGTTTTATTTTATATTTAAATCTAGTTTTTAAGTTTTTACTGTTTCATTGTCTCTGCTCAATGACACCTTCATTTAAGTATGCTGGCGCTCAAATCATTGAATCATTGACCCTTTTTATATCTTTCCTGCTCTCAGAAGCCATTTACTGACAAGAAAGTGTTTTATGGCTGTAATTACTTATCAGTGAGGGTTATGCTATAGTCTGACCTGGACAGAAACTGTCCAGTGCGACCTGGACAGAAACTGTCACTTGCATACTTGATTTTTAACTCTTTCAGGGAGATAAAGAAAAAAAGGGACATAGCCTAATTATTTGTGTCCTGGGCACTGTACATAGACGTCACCTCGGTTGTCCTTTAAAGCAGAGTTCCCCAACCGTGTCCTCAAGGCCCACCAACAGTGCATGTTTTGCAGGAAACCACAAAAATTCACAGGTGAGGTAATTAGTGTCTCAGCAGAGCTGATTACCTCTGTGGATTTCCACAAAACATGCACTGTTGGTGCTACTTGAGGACAGGGTTGGGGAACACTGCTTTAAAGGACCACTATAGCCAAAATTGTAAAATTTAACATACTTGGAAACGCATACAAATAAGAAGTACATTTCTTTCAGAGTAAAATGAACCATAAATTACATTTCTCCTCTCTTGCTGTCACTTTCAATAAGTAGTAGCAATCTGACAAGTTTTGGACTAGCCCATCTCTTCATGGCGATTTTCAGCGTTTTCTTTATTTTCAAAAGCACTTAGTGAATGGCAGTTGCTCTGTCCAGCTGCTAAAAAAAGTGTGTAGAGAGCAGTGAGGCTGGACAGCATCTTTATAAACAACCTTTTTTAAGGAGTGTCTTTATAAAGAATAAAGGCCATGCTGAGAATCCCCCATGAAGAGATAGACTAGACCAAAACCTGTCGGTTCTGTCAGATTTTTACTACCTACTGTAAGTGAAAGCAACATAGGAGAAAAGTAATTTATTGCTCATTTTAATCTGGAAGAAACATACTTCTTATTTGTATGTATTTAAATGCATTTTTAATTTTACAATTTTTTCAATTTTACAATTTTTGCAATAGTGGTCCTTTGAAGGGACATTCCACTCTATGTAAAAAATCTGCTATTAACATGTATCGGACCTGCGCTAATGTTTGTAGGATGTAATGTTTTTTTGTTGTTTTTTTTTAAATGCCTTCCAGTTTTGATTTGCAGTCAGCTATGAATTTCCACACCCAAGGCTGTTTTCAGGCATAGACAAACTAGGCAAATGCCTAGGGTGGCAGCTGCTTGTGACATCAAGGAGCTATTTTTGAGTAGACTGTGCTTTATGCATTTCTAATGCACAACTGCCATTTTCCGTTCTCAATCTGCGTGCAACGAAGGTGGCCATGGCGATGCACAACACTGCTTTCTATCACAATTCCCTCAGATGCGCTTGCAATCCCATTAATTTATAATGAATAGGATTGCAACGCTAACGTGCTGAAATGCATGCAACCATGTGTTGCGATGCCACGGTGAATTGCAATGCATGTATGGAAACATCAGACAATGCAGTCTATGCTCGCTCATATGTCCCCGTGATCAAGCATTGCGTTTCCAAAACCATGGCTAAAATTGTTCAGATGGAAACGACTAGAGATGTCGCGAACGGTTCGCCTGCGAACGGTTCCAGGCGAACTTTGGGGGTTCGCGCTCGCCTGCACCAGGCGAACTTTTGCGGAAGTTCGATTCGCCTCATAAAGCTCTATTGAGCAAAACTTTGACCCTCTACATCACAGTCAGCAGGCACATTATTGCCAAACACACTGCTCTCACTGCTGGCGGCCCGCCCCCCCTCCCTCCTCCAAGCAAGGTCCTTATACCATTTGACTCACTTGTCTGCCTACACGAATTAGTTAAGGGACAGCTGCTACCCTCCTCCCTTTCTACCTATTCCCTCCTCCCTCCTACCGGAGGGAGGAGGGTTTCATCTGCCAGGGGATTCCAGTATTTCAAATGCCAGCTTATATACCATGGCTGGGGATTGAACCCAGGTATCAATGTATGGTAGGCAACATATCCATTATACCACCAACACTGCTAGCTGAAGCTAGCCTAGCATGTACAATTTATGCTCAGTCCAAAAGAAAAACAACATTTATATCATGCTTTTCTCCTGGCAGACTCAAAGCACCAGAGCTGGGGATTGAACCCAGGTATCAGTGTATGGTAGGTAACTAACATATCCATTATACCACCAACGCTTCTAGCTTAAGCTAGCCTAGCATGTACAATTTATGCTCAGTCCAAAAGAAAAAACATTTATATCACACTTTTCTCCTGCGGGACTCAAAGCGCCAGAGCCGCAGCCACTAGGGCACGCTCTATAGGCAGTAGCAGTGTTAGGAAGACCTGCCTTAGGTCTCCTACTGAATAGGTGCTGGATTACTCAACAGACAGAGCCGAGATTTGAACCCTGGCCTCCTGTGTCAGAGGCAGAGCCCTTAACCATTACACTATCCAGCCACTGCTTAAGGATATGTAGCACCATCCAGCCACTGCTTAAGGATATGTAGCATGGCCTTGCCTTTCGTGTTCAACAGTTGTCCAAAGAGAACCAGAGATAGCCAGGTAGATTCATCTCTCTCTCTCTCTCTAGTAGGGATGGTCACCGCTTTCTGCGGAATTGTATTTTTGCGCATAAATGGATTGAGCATAAATGGTACATGCTAGGCTGGCTTCAGCATGTAGTGTTGGTGGTGGCAAGGCCATCCAGGTATTAGAACCTTTGAAACATGTATTCTAACATTATTCTAGCCAGTAGAAAATTTTGAAGTTTGCATGCCCATTGAAGTCTATTGCGGTTCGCGAACTTCTTCGCGTACCGAACTTTTCGCAGAGGTTCGCGAAAATCGCAGGTTCGCGACATCTCTAGAAACGACCCCTAAGACAAAGATGAATGGTGATTTTAACACCTAAATATGCACTACTGATTAACCTCCTTGCCGGGTATCCCGAGCTCAGCTCGGGGTAACCTGCGCAGGAGGATTTCTCTGGCCCCGCTGGGCCGATTTGCATAATTTTTTTTCCTACATGCAGCTAGCACTACTAGCTGCGTGTAGTACGCGATCGCCGCCGCTCGCCGCCGATTCCCTGCTACCCGCCGTGCCGAGCCCCTCCCCCCCCCCCCGCACCCCTGCGCAGCCTGGCCAATCAGTGCCAGGCAGCACTGAGGGGCGGTTCGGGATTCCCTGTGACGTCCCGATGTCCATGACGTCGGTGACGTCATCCCGCCCCGTCGCCATGGCGACCGGGGAAGCCCTGCAGGAAATCCCGTTCTCAACGGGATTTCCTGCATACTCTGATCGCCTAAGGCGATCGGAGTGGGTAGGGGGGATGCCGCCGCTCAGCGGCTATCATGTAGCGAGCCCTGGGCTCGCTACATGATTTAAAAATAAATAAATAAAAAAGTGCGGCGCTGCCTCCTTGCCAGATTTTTTAGACTGGCAAGGAGGTTAATATAACAAAGGTTGCCTTAAAGGGGTTCTGTATGGGTTTTTAAAAACAAAAAGTGTCACTTACCTGGAGCTTCTACCGGCCCCCTGCAGATATCTTCTCCCTCCTCCAGTTCCCATGGTGCGGGTCACTTCCCAATTATTCGTCTAACTAGAGAAAAGCCACTGCGTCTGTGCGGGCATGGCGCATGGCCGCGTACATCCTCGCTCCCACTCGTGTCTCAACAAGCTTCCTGTGCAGGCACATTACAAGAAAACTTCGTACTGCGCCTGTGCAGGAAGCTCTCAGAGACACGAGCGGGAGCGAGGACACATGCAGATGCAGTGGCGTTTGTCTAATTGGACGAATAGTTGGGAAATGACCCACGGTACGGGAACTGGAGGATCGTTGAGGCCGGCGCGGGACAAGATGTCTGCAGAGGGCCGGTAAAAGCCCCAGGTAAGTGACACTATTTGCTTTTGAAAACCCATACAGAACCCCTTTAATAACATAACAAGGAATGTCAAGCAATAATGTGCTGACTCAGCTGTAAAAGTTTTTATTTGGTTGGTGTATTCTGATGCATGCAGATTACACATACCATATATACTTGCATATAATCCGACCCGCATATAAGCCGAAGGTATACACTTTTCCCACAGAAACCAGGAAAAAGGGATTGACTCGCATATAAGCCCCCTTCCACAGTATAACCCCTTGCCATAGTAGCCAGATGTGCTCCCAGTAGAAGTAATTCCCTCTCCCCATAGCCAGATGTGCCCCAAGCATGATACAGCTGTGTCTCAAGATGATACAAGATGGCGTCAAAAATATGAAACACAGCGATTGCCACACAGGAAGAATCCCCGATCATTGCACTGCTAACACGTTGCTTGCACACTCTGCTCCACAAGCAAGGGGACACAGGTAGTCTTGAGCAGCGCACTCTGCACACCATGTTGCAGGGGATGGGGGGACACGGACACAGCAGGGAGCCAGATGGCAAGAGCAGGATCACTAATGCAAGATCCTTACGCTCCTCTGCCAGTAACAAAACTTTTTCCACCATCTATCCTGCTCCACTGACTCGCATATAAGTTGAGGGGGTAACTTTTCAGCACATTTTTTGTGCTGAAAAATGAGGATTATATGCGAGTATATACAATACTTGTAAAAATGGCAGGGAATTTATTTTATTCTTTACAACTAAAGAAGTTTCTCTAGGCCTTGTTTAAACTACTGTATACGCTGAAAAGCTCATGCATTTTAACTTTCCATAGCAGTGCAGTGTAAAAAAACCTTTCAGTTAAATGTGTATAATATGAGCTAAACCCTTAGGAAACATGCACATTACCTTGTCATCACAGTTGTCTGTTCAGTTATAACTGACAGCATCCGATGTAGTATCCTAATGATGCCCACTAATGAGGCATTTTTTTTTTCTCCAATCTTATCAAATCTATATCATAGAAAGCTAAACTGAGTGAATATTGTTTGAGGCCCGGTGCACACCAAAACCCGCTAGCAGATCCGCAAAATGCTAGCAGATTTTGAAACGCTTTTTCTTCTTTTTCTGTAGCGTTTCAGCTAGCATTTTGCGGTTTTGGGAAGCGTTTTTGGTGTAGTAGATTTCATGTATTGTTACAGTAAAGCTGTTACTGAACAGCTTCTGTAACAAAAACGCCTGCAAAACCGCTCTGAACTGCCGTTTTTCAGAGCGGTTTGCGTTTTTCCTATACTTAACATTGAGGCAGAAACGCATCCACAATCCAAAAAATGCCTCACCCCGGGAGTATGCGTTTCAGCAAAACGCCTCCCGCTCTGGTGTGAACCACCCCATTGAGATACATTGACCAAGCGTATCCGCAGCCGCAAGCAGCTGCAGAGACGCTGAAGAAGCCGCTTGGTGTGCACCAGCCCTGAATGGATATTTTAGGTAGTCCCTCCCATTACATGGAGATGGTAAGTTTGACAAAAAGAAAAGTATTAAAGAGAAACTCCAACCAAGAATTGAACTTTATCCCAATCAGTAGCTGATACCCCCTTTTACATGAGAAATAGAATGATTTTCACAAACAGACCATCAGGGGGCGCTGTGTGACTAATTTTGTGCTGAAACCCCTCCCACAAGAGGCTCTGAATACCGCGGTGCTCTGGGCAAACTGCCACAATGTAACAATGTTCACAGACAGGAAATGGCTGTTTAAAGCTGTCTGTAACAGCCAGAGCAGCTAGAAACAGCTACATAACTTGCCCACAGTAACAATGTCACCATGTAATAAATGTCAGAATGTGAATCTGGGAGAGGAAAGATTTTACAATGAGCAAACACTGACTAAATCATTTGTACATAATTATTGTAAAAATGAAGCACTTTTTTTAATTAAATTATTTTTAACTTTAAGTATAAAAAAAATAGTTGGCACCTTAGGGTCCTTTTACACTTCACCAGTTACTGTCAGTTATAACTGAACAAGCGCAGCCCAGGTGAAGGGAATGTGCATGTTTCCCTATGCCTCAGTTCACTTATATGAATTTGACTCGGTTCACGTTTTATGCGATTCTATTGAAAACAAATGAATCAGCTAAAGGTGGCCACTAACAATACAATTTACGATTTTTCTTCTTCGTATGATCAATCGGAAATGATCATTTGGGACCACTAATGGACAAAAATCTAACCAATCCAAACAGATTGACAGGACTGATCCAGAAATCGGATCAATTTCATTAATCTGATCAGACTGGTTAGGAGATTTTTGTCCATTAGTGGTCCCAAACTATCATTTCTGATCGTTCATACAAAGAATTGTTCTTCAACGATCATTTTGCAAATGGTATCGTTAGAGGCCACTTTTAAACATAAAAGTTTTCAGTGTACAGTGCAAAAGAGGCCCTGGAGTGATAAAAGTCTCCTAGGACAGAAAGGGTTTCCAATACAAGGTACCTTATTATTCTCTTAGATAGCTGCTCTGATCTTTGGCTGCACTCAATGCTGCAGAGCATCTGAGCCTCCCCTGTCCCCCCCTCCTCCCCGGCTGTAATTGGTACAGGCTGAGACTCTGTTGCCTGCAGCCGGTCGGCGGTGTGCCGTATATAGAGAGTCACATGCGGCGGATTATTAATCTCCGCTTTAGTGTGCCTCTCCTCGGCACTTTCCCAGGGCTGACCTGCCTGCGGGGTGAGGGCAGAGGTCACCACTTCCCGCTATTCATCCAGAGCCAGCTACAGCTTCCATTCTATAATACAGCACCAGCTTACGTTCTCCCATTCTCCACACATGCCAGAGCTACACAATGAGCGCCCGCGCGGAGGCCTCCCACAGGTTCTCCTCCCCATGCAGGCAGCACAGTAATAGGACTGTTCACAGGGGCTGTAACCGCACTCTGGATCTCTGAACTGGAATTTGGGGTAATGAAATCAAAACAGGCATTATTTCAGTTGCTTAAAACACATCTCCAGAAATAGTAAACCCGAGAGGAACAATGGCGAATGGTATCATGATAGTGGTAAGGCCTATAGCCCTTTCCAGGGCCGGGCAGAGGCATAGGCTGGAGAGGCTCCAGCCTCAGGGCGCAGTGTAGGAGGAGGCGCACAATTCATGCAGCTGTCATTCCTAATTGTGTTTGAAGCAGAAAGAAATAAGAAAAGGAGATACATGGAAGTGACTACAACCCAGATAACTAGAGACTAAGCTGTTGGGGGCCCTGGGGCGCCTCTTAGTCTAAGAGCAATCAGTGTGTGACGGCTGGGGTGGGAGGGATGGAGGGGCGCACTTTGGTGTCTCAGCCTTGGGTGCTGGAGGACCTTGTCCCGGCTCTGGCCCTTTCAACCTCTTGCTACTACAAAACCCTGAACATTTAGGACATACTGAATGATACTCGGACCACCTGGCGTTGGATTTAATAAGGCCAAAGCAGCCCGTCTTAATTTTAACCAAAATACAACTTTTATATCAAAACAGTGCAACATTAATATCATCAGAGAGCGAAGGTAAGGAATCCGGATGTGCACCACATGCTAATGGTCACAATAATTTGGCAAGCAGCCTGAAACCGGCCTCCAGTCGCAGGTTCAGAGACAACTGCATGCCCCACAAAAGGATCACTTCATGAAGAAGACCGTCACTGGGCGATTTGCCCCCAAGGCAAATCCCCCCATCAAAAAACACCAACCTGCGAAGTGCTTACCCCTCTGGCTGCAATGACAAGAGTCAATACAATAGTGTATATAGAAAATGACAAACTAATAGGGAGGGAGGGAGCTTTCCTCCATGCACTTGCCAACTGCTGCTCCGCCCCCCTTCACTGCTCAAAATTCCCTACCCAATCTCCTACCGCCCGGCCACTTGCCTCCGCCCCTTCCTTTCTCCACGTAACTCCTCAGTCTCCATGGCAGGCTACACTATCATGTGCGGCCTTCCTGACTACGCTACTCTGCGCCTCCAGGCTCCTTGTTTCTCTTTGACCATCCATTGAATGAAAGTGTAGTCATCCTGTTATTAACGATTCACTTTTAATAAACAGTCCTGATACTTTAAAGAGTAACTGTCAGGCTGCAAAAGCGAATTTAAACCTCTTTTCTCCTGTGTTGAACAGTTTAGAAGGAAGCCAAGAAGGCAATACTGAAGTAAAAAATCTCTCTTACTTTTAATGTGTGCTTATCAGCAAAGCTGTAAGACCCAAGCTCTCAAAAGGACGAAAGGCCGCATAACATACTGCAAAGCATTCTGGGGCTGCTTGGGTCCTCCCCTCGGCTGCTAGTGAGAAAGTACAGGCTCATGTTACAACAGCTTAGCAGTGAAAAATCTCCGGGCAGAGTACACTGCAGGAGTCCGCTATTGTTCCTAGCCACATGGCTAATCAATATTCACTGCACAGTAGTGTTATTCATTATGGATCTTTTGTGTGAGTGGAATCATCAGGAAGCAGGGAGGACATGACCACACATTTGGCTTCATAGGAGACAGACAAACATGGAACCTGCCATGAGCTGTCAGGAGCATCAACCTCTGCATATACTATATAAAAATTCTGTGAAATCCAAACGTGGACAGTGAAATGCATATGTAATGTAAGTACAGCCAATCTTTAGCTACTGATATATGTGTTTATTTTCTCTGAGACCCTATACCTAACAGCTCCTCTTTAATTGCCTTCTAGACTGACAAGAGCACATCATTTTTTAATTACAGCAAAATCATGATAGTAATGAAAGAAAACGGAGAAACGGACCCATGGTTTTCAGTGAACGCCTAGGGCCTGTTTGCCAGTCCTAAATATATTTTTTTGTGGGGAATAATATTTTATTGATCCTCCAGCCACATAGGGCACACAGCATTGTCCATAGTTACAAATAAAAATTAAAAAAAACAAAAACAACAATACAACAATAACTTAGCCAAGTAGGTAATCCACTCCCACCTTCACAACCCCATCTCTCCACATTTATAGTGTATATAATGAAGTAACTGGATTTGTCAGGAGACAATCTTTTTCATAGTTTAGGTTCAGGCCTAACTGATTAATATGCAGGGCCTGCTAAATGGAAGCCACCGTGCGAACCAGGTAAAAAGGGCGCTGGACTTGGCCTGATTAAAACGGCTCCACCATAGGCAGCAATGTTAAAAGCCACAATCAGCAGCAATACATGATAACTTGGTCACACAGAGACACCCTAAATTTATGGCAGTTTATAGCAGCTATTTACTGTGAATAGTTAATAATCCTGGCTTTTAACATTGACGTCTATGGCAGCAAAAAATATCGGGGCTACGAGGAGGGGTCTTTAGTGTTAGGAGTGTGTGGGGTCTTTAGGTGTTAAGGTCAGGTACCCCGGGAGGGGGGGGGGGGTGGGGGTGTTAAAGTTAGGCACAGTGTGGGGGGATGGGGGGGGGGGGTTAAGGTTAGGTACCATTGGGTTAAGGTTAGGAACCAGGGGGCCAGGGGGGTATTAGGGTCGTGGAGGTATGGTTAGGTCATAGTAATATATTGGCAATCTTTTACTATCCCAATTAAGCACTGTATATACTCGTGTATAAGCCACATTTTTCAGCATACAACGTACTGAAAAGTTACCCCCTCGGCTTATATGCAAGTCAGTGGAGCAAAGCAGATGGTGGAGCAAGCTTTGTTAATGACAGAGGAGCATAAGGATCTTGCACTAGTGATTCTACTCTTACCAGCTTCCCTACTGTGTCCATGCCCCATCCCCGCAACATGGTGTGCAGAGTGCGCTGCTCAAGACTACCTGTGTCCCCTGGCTTGTGGAGCGGAGCCTGCAAGCAACAAGTCGCCGGTGCAATGATTGGGGATTCTTCCTGTGTGGAAATCGCTGTGTCTCATATCTATGACGCCATCTAGTGGCTTCTTGAGACACAGCTGTATGGTCCTGGGGCACATCTGGCTATGGGGAGGGGGCTGACTTGTACTGGGGGAATATCTGGTTACTGTGGAGGGGCTATATTGGGGAGGGGGCTTATACGCTAATCAATCACTTTTTCCTGGTTTCTGAGGGAAAAGCGGGTACCTCTGCTTATACGCGTATCAGCTTACATGCGAGTATATACAGTAGTAGATTATTTTTATACATGTAAGCGCCAGTGTGAGCTTGCCCAAGAGGTGCTTCACAGAATGCTAAAAATGCTATATAGAATGGAGGGAGGAGGAATAGGTAGAGGAACCTTGAAAATTGTCCACACTTTAACAAAGTACTAAAGAGAAAAATATTATTCTGATCACCCTGCCAACATGTAGATACTAGGGAAGACGTCAGTTTTCAAGTTGAGCTTTCTATTTCAAAGGCTCCCGAAAGCGCTAATTTAAATCATGTGACAGCTTTTCTCCATCACTAACCAGCCTTGACAATGTGGTAAACCCCTCCCACTTTGTTTGCTCTAAGGGTTGGTTCACACGGACGTCTGTGTTTATAAGCATTCAACCGCTAATCACCGAGCGACAGAAATCGTATTGTTGTTTGGTCAAATCTTTCGTTAGCGGTTGTTAGCGTTCGGGAAAGCGTTCGCGTTTGATCGCTTAGACGCCTCTTAAAGAGGAAGTAGTCATAAAAAGGGGCAGTAGTATACTGTCCAAGGAAGAGGAAATTGGTCACAGCTTTGTACTTCCATATTGTCTTGGATCTCTGGTAGTTTTCCCCAGGAATTGCTTGCCCTAGATCTGGTCCACCAGTTGGTACAGCTCCACAGCATTTCCACTGATTTGGTCGCCATCTCTGCTTTTTATCCCAAGGGATTGCCGTCTATTTCCTGTCTACTCCCTTCCCTATGAATTATGGTCTATAGCGTATAGCGTAGTCAAGAGCGTACCTCCAGGATGCCTACTACAGACAACCAAAGCATTTGCGTGCTGCCTGTCGGTGTCGATTTCGAGCGGTTGCTACTTTCGTTTGCTGAATGCAGCCGCCACCAGAAGCCGCATGTGACATCTCAGAGACCGCTAACAACCACAACGCTTACAAAAACATGACGCTGACAAATGAAATCGCAAAAATGCTCCCATAGAACAACATTGGAAGCGGATAAAATGCAGCGCTTAAAGAAAACCTGTACTAAAAAAAAGTTGTCCTGGGGGTACTCACCTCAGTAGGGGGAAGCCTCTGGACCCTATCGAGGCTTGCCCCATCCTCCTGTGTCCCACGGCGGTCTCGTTGCAGCCCCCGGAACGCACAGTCAACAAATCCGAAAGCCTGTGCAATATTTACCTTTTCGTGCTCCAACGGGAGCGGGGTTGCAGCTCTTCTGACGGAGATAGGCGAAAATAGCCGATCTCCGTCGGGTCCGCTCTACTGCACAGGTGCAAGAGACTTGCGTCTGCGCAGTAGAGCGGCCCAACGGAGATCGGCTATTTTCACCTATCTCCGTGGAAAGAGCGGATACTGCACCTGTGCTGGAGCCAAAAGCTAAATATTTACATTTCCGCCGCTCCGGTAGGATTTTCTCCGCCGCCGTGGGACCGAGGAGGACGGGGGAAGCCTCAATAGGATCCGGAGGTTTCCCCCACCCAAGGTGAGTACCTTCCAGGGGAGTTTTTTTCATTACAGATTTTCTTTAAACGAAAGAGAAACACCAACCGACGTCCGTGTGAACCAGCCCTAACCGTCTGCCTTCTTCTCTGCCGCTCTCTCACACACAGGCAGCCCATTATTATGAATTACATTATTTGCAGCCCTTTAAAAAGACACTGAAGCGGAAAAAAATGATGATATAATGACTTGGTTGTGTACTGCGGATAATTACTAAAAGATTAGTAGCAAAGAAAATATCCTCATAATTTTTATTTTCAGTTATATAGTTGTTTATATAACACTGCATCATTCTCAATATTTGCAGTTTACACACTACTCAGCATTCTAAATGATTTTACAAAGCAGACCAGTGAACTTCTGAACTGTTCTCTGGAGAGAAAAAGAAAATACAGTAACTGACAGTTGAGATAAGCTTCAGAAAACAGAGCTCCCTGCGACTTTGAAAGTCAATGGCTCTTTTGCATAATTAACAACTGGAGTTTATTAACTCTTCCTGTACTGGAAACCATATTAGACTTATGTCTCTGCTCCTAATGTTTTATTTCTTAGCTGTACTACACATACAAATCATTATATCATATATTTTTTCTCTTCAGTGTCTATTTAAAGCAAACCTGAAGTGAAAAAACTTATGATATAATGAATTGTATGTGCAGTACTGATAATGAATATAACATTAGTACCAAAGAAAAGAACATGATATTTAAATTTTCAGTTGTACAGCTTTTTTTTTTTTTTTTTGCATCATGCTGTCACAGTTGCAGCTTTGAAACCGCACTGTCTTTTAAAATATAAAAACATGCAAAAATAATCACCCTTTGAACTCTCCTACAGTAAAATCTTATCTCATGCTGTCTTCACCGTTTCTTGGCTGTTTAAGTGCTTCAGAAAACAGGACTGCATTCCACCCAGTGGTTGGAATAGCCCAGAGAAGCTCTTTTGCATAAATAACTTAAGATTTTAACTCTTCCTGTACTGGAAAACAAGACTTTTCTTTGCTACTAATGTTCTATTTTTTAGCTGTACTACACATACAATTCATTATTAGTGATGATCATGTCTAGGAGAACTCATGGAGAAGCGTGTGATCAGTTAGGTCAGGTGATGAGTATGTAAGTCTCTGATTAGCTGATCAGCTAGTCATGATCAGGTGATCACAGCAAATAGGAGCTTTGCAAATCTACCAGCTGATCAAAAAAAAAAAAAATCACATGATTCTCCAAGAGTTCTCCTAGGCATGACCATCACTATTCATTATCTTATCAATTTATTTTCGCTTCAGGCTTGCTTTCTGTCTGCACCTGTCCTCCTCCCAACCCCCCCCCCCCCCCCCCCCCCCGAGTGTTTGCGTAAAAGCCAGCCCTGCACTCCAAAGCTTGGCCCATGCTTCACTCCTTTCTCATGTGTTGCTCCCAAGTGATGCTCATGTAGCAGAACGCAATGGATGCTAAGGTGAGAGCCTGGTAGGTGGGTGCCAGCGGCTCTTCCCAGCGCTGGCCACGCTTGGAGGGGTCGGCTGCACCTCCCAGCCTCCCCCTCCAGGCTGCCGCTGTGTGGTTTCCAAACAGTGAGAGGGCTTGGAACCCCACGGCTCCCCGGTTGTATGGGGGTATTGGGAAGCCTCCCCGTGGTGATCCTGGATAGTGCTAATGCAACATGAACTAATCCCCGCAGGGCAACTGCTTTGCGGTATTAGTTTTAGACCTTGCATATTTTGGCATGCGAAAGCAAATGAATATTTGCATGAGCGATGTCTCGTGATTAGCCAATTAGGCCAAATTTGCAAAGCCAGATTTGTCAGGTTTTAACTTGGTGTTTGATGCACACATAAAATGATCTGCTGTAGTGTTGCTTTAACGACCCTTACTTTCAGTTTGAGCGGGAAGCCGTAGTTATTGCTGTAGATGTAGCTGATGAGCAGAGTTTGAGACTGACACTAGAAGAGTTCATCATGATTGTGATGTTACTTAGAAATGGTGGGAAGAGTCACGTTGGGGTTCCACAGAGGGAGAAATCACAGCAGTTTAGCAAGCGGCAGATAAAAAGCCCTTTCAAGTCAGGAGTTCTTGATTAAAGGCGCCTCAGAAGTGTTGTAGAGTGAACAGATGGGGTGAGCCTCACCTCTCATAGAAGACACCATCAGTCACTTAGAGCCATTCTCTGGAGTATAGAGGAGGGATTATTGATCAAACCAACATTAACCCGACATCTGGCGGAATCACACCGGGGCCCCATGAATAAGTCACTCAGCCCGCTGGCGATTAGAGTATGACCGGAATACGCAGCAGCGGAGCTTCATTAGGTCTGACGTACATCAGCTTCTGATAATAAAAAAGAAAAGTAAAAGAACGCATCCTAAACTGAGAGAAACCACGAGTAGCTGAAAGAGTTCTGCCATCGGAAACGAGCTTTAGCGATGGTTACAGGTGACAAGTAAGGAACAGGGCCAGAATTCTGTAAAGGCCACAAAGGCTTGGGCCTTGGGTGGCTGTAGCTTAAGAGGACACCTGGACATGAAAAAGGGGTAGCTACATATGAAAGAGAAGGCTGTAAATGGAGAACACCACATGGAAAATGGATACTGATGTTTAAGGGAGCTGTTCATAAAAGAAAGGGGCTGCAGTACAGGAATGTTACACAGGGGAGAGGGGGCTGCACATGGAATGGGAGGGACACTACTAGACATGGAAGGGGAGCCCTAACATACTTGGCCTAGGGGCAAAAAAAGTATAAATCCAGCGTTGGTAACAAGTGATCTCCATACAGAAGTAGAGCTGCATTCTCTGTCCATTTGAAAAGGTGGGGGGAGGGTAGGAGAAGGATGGACAGGAGGTATCCCATGGACAACAGCAATTCGCAAAGGATATCCCATCACAGAGGATTACTGAGGAGATTTAGTCACCGGGAAACACCTGTACACACAGGAGGCGATCAAGAGATCATGTCAAGAAATGAAAGATTGATGGAGGAGGACCACAATGGCCAGACAGGTGCAGAGCTGGATTTCTGGAAAGGCCACAGAGGCCCAGTCCTTGGGCAGCAGCAGCAGCCCAAGGGCACGTCTGAACATAAAGAAGAAGGAGTTGCTACATAAGAAAGAGGAGGCCAAAAATGGGGAACAACACATGGGAAAAGGGAAACTGACGCCCATGAAGAGAAGGGCTACAGTAAAAGCATAATACACATGAACAAGGGGGTGGCACATGGAACGGTAGGGGTACTGCTGCACATGAAAGGGGAGCCTAGACCTACCTGGCCTAGGGCAGTGATGGCTAACCTTGGCACTCCAGCTGTGACAAAACTACAAATCCCATCATGCCTCTGCCTCCCAGAGTTATGCTTAGAGCTATCAGAGTATTGCAATGCCTCATGGGACTTGCAGTTCCATCCCAGCTGGAGTGCCAAGGTTAGCCATCACTGCCCTAGGGGAACAAAAAGTATAAATCCAGCCTTGGACAGGTGAATTGCTCCTCTGCTAATACTCTGAAAAGGAGACCATGTATGGGAGGGAGGGTAGTTGGGATCCCTACAATCCTGGGCTCCCCCTATAATTACACCCTTGTGCTTTCTCGAAAGGAGGAAATTTGACTTTTCTCTGGGAAGTGAGCACTACTAGTCCCAACCCCGGCCACCTTTCCCAGTGTGCAGGGTACTACATCACTAGCTGGGTGTGGAAGGGGACAAAGACGCAGTTCTTCCTTTCAAAATGGGACGGGCCAATGTTTAACAATGAATTCTGGAAAATAGCTAAAACTTATTGAAGTAAAAAGTAAGGCATTCTGGAAGCTACCTGGGAGCTGGTTTACTTTTAATCTTTGAAACCTCTTCAGGTTTATTGTAAGCCCCCCAGCTTAGATGTTAGTTGGGAGAAGGTGACCTTAGGTTAGGTACATGCTAAGGTCTGCAGCATCTAATTTCTGTAGCCGGCTCTGAGCGCCCTCTTTGTAATTGTCACTCTGCAATCTCATTTCACATTTCAGTTTCTCATCCAGCCTCTGTAGAACATTAAAGCCATTTAGCTTAACTTTCCATCATATTCTTCAATAACATTATCGTACAGCTCGGCAATAAATCAGCCTGGCACAAAAAGACAATCATGGCTCCAAGTTACGACGTTCTCCACCCCACCACCATAGCTGAGAGTCACTCTTGTGTTCAGTATTTTTCATACAAAGCCGAGATCGTTTTTTGCAACGGTTTCCCCAATGTAACTACTATTAGCTTTAGAGTGACTTATTGAGAACAGGGAATTGCCCAACAGGCTTGCAGGATTTTATCAGTTGACTGATTTGTTGGTAGAGACTCTAGAGATGAGTGATAACAGCATTTTTGAGAAATCTTGAATATTTTTATGAAGATGAAAAATGAAGTCAATAAGGCACACAAAAAACAAAAACTGATTTTTTACAAAAAAATTTATTTTTTACAAAAATGTGTCTCTAACTAAAAAAAAAAATTCTCAGTCCTATCACTTCCGCTTCCTGTTTCATCCTACAGATGAAACATGATCACATGACCCCCAACCAGACATTCAGAGGCTTACAAATCTATCAAAAGGAGGAGAATTTATGAACGAAAAACCGCTCAACCCTGTTGGCCATGGCCAATGATGTGAATTAGGTGGCATGATCTGCCGCAATCAATCTTGGTAAAGATTATCCATAAACTTCCGGCTTGTGTAATGAGTAATTAGCAGCAGAATGCTGGAGCGCTGTTCATTTCAACACCTCCACTAATCTACTTTCAGCTAAACAAGGTTTTAGTTGTTCCTCAGTTTAGGATCTGTTTTTTGCTTTTCTTTTATATGATTTGCAGCGTGGACAACCTGCAGATGCGATCAAAATGATGAAATCTGGCAAAGGTCAACGTGGCCGTAACGTGGCAACCCGATCATCTTTTTGATCAATTTCTGTTTGAAATCGATGAAAACAATTGATCTGGCACGGCTCTATTGCATGCATGGCAGTGGCACGGTTCAGTTTTCTCGTCAGCGGACCCGTCTCCGGCCCCATGTAATGTGTCGACCCCTAACACCCAGGCTGTGCAGAGTGTTGCAGTCTCACCTGTCCACTGGCTCCTCCTGCGTCCCAAGGCTTCTTTGCATCACCGCCGGGCGTCTGTTTCACATGACCCCGAGGCATGTACCAAGAAACGGAACACAGAAGGATGCACCCCAGCAGACAGGTGAGAATGCAACACTCAGCACAGCCTGAGGGAGTTATAGATTACATGGGGGGAGACTTGGGGGCTCAGCAGGCAAGTACTGTAGATTTCCAACTGAATTCCTGATGTGTGTGGGCAGGACACAGATCCCTCTTTCCTCAAATCTGACCAGAGAGGGATCTATCTGTCTAACTGGTGGCCATGGGGTAATGTATGGCCACCTTAACTGGCAGCAAATTTTTACACTCCCATCAATTTTCATCAGAAACAGAGAATACCCTATGTTTTATATCAACGTAGATGATAAGGTACACCTTATAAAAAAGCACACAGAGACACCAGGAGCCCCAATGGAGTAGTATGTTCAAAAAGTTAAAGGGGAACTTCAGCCTAAACAAACACACGGTCATTAAAGGAATATTATCGATACCCAAGTGTTCTAAAATGACAATGTACAAATAATGTCTAAGTAGCTGTGTAAACATTTTCCTACTTTTCATGTTAAATATCAGAGGCAAAAGCTGTAATTTATTGAGGGCCTATATTGGGACAAATCAATTGCAGAAGGGGTGTCTGCTTCAATGCACAGCCAGAATTGCATATCAGACTACAGAAAGCAAATATCAAACTCTGAAAGCAAAAACAATATGAAAAAGCTGTGAGAATTAGTTACATTTCCTCTGCTCTCTTCAGACACTTCAGTCAGAAATAGAGCTCCCAACAGCTGCAGCTCCTGTGTCCTGTCTCTCTCGGTCACACACAGAGCTACACATAGAGTTAACTGACCAAGTGTGAGGGGAATTTCCCCTCTCCTCATGGCTCAGTCAGCCGTCAGTTTTGGCGTCAGTAAACTTTGAGTATTTTGATAACAGTAAACAAAGAAGTTGCTACTAAAATGTATACACCAGTACTTAGCAGACCTTCCTAAACAATTCCTGTGTCAATTGAAAAAAATATGTGAATCGATAGTTATCCTTTAAGTCACATTAGTTATGTTATGTTAATTAAAATAGATAATAGATAGGTAATATAATCTCTTACCCACCCCGTTTTAAAAGAACAGGCAAATGTTTGTGATATCATGAGGGCAGCCATCTTTTTGGTTGAAAGGAGGTGACAGGGAGCATGTGACACAGTTCCAACTGTCCTGTGTCCTGATCACCCTTCCCAGCTGTGCGCGCTAGGCTTCAAATCTCAAATTCAAAATAAAAATATAAAAATAAAAATTTGCGCCAAAAAAAGCAGGAGAACAACAACATCAGAAATCCCATAATGCTTTGCAAAGCAAAAGGGGAAAAATGCCCGGGCAGAAATGATTCTGTGCAGCTAAAAATGAGGCTTGGGTAAGAAAAACAAAGTTCTGATGCTGTGAAACGGTTAAAGAAACTGAGTGCTGCTGAGTAGATTTTTAGTCCGGAGGTTCACTTTAATTGAGAGGATAATTCAAGGAACACAAAAGGTGGGTTGCCAACCATCCAATCAACACTTGGGGGAGAATACTTGTCTCCAGGCGGTACACATGGGATCTGTACACAGGTGGCATTCCTAAAAAGGATACTTGGAACCTAAGGGAGGGAGGAAGTCACCCCTCAAAAGTGTGTGTGTGTGTGTGGGGGGGGGGGGGGGGTGTAAACCACAGAGGAGAAGACCCCCCCCCCCAAAAAAAAAAATATGTAACACATTAAAACCATACGAGGTGGCTTACCTCAAAAGTGACACTACTTACGGTACAAAACAGTTTAACTGTGATTGTGAGCCCAAATGTCTTGCTTCATCGGGCTGATAAACTGTGCCGGGTGCATAAGCAAACTGTGCCGGGTGCATAAGCAAACTGTGCCGGGTGCATAAGCAAACTGTGCCGGGTGCATAAGCAAACTGTGCCGGGTGCATAAGCAAACTGTGCCGGGTGCATAAGCAAACTGTGCCGGGTGCATAAGCATCAGGCGCCCAATGCTTATTTACACTGCACAGATTGTCGGCCTGATAAAGTGAGAAGCCTGGGCTCAAGAAACGCGTTGCCTTGTGCTAATAAACTGTTTGTACCGTAAGTGGTGTCATCTTTGAGGTAACCTCCCTAATTTAATCTTTTAATTATTTTATTCTCTTGGACGCCTCTCCTCCTGTGTGGTGCTATGTTTTATATGCCTATAAGTGCAAAGTAAGCAAGCTTAAAATATAGACTGTATGTATATAATTTTTCCTAACCCTAACACACAATTACTCAATAACCTAGTTTGTGAGCTTTGCTGTCTTCGGCATCAAAAATTTGCATTGAAATAAAAACAACCCTGATTGGCTGTCTGTGGCCCCACCCCTTTTCTGAATTTGAACCCCAGTCATCCAATGACCAACTCTACCAGGTTTGAGGCTTGTGAAGGGACGTAACTAGAAATCACTGGGCCCCCTGCAAAACTTTGGATGGGGCCCCCTCCCACCAAAGAATGTGGTAGAAAGACTGAGGGTAGAACAGTGCTGTACACAAGACCCTGCTGAACGCTTCATAGGGACGGTCTACAAATCTTTGTCTGCAAAACTTTTTATGATTCGTTATCAGTGGCGGAGCAGATGCAGTCATTAGAACAATTGTGCAGAGGGCAGAAAGTTCTTTATCTCCTTGCCCTTAGTCATCAGTCTCTCAGAATGGGGCCCCTGTGGCCTCTGGGTCCCCCGGTGGCTTCATCCCTTGCAAGGTCTATTGTTACGCCCCTGGGCTTGTGCCATTAACAGTGCAAGAATGGCAGCAATTCAATATTCCCCTTGAAAATCAATGTGACTTTTGATTGGCTTTTGTAGGCTCCACTCACTTTCCTGAATATTAATCCCAGTCGCCCAGTGAACAACTATGCAACGTTTGAGAAACCTACCATTAACAGTGTAAAAATGGCCGCAGTTTACATTTTCCCAGTGAAATTTGTCTCCACCCACTTTTTGGTTTTGGGGATAAAAAAAAAGTATCCTATATGTTATTCCAGGTAATGTACTATGTGTGGGCCAAATTTCAGTCAAATCTGTTCAGCCATTGCTGCGTGATTGAGTAACAAACATCCAAACGTTCTCATTTATAATAATATTAGTAAGATATATATTGCTAAGCTGCGTAGACTATGATACATTTTTTTCTTTGATCAAGCATTAAGTTTCATTTTAATTGCCCAGACAATAAGCACTTTCTAATTCCATTCTTAAACTGGAAACCCTGTAAATATCCATGTGAAGACAAAGGTTAGAGGCAGCCGGTGCTCGGGGGCCCGGAATGGAACGTCCCCAGAATGCAGAGAGATGGGTTTCTGCATGATATTACAGCTAAAAGCAGCTAAACAATGACTGAGGGGCTGGAGGAGACACAAGGAGAGGATGATCTCCTCTGTTCTGGCAGAATAAAGCCAAATGCAGCTATTCCATAGAACAGGCTTAGAGTGAATATATTACCCATCTGCTCATTGTGAAACCCGCAAGGTTATGTCGTAAGTCATAGCAGAATGCCAGTAAGACAATTAGTGCAACTCGGAGCATTGCCTCGATTAACCTCACCGATCTCAAGACAACCCGGCTAGCAGAGGGCATGGATGAGACAAGACTCCGCTTCCAAGCCTAACTGACTAAACCGTGTACAGACCAAGTGGCATAGCTAGAAATCCCTGGACCCATCAGTAAAACTTTTGATGTACCTCCAGTCTGTCCAAGTCTCCATCATGCCCTCTATTGACCCCCCTCTCTTTCTGTCCCTTCTCTCCCCTGTTTGCAATAAAGGACACTTGAACTGAGAGCTATGGAGGCTGACATATTTATTTCTTTATAAACCAGAGATTGCATCTGATGAAAAAAATCTACCATTAATGGATACCTTTACATACAGTTGTGCACTGTCGCGGTTTCTATCGATTGTACCACTTTGCAAATTGAAGAAGATGGATCCACACCAGCAAACAGTGTTTCCACAAAACAGGTTTATCAGCCCTTTCCAATCCATTTTTGCGATCACCCAAGTCCTCGCCAGCATTTATTTTTTTTCAGTGTGCTGGGGGGACGTGAATAGTCACAAAAACGCAACTGTAGCTGTTATCCGGAGGGTCTAGAGCTGTGTTCCCCAACTCTGTCCTCAAGGCCCACCAACAGTACATGTTTTGTAGAAAACCACAAACATGTTCAGGTTGGTAGAGTGGGTTTTTCCTACTCATGTAGTAACAGGAGGAGCATTCTGGGTTTGATGCAAATCAAGGTGGCATTAGAGTGGTCAGGATGACGGTGCTGCTCTCTGTTACCACTGGTTAGTGGTCTGTATAGATGGGTAAGGGGGATGGGACAAAAAGACAAAAGAGAATGCACTCAGGGGTGTACTACCTGGCAAGCCTAATAGGGAATGATCTCACCTTTATCCGTTACGGACTAGGCCATACGGGTTTAACTCAGGCTGAAGGCTCCACTCCAGGCTCTCATGTCTGTTTGTCTGATGAAAGGAGAGAGTTTCTCCAGAAATGCATCACATTTAAATAAACTTTTTTTTTTAATTTTCTTAACGGACACCGGATCTCTGCAGGTTTCTTTACCACACGCACAGCACTCTCATCGGCTGATAGCTGTCGCAGGTACTTCTACCGCAGGCACTTCTACCGCTCAGAGGGGTTACACACAGCAATGCGGCTTCTACTAACAGGCACCGGTCCTCCAACACATCTGCGCTACTTCAGCCATACCAGTGTTAGCGAGGCGCCAGCGGCCCCACGGACCAGAGCTGCTAAATCAGTGGGCGGAGAGGAGCCTTACAGCCCGAGTCCCCTGCTCTAAGAGGGACTAACGCGCTGCCACTGGCTAAACCCGTGCACAGGTGGGGTAATTAGTGTCTCAGCAGAGCTGATTAACTACCTCTGCTGATTTCTACAAAACATGCACTGTTGGTGGGCCTTGAGGACAGGGTTGGGGAACAATGGCTCTAGAGCAGGGATGTCAAACCGGTCCATCGAGGGCCGAGGTCCTCACACATTTTTGACACAGATCAAATGAATTGGGTCTAAACCAAGAAAAGTGTGGTCCATCAGTAGAACACATTCCCCTCTTTCTCAGTCCATTATAAACACTGGCATGGAACTGGCCCTCCAGGCCTGGATTTCGACACCTGTGCTCTAGAGCAAGGAGGCGACCAGGCATGGTGCGGGAGGGAGCGGGGCCATTGCCAGCTCTTGTGATGTAGCCCCACCCACCATGCACACATGCCATTGTCATTTTGTTATTATTCAGTGCTACGTAGCGCTGGGAGGGGATCAAAAGGCCAGACCCTATCTGACAATAATCCACATAGGGTGATGCCATGTGAGCTAGAGCTGGCAATAGTGCCCCAAGCCCAAATGATTTAATGTAATATGAGGTGAAGGCAGAGTCGAGGATGGGGTCTGCAGCAGTGTAGGACTAAATCCAACACTTGATCTAAAGGAGATGACGCTGTGCCAGAGTTTTACCGGCAACAGCTCTATCTAGCTGCAGCTAGTTTTCCTTTGTTGGACTCTGTCTGACATTGGACCTATGCAGGACAAGGCCATATGTTGGACATATTCTGACATAGTAGCAACAAGGGTTAAAGTAAACCTGAGACATTGCAATCAAATAGTTGTATACCTGAGTTTTCCTCCAGCCCCCTGCAGGCCATGTGCACCGTCAGTGTCTGTCTGGTCTCCTCCATACTCCGGCTGTTATCTCCAGTATTTGGGAATTATTGTATGTGCAGCTCTGGCAGTGCGCCTTCTTGGTCGCGCTCCTGTAGCCGTGAGCTTACTATGCCTGTGCAGTTGTCTTGTTACTGATCAGATGCAAAACACTCCTGTCCCGATACAGGCAAAACCTGTGCTGGAAATTTGGGCGGTCTATGCCGACGTTAGCTGTAAAGTGAATTATGGCTATAGTGACGTTCAGTCAGTAATTTGGGCGCCGTCAAAAGACAACTCCCAAATTATGAGAAAACACTGTAGTTTGGCCGCAAGCAACAGCTGGAAGCCGAACTGCGTGTTACCCCAGAGTCCACTGCAGCCTGGAAGGGGAATAGTAATTAATGCCGCCGGGATTTTATCAGGAGCAGAGGGGAGTCATTTTTTGGCTTTACCCTGAGCTCAAATTTCCTATGAACGCCTCCTGTCCATGGGAGCATGACCAAGGAGGAGTGAGGCCAGGGTCACGCATGCGCAATAGTCGGCAACTGTCTCCAGGGAGCTGGAGGAAGCCCTGGGTAAGTATTAACCCCTTTGATTGCAATGTCTCGGGAACACTTTAATGAACACATCCAAGGTTAACAATCTACACAGCAGCTTGCAATGTCTAACAGGTTTCAGACCTCCAAGGTCATTACTCATAGCCCTTTTCCAAACAGGTTAGCCATTGCAAGCTGCTCTGTGGATTGCAAACCATTTAAAGCAGACCTCAACTCAGAACTTTAAAAACATTTCTTTGTTACAGATGATCCAAACCCTGCAATAAATCTGCAGTGTTTCTACTTCCTGATTCACGGAAACAAGTAGAAGGTTAACATCCTGTGTTTACAAATTAGCAGCTCTGCAAGGCAGCCAGCTGACACAGTTGAGAGATTAAATGAAGGTGGTGATTCGTCACAGATGAGGGGGAATTACTAATACATACAGGGTGCATTTCTCTCTGTTTTCCTTCTATCCTGTGCAAGAGTTCAGCTCCACTTTAACCCTGGGCCCATCCATTAATGAACATGTTTGTGGAATTACAGTATACTTGTGTGCATATAGTTGGTACACCAGAACCAGCACGCTAGCTGTAGTGGACGCAGATTTTTGACCCTTCTGTGGAATTGTACTATCACTTTGTAAAGTTGTTTTGTGACTGAAGCTGCAAACTACAAAGAGTATACAGAGAAGGGCTGTGACCCGAGGCTGAGAGGTTTCAGCACCCTGGAGAGTACCTGGTAAAGCAGACCTGAACAGCAACCTATAAACTGCCTCTTTCCATCCTCACTGACTCCCTACTACACTGAGGTGCTGGAGAAACACAACTAACCATTTCCCAGAGCCACACTTGTGTCTATTACTGGCTGAACTGAGAACCCGGCACAGTCTCTAACACTGCTCTGTTTAATCCTAAGGAAAAAAGGAAAGAAAAAAGTCTGCCCTTGACCCTTCTCTAAAACAGGAACTACAAGGCTGAATGAGGGAAACTAATGGTAACCAGGACAAACAGGGCCAGATTTGTTCATTTTACTGCCCAAGGCCACTCTAACCAGCCGTCCCCCTTCAATATAGGTAGCGAGATGACCCCTCCCCCCTTCCCTCCAGAATAGGTAGCCACATGACTCCTCCACCCCTTCCCTTTAGTATAGGCAGCCTTATGACCACCCCCTCTCCAGTATAGGTAGCCAGGTGAACCCTCCTCCCTTTTCATCTAGTATAGGTAGCCTGAGGACCCATTCCCCCTCCAGTATAGGTAGCCAGATAACTCCCTTAATCCCTCCCTTTCAGTATAGGTAGCCAGCTTGCCTTCACATCGCAGCAGCCATCAGTGTCACTCACTTCTCCGCTTGTCTCCAGTGCAGAAGCTTCTTCTTCCCCTTCATCTCCAATGTAGCCAAAGTCTGTAGCTGCCCACCACAACTCCAACATGCACAGAGAGCAAGGTGACCGCTGCAATGTCAGCTGGCAGCAGAGTACCATGGTCAGGTGCTCACCTGCATCGCCTTGCATTGCAGGCAGAATTTGCAAGCTTGCAAATGCTGCACCAGTTTTGCCTACTGCTTTGGTGCCCTTGCTCCTCCTGTGGTGCCCTAGGCCATGGCCTAGGTGGCCTTGGCCTAAATCCGGCCCTGAGGACAAGTCAATATAAAACATGTACAGACCTGGGCACCTTGGGTAATTGTCCCAGGGCCCTGAGGCAGCTGTCGGGTCCCTCCTCCCAGGTCTACCCCCAACTTTAGTAAAACGGGGGGGAAAAATAAATCCAAATACATTGCAAAGTGAAAAGTTAAAAAATAGAAGAGAGGGATGATTGAAATTCGCTGTGTACAGTAATTTGTTCATGTTATTTGATCCACAATGAGCCTGCTAGTATAAACCTCCAACATGCCACAATGTCTGGGACTCCCTGTACTGTGCCCATGCAGAGGACACGGGGGCACAAAGGGCATAGAGGAGAACACATGGGGGGCACAGGAGGACACAAAAGGTACTAAGGGGGCATGAGGTACAAAGATGCCCCTTCACCATGGATGCACCAGGTTTAGTATATATATTTTCCTCCTGGTTTTTGTCCTCTTAACCTAGGTGTGCCTTATGGTCAGGAGCGTCTTATAGTCTGAAAAATACGGGGTATATATTGTACTGTCTGCATTTGATTTCAGTGAATTTTATAAAGTACATAAAGAAAAACAGTTTCAGGCATTTTCCATCTTTACTGCCTCTGACTGAAACCAATCCTGGTGTAATTTCTTTCCCTTTTTTCTCCTAGAAACTGAACTGTCATAGCTAGCTTGCTTTGTAAACACATGTGAGCACAGCATAGATCATATTTCAGTAGCTTCTGCACAGGAGTGAAGTGGATTTCCCTTCTCAGCCTCGAGTCGCACTGAACTGCCTCAGCCAATCAGTGAGAAACAGAAATGTGGGAGGGGAGGGGAGAGAACAAGCTTCTCTATCCTCGGCAATGTACCAGAATAGAGCCAGGCTGAATGAGATAAGATGCATTACAGCTGACACATTTATAATTATATTGGAATGCTTGCAATGTAGAGTCAGGTTGTAGACTGCGTAATAAACACATAGCAGTGGGTAAATGGAATTTGATTTTATGGTTGATAATCCTGATTGAAAGGGGGAGACCTGGGTTGCCCATACAGCCAGGTCTGGGGCTCTGGGTGACTGTCTAGCTCGCCCCTATGGAAGTGCCAACCCTGGTCTTCAATCAACCTAGAAGAGCTTTTCCTCTGAGTGCAATACAACTCCAACTCAAGCCCTTTTGTCTGGAATTTTTTTCGTGCACATTGCCCATGGCAACCAATCATGTTTCTAGTTTCAGTGGCAAACCAGCCAATCTCTAGTGACCGACTGACCTTTGGAAGCAGGAGAAAGGTTCCAGGGGCACCAATAGTCTAGTCTTTCTCACATACACTGAGGAAGGCAAATGCAGCGCACAGAGCCACAGATTTCCTGTGCCCCAATTAGAGATTCAAAATATGAAATGAAAAAAACTTACAGACCACAAATAAGAAAAACAGATGCTATGCGTGTCCCTATCACTGATTATACCTCTGCATGCATTCAGCTTACTGAACAGATTGACAGGTTTGTTTTTAAAGGCGACTGTAATGAGAGGGATATGGAGGTTGCCATATTTATTTACTTTTAAGCAATATTCTTTGCCTCTAATACTTTTAGACATAGACCCTGAACAAGCATGCAGCATATTCAGTGTTTCTGACAATGTTGGATATGACAAGATTAGCCACATGCTTGTTATAATAATAATAATAATAATAATAATAATCTGAACATTTATATAGCGCTTTTCTCCTGTCGGACTCAAAGCGCTCAAGAGCTGCAGCCACTGGGACGCGCTCAAGAGGCCACCCTGCAGTGTTAGGAAATCTTGCCTTGAACTCCTTACTGAATAGGTACTTGACCTAGCCAGGATTCGATCCCTGGTCTCCCATGTCAAAGGCAGAGCCCTTAACCAGTACACTATCCAGCCATTGTTACTGGTGCGATTCAGCCACTACTGCAGCCAAATAGATCAGCAGGGCTGCCAGGCAACTGGTAGCGTTTAAAGCGGACCTGAACTCAGAACTTCCTCTAAAAGATAAACAACAGCATAATAAACTTTAAAGAAAACATTTTTTTGGAATAGCGGATACAAAACCTGCAATCAATCTGCAGTGTGTCTACTTTCTGCTTTCATGGAAGCAGACATATTATTAACATCCTGTGTTCACCTGTCAGCTCACTGCTGTGGCAATCAGCTGTCACAGCAGAGAGGAAATTAGACAGGCTAAAATATCTAAATACATACAGGGGGTATTTCTCAAGGTTTTCCTTCTGCCCTGTGCAAGAGTTCAGGTCCTCTTTAAAAGGAAATAAATATGGCAGCCACCCTTTCCATTTCATTGCAGTTGTCCTTTAAATGTTCCCAAGGCGGAGGCCTCCATTAATATCTTGCTATGGGCCCCAATAAATTGCTGTTATGCCTCTGAGCAGAATAACATCGGATGCAGCAGCGAATAAAACAATGCGCATTCTCCGGCAATCCATTCAAAGGACGACTCCAGCCTAATATCTCATTTTTACATGGAGAGGCAACATCTGCCGTCAAAGGCTTTATTTAAAATTTGGTAAACAAAGTAAAAATTATTGTTCAGTTACTCTCCGGGGCCGTAAATTTCCACCCTCCAGCGGAGGCATCCAAACCAGCGCTCAATTTATGGCTGGCAAGCCGGCTTTACATTCCTGTCCATCCTCTGAGAGATGAATCTATCGGCCCCGCCTGAGCTGTGGCCCCGCTCGGCTGATCGTACAGCTGGGGTTCTGCGTGCCTCTATTAGTTCTGGAGAAGAAACCGGTGACTTCATAGATGGCGATGTCCCTAATGAGGCGACGGATCACTGCGGGAACGTCTCGTGTTCTTACACCGCTCAGAAATCTTTTCATCAGATCTTCTATCAAAACGCCGGCGACATCAGATTAAGACACCCTGCGCCTGTAAAACGCAGCCAAATCAATCTGACTCTTTTGCATGGCACGTCCGCAGAATGCAAAGAAGCCCGGGCAAAAAACTCAGCGCTCTGTCACAAGTGGGCCAAGAAAAAAAAAAGAAAGCGTGCTTATTTGGGTCATCGCTTTTTTGGGACAGTTTCATGATGCAAATACCTAACAGAAAAACTCAAAAAACCAAAACAAAAAACCACTAGATACCCAATTTGGGGCATAAAGTACTAAGTACTGAAGAAAAAAAAGGTTATATAGTTCAGCAGGCAACCATGGGCAGTTGCCTAGGGCCTGGGGAGAGTTTAAGGGCTGGTGGATACTAGCCCCAACCAAATCTTACTAAAAAAGCCAGGTGATCATCAGATGTGGGCAAAAACAACTACCGTATCTTGCCTACAGCCCCATTTCAATCCTTTTCTGCAGTTCAGCTTTTTCACAGCCAAACAGACCTTTGAACAGTTACATTTTTGCAGTATTGTTTGAAATTATGCATAGCAGATTTTTGTTATAAAAAAAAAGAAAAAAAAAAGAAAGTAAAATTTCGTTGTTTTTTTTTATTATTATTAAAAAGGGATGTCAGAGAGAAAGTGGGCTGTACCAGAACAGTACTGGACTTTGGCATCCGGCAATTTAGCTCCCTTCCAGTAAAGTGCGGATTAGAATGGGCCAGGCCTGGATAATTTCAACTTAAAGTATGCCGAAGATGAACTGCTGTTTAAGAAATGGAGGCTACAGAGATGTGGGGACATGTGTGCAGAGCCTTACTGGCAGTGGCGTAGCTAAGGAGCTCTGGGCCCCAGTGCAAGCTTTACATGGGCCCCCCCAAGCACTCTATGCATAACAATTAATACGGCCCACTAAACCTGCCAAGGACAACCACAGTGTCAGAGGTACAAGACGGGGATGGGGAACAGAGTGTTCATGATTACTACCATTCAAAGCATCTAAGTGATTATTATACGCACAGGACCAATAAAGATCTATAACTGCTGTTGAGGAAGGGTCTTACGGGGGCCCCTCTGGCCCAAGGACCCCGATGCGGTCACAACCTCTGCAACCCCTATTGCTGCGCCACTGCTTACTGGTCTTCCTGATCACTCCTGTTAGGCTCTGTTTCCCCACAAATTGCTCCAGTAGCGTCCGCGTCTTTAGAAAGTCACCGACCTGTGACACAGAGGTACTTCCCTGTACATGTGCAGTACGTTCTCTTCACCCCCCTTGTGACCGCGCTTGCCTTTCTCCTGCATTCCCGTCACATGCTCCAATGAAAAATGGCTGCTACCAGAGCAAATTGCACTGAGCCTCACAGGAGTGATGAGGAAAACCAGTAAGGCTCTGCACACATGTACCCATATCTCTGTAGCCTCCACTTTCAAACAGCAGTTCACCTCAGGTATTGTTTAGCATGTGTATGTTCCCGGCAGTGTGAAGCGGCTGAGTGTGGAGGCCGAAACACTTTCCCTGCCTCTTCTTCCACTACGGATTACGTAGCCTGTCCTCTGGTGGCATAGTTAGGGGTCCAGCTATTGCGGGCACCCAAATTACAGTGTTTCCCTTCAGCGCCGCTATAGCCGTAATAACATTTTGGTCTATGGGACCGCTCAATGCAGACACTGCATGGCTCAGAGCAGGCACCAATAAGACCTGCCTCAACCCTTTCAAGGGGCATGTCCATTGTTAAAGGAGAACAGGAAGGACCCTGAAGACAATGAACAGCTGGAGGATGGTCAGCAGCGGGTAATCTAGCCCACCATGGGTTTCATTCACATTTTTCCCCCACAACAAGGGTACTTTAAAGTGGACCTGAACTCTTGAAGAAGGACAGAAGAGAAACAGATGCACCTGCTCCTTGCGCGTAACCAACCCCTCCCTCTAGATTGTAAGCCTTTGGCAGGGCCCTCTCCCCTTGTGTATCATACTTGACTGTGTGCACTTTACCCAGATTTATAGAACTTGTATTACCACTACCATCCAGTGTATGATCTGGCATTGTATAACCATCTGCATTGTGTTGTGTATCTTACTGCTTATTACCTGTATTGTTGTATCTATTGTCTATTACCTGTATTGTGCTGTCACCCATGTTATTGTCTGTAATCCTATTTATTGTACAGCGCTGCGTAATATGTTGGTGCTATATAAATCTAATAAATAATAGAGAGAAATCCACCCTGTACGTATTTAGATAGTTTAGCCTGTTTAATTTTCCCCACATCTGTGTCTAATCACAAGTTGTAATTTGATCTCTCCCAGTGTCACATGACTGGCATGGCAGAGATGGGAGATAAGCTCATTTGAAAGCACAGGCTGTTAACAATATGTCTGCTTCCATGAATCAGGAAGTAGAAACAGCACAGATGTATTGTAGGATTTGTATCAGCTGTAACAAAAAAATTTTTTTGTTTAAAGGTTATTATTCTGTTGTAAATCTTTTAGAGCAAAGAGGACGTTCTGAGTTCAGATCTGCTTTAAAGTGTTCCTGAACTCTTGCGCAGGACGGAAGGAAAGCATAGAGGAATGCACCCTGTATGTATTTAGAAAGCTTAGCTTGTCTAATTACCCCTCACCTGTGACTAAGCACAACTGTAATTTGATCTCTCAGCTGTGTCAACTGGCTGCCTCCACAGAGCAGCTAATTCGCAAACACAGGATGTTAACCTTATGTCTGCTTCCATGAAAGCAGGAAGTAGACACTCTGCAGATTTATTGCAGAATTTGTTTCAGCTGTAACAAAGAATCATTTTTCTTTAAAGTATTCCAGAGAGGAGTACATGTACAAGTCTTATAGATACCTGGGGCTTCCTCCAGCCCCATCCACACAGATTGCTCCCACACCGCTGTCCTCAGTCTTCTCCCTCTTCGGTAACGGGTCCCGTAAGTTCGGCCAGTCGACGCATGCTCCTCCGTCTCGAGCTACAAGGGCAGAGACACAGACAGCCCACCCCCAGGCCTGGCCTGTGCAGTCAAAGTTTATGCATGAAAGGAGGAGGCCCCACAAAACATAACGAACTTGTAGACGTTTTACGATCAATGAACTAAAAGAGAAAGTAAAACACTTGACGTCTCAAATCAGGCCGGGGCTGCAGATGACTGAGCAGTGTGCCAGCAGCACCCGGCAGTGAGCTGCAGCAGTGGTCCTCCCGGTGAGGACAATGGCATCTTTGATTCCATCCCTCCCACCTTCAGACCAGCGAGTGGGAAGCGCTGGTAGATTGGCCGGGCTCTGTTCCTTCATCAGACGCATTATTGGAAATATTTTCTACCAGAGTGTTTTTATGTACGTTTTATTGCTGTGCTGACTGCGTGTCTTTTGCTCAGAGTTATCCATTATCGACCCAAACGTTATCGCACTGATGTAATTTCATTTTATACGTATTTATATATGTAATTTGCTGAAAGCTGAAAAAGTCAAACTAGCCGTGTGCATCATTCAACTGTCTCACTCCCGCAGACCTGCTAGCAGAGGAATTACTGATGTGCTCCGGGAAATGCTACTGTCTAAGCTGTAATTCTGATCTTCTGGCCTGAGGGCAGCATCACTAAGGCTGGGTTCACACTAGGATGCAATCACAGCGTAGGTCTAAATGGCACGGTCAGCACATACGCTCAGCGGATGTCCTTTCACAGTGACCACTGTGCTTCCATCACCACCCATCTGTTCCGTCGCTTCTCCAGTCATCCACGCTGTGCCCCGCTCATCTGGAGACCAGGAAACATGGGGCTTCCTGTTGGTTTGTTGAAAAAAAAAAGTGTATCCTACCTAGCAACATGGAGGATTCTCATTTGTCCACATAAAAAAATAAGAATTTTCGCTGTTGCAGGAGGATTCCCAATGGGTTCTTTTGCAAACCAACAGGAAGACCTATGCTTCCTGGTCACCAGGACAAGCAGGGATGGCAGCACAAAATTTCCAAGGGACAGGTGAGCGATTTTTGTGCGGCGGGAAAGCCTAGTGGGAATGGCCTGGAGAGAGTCTAGGGCCTGGTGGATGCTAGACCCCACCAAATCTTACTTAAAATCAGGGTTGGATTTTCTATAAGGCACTGATGATGGAAAGGCAGTGCTCCCCTCCCCGAGCGCTTCACTCATTCCCTATGCAGAGTCCTGATGTGATATTAAATAAGAGATTACTCAACCTGCTCTCGGCATTCAACTGCTGAGATCTCCCTTCTGTCAGGGGCACCTCTAGCTACCTAATACTTGGGGACACCGCTAGCTACCTAATATTGAGGTCCTTTAGCTACTTAAAACTTGGGGGCAACTCTAGCTACTTAACGTTGAGGGTACCTCTGGCCACCTAATACTAAGGGGCACCTGTAGCTACCTAAGATGGGAAAGGGAAGTAAGGGAGAAGTGACAGCTGGACCAGGCAGCACACTTGCGGTGAGGTTCAGCGGGGGGGTTGTAGATTCCTAGAGGGCAAAGTCTAAGGTGCTAAGACATCTGTGCCTATAGGCTCCTCTGAGGTAAATCCGGGCCTGCTTAAAATGCCAGGCAACCATCAGTGGTGGGCAAAACCTGCTATCTTGCCTAGAGCCCCATTTTATCTTAATTATTTTCTGCTGCTAAGCAAGCATAATAGTGCCTGAAAGATGGCTTTAAGAATTTCCAAGCAGTGGTGCTCACCGCCAGGTCGTGATCACGCTTACGCGTGGATTCACGACCATTTTGACGCATTCCGCCTCGGACACGAAAATCCGTGAATAGATTTTCAACCACGAAAATCTACTTCGGCTTCGCGTGAATGCGGACAGAAATCCGCATTCACGCTCGTGAAACCCGGGGCTGAAGTCGTGGTTTGCGGAAATGCGTCAAACTATGCGGAAGTGACACATTGCAGGCCAATCAGAGTGCCCCAGCCAGGCCCTAGCAACCAATCACAGGAGGGGAGCTATGCCCTCCCCTCCTGAATATAAAGCGGCGGCCATGATGGAAAAGCTCTGTCCTTGCTACTAGACTGTGGTGCTGAGAGGATTATCCCCAGGCCATTGTTGTTTGAGCAAGTGCATTTATTGTGTTAAAAACAAAGCGTTTTTTTTGCTAACACTGCTCTTATACTGTACACAGTTAGCTAGTCAGTGAGTGATTGCTGTAGTTAGTTGTAGTCAGTGTAGTGTAGTGGGAGTGTGGGAGTCTAGTGATTATTTAACTGTGTGTAGTGCTGTGCAGGCAGGTTCAGTGCTGCAGTGTAGTGGGAGTGGGGATTATCTGTGTGTAGAGTGCAGGCAGGCAGGTTAGTGCAGCTGCAGTGTTCACTTGTATATTCCAGTGACAGTTATACACTTGTACTATTTGCAGGCAGCCAGTCACACCGCCAGCGCCGCCACTCTCTGCCAGCGCTGTTCATTCATTCTGTCAGTGACCTTGTGCCGTGCCCAGTGCCCACTGCTCGCTCGCTGGCATATGAGCATCTCATCACACAGTGTGACATCCTTGTGTGCCCACTGCATCCTTCAGTGACCTAGTTGTATATCCAGTGCCCACTGCTGTGCCCACTGCATCCTTCAGTGACCTTGTACTGTGGCCACTGCATCCTTCAGTGACCTAGTTGTATATCCAGTGCCCACTGCTGTGCCCACTGCATCCTTCAGTGACCTTGTACTGTGGCCACTGCATCCTTCAGTGACCTAGTTGTATATCCAGTGCCCACTGCTGTTCCCACTGCATTCTTCAGTGACCTTGTACTGTGGCCACTGCATCCTTCAGTGACCTTGTACTGTGCCCACTGCATCCTTCAGTGACCTTGTACTGTGCCCACTGCATCCTTCAGTGACCTAGTTGTATATCCAGTGCCCACTGCTGTGCCCACTGCATCCTTCAGTGACCTTGTACTGTGGTCACTGCATCCTTCAGTGACCTAGTTGTATATCCAGTGCCCACTGCATCCTTCAGTGACCTTGTGCTGTGCCCACTGCATCCTTCAGTGACCTTGTACTGTGCCCACTGCATCCAGTGATTCATTACTAGCAACATGTCTGGCAGGGTTTCGCGGGGTGAGAGGAAAGGGAGTTCAATTGCCTCAGCCACTTCTGGGACTGCTCCACGTCCAGGGAGAGGACGCCCAGCTGTACGTGGTCGTGATGCAGCAGAAAAGGGGGCAGCAAAGCCTGGGCCGAGTCAGCGGACGCCATTGTCCAAATATTTTAAAGTTTCTGGTCCCCGTGTGGTGGTTGAGCAAATGGAACCTGACGTACTCATGGACATCATGACTTCCTCCCAGACCTCTACTGTGAGCACCACTCCAAGCAGTAGCAGCAGCAGCCAACATCCCACGCTTGTTGTGACATCCACCCCAGCACCCACTGGTCAGCAGCCCTCCCAGGATGACAGCGTTCTGTCCCTCAGTCCGGCATCTGGGAACCTGCTGATGCAAGAAGCACAGGACTTACTGGGGACTGATGTGACAGAGATTGAGATCGGGCCACAATCACAAGCGTTGTTGAGTTCTGGTGATGAAGAAGAGGGGTCTGTGTCTGGGGATGTAGGGACAGAAGAGGAGGCGGGGGAGTCAGAGGAAGAGCTGGATTATGATGATGCTGCTGATGATGACGTTGTGGACCCTAACTATGTGCAGCCTGCTGAGTCCATGGAAGAATGGTCAGAGCAGGATGACGAGTCACCTCGGCCTAGGCAAGGATATCGCCATATGTCAGGCAGGGGCATCGGCAGCAGTGGGCGTGGAGGAAGTAGACAGGACACTGCTTCAGCCGGCACCACCACCATGCAACCCCCGGCAACTACTACCACACATTGCTCCGCTGCACCCTCTGCTAGTGGGGGTCGCAGTAAATTAAAGTCACCAGTGTGGGATTGCTTTGAGGAATGTACTGATGACAAAAGGTATGCGGTGTGCAGGTTATGCAGCAAAAGATTGAGCCGTGGGAAAAGTCTGAGCAAGATGGGTACCTCATCCCTCCAGGGCCACCTGAGAAGCCGCCACTGCCGCGAGTATGCGGACTTTAAGAGGAAGCAGGCACTGCTGGCAGGGGTTCCTGAGAGCAGAAGGCCCACCAGCGCAGCAGCATCCTCCCTCCCTCAGGGTCGTGAATCCCCCACAGCAGCAGCAGTAGTAGCACGCAAGCGCTCTTCCACCTCGGCTGCTCAGGACACAGACATTGAGGCTGGCAGCCAGTGTTCGTCTCTCTCCTCTGTCTCCCCTGCATCCCAGCGTCGTCAGACCCTGCTGAGCGACACCTTTCAGGGTCTGACCAAGCCTCTGCCTCCAAGCCACAGGCGGATCCGCAAACTAAATGGCTTGCTGGCCCGGGCCATGGCATCACAGCTGCTTCCCTACTCCCTGGTGCAGGAGGGGAGCGCCATGCGGATGCTGCTCCAATTTGGCATCCCCGAGTGGCAAGTCCCCAGTCGCCACTATTTCAGCAGGAGCGCGATCCCAGCACTCCACAAGTTTGCGGTGGAAAACGTGGCCCGTTCCCTGGACTACTCTGTGGGCAAGCGGGTCCACGTGACCATGGACTCGTGGAGTAGCAGATTTGGGACAGGTCGCTACCTGTCCTTTACGGCCCACTGGGTGACACTGATGGAAGGGTGGGAGGACAAGAGCGCATCAGCCCAGCTAGTGGTGCCACCACGCGGGATCAGGGGGGATGCAGAAGGGTCCTGTCACGACACTCCCTCAGCACCCGGAAAGCAAGCCCGCCTCGGCAGCAGCAGCGCCAAGCCTCGGCACTGCCAAGCCCTTTTAAAATTGGTGACCCTGGGGAAGGAGAGGCTTACAGCCACCAACGTCCTGGCCGCCCTCAGGAAGCAGGAGCGGAGGTGGCTGACCCCCAGAGGCATGGAAGTGGGGTATGTGGCAGCCGATAACGGGGCCAACCTGGTGGCAGCAGTGCAGCAGGGAAACCTCCAGCACATCCCCTGCTTGGCCCACGTGCTCAATCTTGTGGTGCAGCGCTTCTTGCGCACCTACCAGGGGATGAGCGAGCTGCTGCAGGATGCCCGGGCGGTGGTACGCTTTTTCCGCCTGTCAGCCACTGCCTCTGCACTCTTGTCCACCTTACAGCAGCAGTATGGAAGGCCACAACACCGGATGATCATCGACATGCCAGTTCGCTGGAATTCGACTCTGGCCATGTTGGAGCGGCTGTGTCAGCACAGGCTGGCTCTTAGGGCCTACATGCTAGACCCAAGTGTCCCCAGCAACCAGCAAGTCCCCATGATTACTGCCACTCAGTGGACACTGATGCAGCAAGTATGCCTGGTGCTGAGTCCCTTCCTGGAGGCAACCAAGATGGTCAGTGAGGAGCGGGCCTCTGTGTGCCAGTGGGTGCCCTTGGTTTGTCTACTGGAGCAGGCAATGGACAATTTAATTGAGCGTGGGGATGAAGCCCTGAGGCAGTTGGAAGAACAGGAGCAGATGGCAGCACAGTCCAGCTCAGAGGAGGGCTCACAGCAGGTAGTGGAAGAGTTGGAGGTCCCTAACCTGAATGAGGAGGAGGAGGAGGAGCAGAGTGCAGCAGGCGTTGTACGTGGATGGCGGTTTGAGGAGGACAACGACATGGCACAGGAAGAGGACAGGCATGCGTTATGGGACAATGGCGAGGACGAGGAAGATCTTGCTGGCAGGGCCCACTTGTTTCCCATGGCTGTGCACATGTTGCGCTGCCTTCGCAGGGACCCCCGGGTGATCCAGATGCGTTCAAGAGAGGACATCTGGATTACCTTGATGCTTGATCCCCGTCTGAAGGGGAAGCTGGGAGACTTAATGACGCCATCCACCACCGAGCAACGCACAAGGTAGTTGAAGGAGGCCCTTGTGCGCAGACTACTGGAAGCATTCCCCCAGCCTTCCACCCCCACTGTAACTGCTCTGCCAAGCCAGCAAGAGGTGCCTGCCATTGCCACTAGCAGCACAACAACCACCACCAGCAGCAGCAACTGGCGCTCCGGAGACCTGAAGAGCCTAAGCAAGAGCCTGTATGCAGTGCAGCAGCCCAGAACAGAGGTGCCCGCCACAGCATCCACCACCAACCAGCACAAGCAACGACTGACCACCATGGTGTCTGACTATATGGGGTCATCCAGCGGGCTCAATGACACCGACAGCCCCGTGGACCCCTTGGAGTACTGGGTCAAGAGACTGGACATCTGGAGCGAGCTTTCCCAGTACGCCCTGGAACTCCTATCCTGCCCTCCTTCCAGTGTCCTCTCAGAGAGATGCTTTAGTGCGGCCGGTGGCGTGGTCACAGAGAAGCGCTCTCGGCTCTCCCACGCCTCTGTGGACAAACTCACCTTCCTGAAAATCAACCAGGCTTGGGTGGAAGGTGAGTTTCTGGCCCCTATTGTCGGACACAGGGGGACATGAAGTGGCTGCTGCATGTGCTGTTGTTAACTATGCCTGCCTTTATAAAGACATTTACTACCTGCCTAGTGCCTACCTTGGTTAATTTTTTGGTGTTATGGCACTACCAGTAAGTTGCCATGGTCCTCCTTCTGAGCTGCTGAACTGACCGCCCGCTTTGTCCTCCTGACTCAGTCGCTACTACACTCTGCGTTCACACTGCCCGGGTCACCGGGTGCATTTAATTTTTTGGCCAGCACTATGACGCTGTGCTACTACTACTGTGCTGCTGCTGCTGAACTGACCGCCCGCTTTGTCCTCCTGACTCAGTCGCTACTACACTCTGCGTTCACACTGCCCGGGTCGCCGGGTGCATTTAATTTTTTGGCCAGCACTATGACGCTGTGCTATTACTACTGTGCTGCTGAACTGACCGCCCGCTTTGTCCTCCTGACTCAGTCGCTACTACACTCTGCGTTCACACTGCCCGGGTCACCGGGTGCATTTAATTTTTTGGCCAGCACTATGACGCTGTGCTGCTACTACTACCACCAGTATGTTGCCGTGGTCCTTCTGTGCTGCTGAACTGACCGCCCGCATAGTCCTTCTCCTGACTCAGTCGCTACCACCACTGCACTCTGCGTTCACACTGCCCGTGTCCACTGACAACTCTGCTGCGATGTCATTGCTAATTGCTGCAAAAATAAAAAAAAAATTAAAAAAAAAATTACAAAAACCTCTCTGGAGCCTTTTTGCCGTCAGCCACTCATCCTCCTCCAGCGGTACCTTCGCCGCCAAGTGCCATTGGAACTCGCCTTCACCTCTTTGACTGCTTAATGCGTATATCCCTTTTTAAAACCACTTATTACCAATTAATAGCCCCATTTAAAGTGTTGATTTCACTTTAAAATCCATTTTCTCTAGAAAAAATTTTTTGGGGGGAATTTTTTATGTTGAAGTTATGTTGCCCCTTATCACCTCGATAATCCATGCTATTTGGGGGACTGTAGCATGTATGGGGGCTTTGTTATTAACGTTAAAAGAAAATCCGCCTCCGGGCGTGAATACGCCATTCACGGGAAAAAATCCGCGTGGTTGCGTGGACGCGGACGAAAATCCGCATGCGTCGGGGCCGAATGCGGATTTTTTTTTGCAACCACGCGGATTTCCGAATTCGTGGATGAGGCACATCCGAGCATCCCTGTTTCCAAGGAAGAGAAGGTGCACCTATAAGGGGAATCTGCCACCCAAATCTGCTACTCAAAGGAAAAAGGCAATTCTCACGATGCAAATTTTAAACAGAAAGTGGGAGAAAGCTTAAGGCAGCCATATACTCTTTGATTGCCACCAGATCGACCAGCAGATAGATCCCTCTGTGATCTAATTAGATCAAAGAGGGACTATTGGCTGCCTACACTGCAAACAGATTTTGAATCGATTTCACTATGAAATCAATTCACAATCTGTGGAGCTGCCGCTGCCGCCCCCCAGCATACCGTACATTACCTGATCCGGCCGGTGCGAGTCCCCCGGTCTCCACTGTCCTGCTCTGGGGTTCAGCTGCACTTTACTTCCTGTCGGGGTAAGTTCAAACAGTAGAGGGCGCTCTACTGTTTAAATTTCCCCCAACAGGAAGTAAGTGAAGCCAGCCGGAGCCCAGCGCAGAGAAAGGACCGCGGGGACATGCACCGGTGGTACAGGTAATGTATTGCTGCTAGCGTCGGTCGGGCATTCGAATGCCGCTATCGACGCACTCCCGACCCGCCGGCGATCGAGCAAAATTTTCAGCACGGACAGATCGACGGGATCAATTTCAGACGGAAATCGGTCGATCAGTCAGCGTTTGCGCATCGATTTCACAGCAGATTCGATCGCAGTGATCGAATCTGCTGTGTATCGGCGGGAAATTGAGTAAGTGTATGGGCAACTTTAGGAGAAAAAGATTAGGGCCCTTATTCAATTCACTTTTTCTCCTCGGTGGTATTTACACATCTTATCAATAGAAAGCTCTTCAAGCCACCAGCAAGAAAGAAAATCCTCAGAAAAATGTTGACAATACTTCTTTTTCGCCTACTTTTTGGTATTTTTTCAATTGCAACTTATCTCATAGCAGTAAACAAAAGTGAATTGCTAATTCAGACAGTCAGCGGGGAATCACACACTGTATTTTGTGATAGTGGGAGAGGAATGTCTGAAGGTGGCCATTTACATTACAATATCGTATCTGTCATGTACAGAAGACTTGTAATGATTATCAGTTACCCCCTGATCTCTAACTGGTGGTCACATAAATATAAAAAATACAGCTTTCCATGTTTCTCCCTCCCCCTCACATGGCTTCCCTGGTGATCTAGAAAGGGCCAAACATAATGCAAAGTGGGGAAACCACTTGTGGGACGAATATGACAGCTCTGCAGGCCGTAGTTTGCCATGTATGTCATAGAGAGTTTAAAGGCCGGTCCATGTCATTTAGCTCCAGGATTCATGGCGCCCAGCATTGAAGGATTGGCAGAATTCAACTCAATATGTACATTTTTGGCAAACCGGCGATTGGGCAAGTTCTGCAGTCAAATACATTTTCCGAGACGCTGCATGTAGCTTCTAGCGCCGGGTGTGTTTGCGGTTTCATATATCATTATTTCAGATTTATTAAAAAATAAATAGCATATTTATAAAAAAAAACAGGGGGAATCAGACCCCAGAAACAGAGAGCTCTGTTGGTGGGGAGAAAAGGGGGGGAGAGATCACTTGTGTGCTGAGTTGTGCAGCCCTGCAGCGAGCACTTAAAGCTGCAGTGAGCAATTTCACAAAAAAATGGCCTGGTCTTTAGGGGGGTTTAACACTGCAGTCCTTAAGTGGTTAAAATCGGGAAAAAAAACGAAATCGGGAGAAAACAGAGACCGGCACTGGTGAAAATCGGAAATTCCTTGGAATTGGACATTTCCTACCATCCCTAGAGGCAACACAACAGTTAAATTGTATTAACAAAGAGATCTTATTCTTCTTAAATCCCCCAGGTTGGCTCATCCTGCCTCACCACGTCCAGCGTGGACTTCTGAGGCCTCCCAGTCAGGCTGGACCACACAGCTACCTCCACCTTCCATGACAGCCAGCGACCCCTCCAACCCTGAGCTATAAATAGCCTGAGCTGTAAAGCAAAATTTAATACCAGGGCTTGTCACAGTCCCGCTAATTTAAGGGAGGACATGTGACTTCAAGCGATGGTGAGCCAAGACAGGCGAGTTTAGATTGTCATCCATCATTTCTGGGCTACATTATCAGTCGTGAGACAAGGCCGGGGACTCAAGCGGAGGAGAGGATCGATAAAGTCACACCGATGGGTAACTGATACACCTGGCTGCCTCATTACCAGGAGAGCCTCCCCAGAGGCGGGAGAGATCAGAGAGATCAGAAAGGCATGGGAAAATGCAGCATGTGGGGGGCTACAGGAGACACTTAAAGAGGAACTTTAGCTAAAAAGGGGATAAGCAAATAAATCAATACATTGCAAAGTGAGTAGTTAAAAAATAGAAGAGATGCCAAGAAATGATTGATATTAATTTGTTCAAATTGTTTGATCCACAATCAGCCTGCATCATCTTTACTACTGGCATGGCAGACCTGAAAAAAAACAGAACGCACCAACTGCCATTATCTATAACCACACCCACTGTGATAGGCTAAAAGTTTTTTTTTGTACATATACACATGCACAGAGTGAGGTTCTGGTTGCTTAGTGGTTGGAAATAGTCATTTCCCACAATGCAACAAGGCTCTCACAGTGTGACATCACACTGTGGGAGGGGTTAAACCACAGTATCAGCCAAAGGGCTGTTTTTTATAGTTATGCACAGAAGGAGATACTGGTTGCTTGGCAGCTGTTATTTCCCACAATGCAACAAGGCTCACAGACAGGAAAGTCCTGACATCACACTGTGGGAGGAGTTTTACCACACTATCAGTATCACTATCACTCTACCATCTCAAAGTGGATTAGGAGGGTAAAGGAATAGCAAACATGGAGGAGATCATTCTTACATCTTAAGATGGGATTGATACATGTATTAACATTTGGTCCTTGGCCTGGTATCAAAGCTTCTGATGACTGTAAATCATTGGTGGCTGGGTGAGGAGCGAGTCTCAGGACTTTTTCTCTCAAACGTCTTCATATGCTTCCTCTTTTCTTGCCTTTTCTTTCTCACTTTTCTATCTCCATTTGGGCCACTTGCTACTTCAAGTCAAACCGGGAATAAGCCTGCAGCCAGTGGAGTCGCACCTGTAACAAGCACACCATGCAGCCAGTGGAGTCGCACCTGGGGCAAGCCTGCATTCAGTGGAGTCACACCTGGAGCAAGCCTGCAGCCAGTGGAGTCACACCTGGAGCAAGCCTGCAGCCAGTGGAGTCACACCTGGAGCAAGCCTGCATTCAGTGGAGTCGCACCTGGAGCAAGCCTGCAGCCAGTGGAGTCGCACCTGGGGCAAGCCTGCAGCCAGTGGAGTCGCACCTGGAGCAAGCCTGCAGCCAGTGGAGTCGCACCTGGAGCAAGCCTGCAGCCAGTGGAGTCGCACCGGGAGCACAGCCAGTGGAGTCGCACCTGGAGCAAGCCTGCAGCCAGTGGAGTCGCAACCGGGAGCAAGCCTGCAGCCAGTGGAGTCGCAACCGGGAGCAAGCCCGCAGCCAGTGGAGTCGCAACCGGGAGCAAGCCTGCAGCCAGTGGAGTCGCAACCGGGAGCAAGCCTGCAGCCAGTGGAGTCGCAACCGGGAGCAAGCCTGCAGCCAGTGGAGTCGCAACCGGGAGCAAGCCTGCAGCCAGTGGAGTCGCACCTGGAGCAAGCCTGCAGCCAGTGGAGTCGCAACCGGGAGCAAGCCTGCAGCCAGTGGCGTCGCAACCGGGAGCAAGCCTGCAGCCAGTGGAGTCGCACCTGGAGCAAGCCTGCAGCCAGTGGAGTCGCAACCGGGAGCAAGCCTGCAGCCAGTGGAGTCGCAACCGGGAGCAAGCCTGCAGCCAGTGGAGTCGCACCGGGAGCAAGCCTGCAGCCAGTGGAGTCGCAACCGGGAGCAAGCCTGCAGCCAGTGGAGTCGCAACCGGGAGCAAGCCTGCAGCCAGTGGAGTCGCACCTGGAGCAAGCCTGCAGCCAGTGGAGTCGCAACTGGGAGCAAGCCTGCAGCCAGTGGAGTCGCAACCGGGAGCAAGCCTGCAGCCAGTGGAGTCGCACCGGGAGCAAGCCTGCAGCCAGTGGAGTCGCACCGGGAGCAAGCCTGCAGCCAGTGGAGTCGCACCGGGAGCAAGCCTGCAGCCAGTGGAGTCGCACCGGGAGCAAGCCTGCAGCCAGTGGAGTCGCACCGGGAGCAAGCCTGCAGCCAGTGGAGTCGCACCGGGAGCAAGCCTGCAGCCAGTGGAGTCGCACCGGGAGCAAGCCTGCAGCCAGTGGAGTCGCACCTGGAGCAAGCCTGCAGCCAGTGGAGTCGCACCTGGAGCAAGCCTGCATTCAGTGGAGTCACACCTGGAGCAAGCCTGCAGCCAGTGGAGTCACACCTGGAGCAAGCCTGCAGCCAGTGGAGTCACACCTGGAGCAAGCCTGCATTCAGTGGAGTCACACCTGGAGCAAGCCTGCAGCCAGTGGAGTCGCACCTGGGGCAAGCCTGCAGCCAGTGGAGTCGCACCTGGAGCAAGCCTGCAGCCAGTGGAGTCGCACCTGGAGCAAGCCTGCAGCCAGTGGAGTCGCACCGGGAGCAAGCCTGCAGCCAGTGGAGTCGCACCGGGAGCAAGCCTGCAGCCAGTGGAGTCGCACCGGGAGCAAGCCTGCAGCCAGTGGAGTCGCACCGGGAGCAAGCCTGCAGCCAGTGGAGTCGCACCGGGAGCAAGCCTGCAGCCAGTGGAGTCGCACCGGGAGCAAGCCTGCAGCCAGTGGAGTCGCACCGGGAGCAAGCCTGCAGCCAGTGGAGTCGCACCGGGAGCAAGCCTGCAGCCAGTGGAGTCGCACCGGGAGCAAGCCTGCAGCCAGTGGAGTCGCACCGGGAGCAAGCCTGCAGCCAGTGGAGTCGCACCGGGAGCAAGCCTGCAGCCAGTGGAGTCGCACCTGGAGCAAGCCTGCAGCCAGTGGAGTCGCACCTGGAGCAAGCCTGCAGCCAGTGGAGTCGCACCTGGAGCAAGCCTGCAGCCAGTGGAGTCGCACCTGGAGCAAGCCTGCAGCCAGTGGAGTCGCACCTGGAGCAAGCCTGCAGCCAGTGGAGTCGCACCTATAGCAAGCCTGCAGCCAGTGGAGTCGCACCTGGAGCAAGCCTGCAGCCAGTGGAGTCGCACCTATAGCAAGCCTGCAGCCAGTGGAGTCGCACCTGGAGCAAGCCTGCAGCCAGTGGAGTCGCACCTGGAGCAAGCCTGCAGCCAGTGGAGTCGCACCTGGAGCAAGCCTGCAGCCAGTGGAGTCGCACCTGGAGCAAGCCTGCAGCCAGTGGAGTCGCACCTGGAGCAAGCCTGCAGCCAGTGGAGTCGCACCTGGAGCAAGCCTGCAGCCAGTGGAGTCGCACCTGGAGCAAGCCTGCAGCCAGTGGAGTCGCACCTGGAGCAAGCCTGCAGCCAGTGGAGTCGCACCTGGAGCAAGCCTGCAGCCAGTGGAGTCGCACCTGGAGCAAGCCTGCAGCCAGTGGAGTCGCACCTGGAGCAAGCCTGCAGCCAGTGGAGTCGCACCTGGAGCAAGCCTGCAGCCAGTGGAGTCGCACCTGGAGCAAGCCTGCAGCCAGTGGAGTCGCACCTGGAGCAAGCCTGCAGCCAGTGGAGTCGCACCGGGAGCAAGCCTGCAGCCAGTGGAGTCGCACCGGGAGCAAGCCTGCAGCCAGTGGAGCCGCACCTGGAGCAAGTCTGCAGCCAGTGGAGCCGCACCTGGAGCAAGTCTGCAGCCAGTGGAGTCACACCTGGAGCAAGCCTGCAGCCAGTGGAGTCACACCTGGAGCAAGCCTGCAGCCAGTGAAGTCGCACCTGGAGCAAGCCTGCAGCCAGTGAAGTCGCACCTGGAGCAAGCCTGCAGCCAGTGGAGTCGCACCTGGAGCAAGCCTGCAGCCAGTGGAGTCACACCTGGAGCAAGCCTGCAGCCAGTGGAGCCACACCTGGAGCAAGCCTGCAGCCAGTGGAGCCACACCTGGAGCAAGCCTGCAGCCAGTGGAGTCACACCTGGAGCAAGTCTGCAGCCAGTGGAATCACACCTGGAGCAAGCATGCAACCAATGGAGTCACACCTGTAACAAGCATGTAGGCATTGGAACAAGCATGTCAGCAGAGTAACACCTGGGACAATAATGTTGTAAGTGGGATCACAACACCTTTTTGGTTCTGTGCCGGTGATTCGGAAAGTATATGAGACAGAGAATTGGCAAGAAGAGAAGTTTTTTTTAAAAGCCTTGAAGAAGAAAAGTTATTAAATTTAACCAGCAATGTTTGTTTCCACCAGGAATGAAAAATGTTATCTTTGGACTGAAAGACGTTGCAATAGATTATTCATGAACGTGGCCCGCACAAAGCGTTCGTTTGGCGTTCATTATGTATGAACAGACGGCATCTGCTGCTGTAATTCATGGTCCAAGTGCCCTCTGAGGTCTACGTTACCTCTGTGTGACCCGACTTCTTACAATTACCTGCATATATTTTCTTTTGTGAGTTTATTAGGATATTTTCTGCTATCTGTAGATGTGAGCCAGGTGATTTGTGCAACAATAAAATGGATAATCTACTTTATCTACACCGGCCAATCTAGTGGCATATGTAGGGCAAGTGGCACACCGGGGAAGCCCTGAAACATACCTCCTGAGGGGTGACTGAAGAGGATGGAGCCAAGGCCACAACAGGAAGTAGGCATGGCCTCCATCTTAGCTCCTAACTGTACCTCTTTCAGGGGGACAGTCCCTATTTGGGAACCAAATCTCTCTGTCCCTCTGTTCACATATAAAGCATGAAGTCAGAGTAGGAGGAGAAGCAAGAGTAGAGTGAGCGAGGTGAAGAAGTCATCACTGAGGAAAAGCAGCTCGTTGTGCTGTGTGAGGAGTCTGACAGTGAGTGAGGAGGTGGGAGGCAGGAGAGCTGCAGTGTTTCATTTGATTTGCACAGCAGAAGGGAGGAGGTGGCACTGCTGTCCAGACTGAGGATGAAAGGAGGAGTGGAGGATGGCTGACTGGCTGAGGGTGAGCAGTTTGTTTGTCACAGACTCACAGCCAGCTAGTGTGCTATTGTGTAGAATTGCAGCATGTCATGTGAGAACATTAAATGAAGCAGAGTAAATTGTTGGGTGCTGAGCGATCATTCCACATCGGGAAGTGGGGGGCACATCCTCACAAGTTTGCATCAGGCAGTAATAAGTCTAGAACTGGCCCTGTTTGGGAGAGCTTTATTTCAATCTCTCCAATGCGTGTTTAAATCAAACAAATTAGATGCCACTTCAGGTTCACTTCTAGAAAAGAAAAAAAGAAGAGGAGAGACAGGCGCTTGTGTGTAAAAGCAGGATGGAGGTAGAAATGAGAACTCCGAGGCTGTTCACACTTCTCTTGCTGTGTAACACTCGGGTTTGATTTCTCTCTCATATTTATTTAGTTGATGTCTGGAAAAAAGCTGAAATCATCGCTTTTCTGTCATCTCTATAATCACATTGGACGGTATGAAAAATGGCTGCTTGACACGGCTCCCGTCAATATTCCGTGGATTCATCTACAATTTCATGCCAGCATCAACTATTTATTTTTTCATTGTAAAGCTGCAGAAACTGCAGAGTTAATCCATTTATTATGCGGGATTCAATGACAGAAAATACTTTACTATTGGGTACGTTTTTGCAAGCTCCACTCAGTGCAGGAAGCGGAACCTATTGTTAAAAACAGGATCCACTTCCACTTGTTAAACATAGTTACATAGTCACATAGTTATTTTGGTTGAAAAAAGACATACGTCCATCGAGTTAAAAAAAAAGTGTTGCAGCAAACAAAGCACAGAGTCCTGACTCCACTAGGCTGGACACTGCGTCTGCTTCCATCACCACCACGCAAATATGTGTCCCCCAGTTCCACCACTAACTCCCCCGCTCGGTCAAGGTAAGCAGATTAATGCAGACATCAACAGAGGCGCCAACAGGATAAAAAAGGAGGCAGTGGTGGACTTACCTCCTCTTAGTAGACACAAAGCAGAGTTGACAATGTATCAACAAGTTATTTGTTTAACACACACTCCAAGATACACAACGCGTTTCGCAGGCAAGATCCTGCTTCATCAGGCAGTAGGGGTGGAGCATACAACCATTTCAGGTCATAGGACTAAGCCAAGTGACTCTGTGATGGTAGCCTGTGTATTTGAATACATTGATACTTACACTCTTTAATTCCATTTATTACCAGTACATACTACACTATATCGGGCTCTCTGTGTTGCTTTTTCTGTGTTTTAATACAAGGTAAACAGATTGGTGCCAGGCAGACGCTTGGGGATCCCCACAGTGTTGCAAAACACCAATGGGAACCCTCAACAAGAGGAAGGATTCTCATTGGTTAATGGTTGACCAATGCAAATTCTCCATGTTGCTAGGGAGAAATGACATATTCTTGAGGGAGCGCAATGCTCCTGCCGGCCTCCGGTCTCTGAGCTTTGGACTGAGTGAAAGAGTCAGCAGCGACCGGCAACGTGTGAGTATCAGCGATAGATGCAGACAGACGGATGCAAGATGTATGCGTAAAAATGTGTGTCGGCAAGTAACAGAGTTCTGATTATTAGGTGATCTGCAGTATCACCTATAATGCAGATATATACCTGATTATATGGTGATTGCAGAATAACCAATAATAATACAAGTATACCAGCAGCTAATGTGATAGCAAGGATAGTGCTTGGTGCAACAGTAGTACTGATAGGTTTAGCTGTACCTCACCAGAGGAGCTGGTGGGCACTAACAGTACAGAGCCCCTCACCAGAGACAAGGGCCCTCTGGTGAGAGTAGAGTGGTTAGACTAATTAAGTTGGCAACAGACAGACAGATACGGTACAAAATCAGAAGGCAAAGGCAAGAAGGTTTTAACAGGCAGAGTCGGCAGCAAGATCAGATGGGCAGAAGTACAGAATCACTGACAGTAAGAATAGTCAGAACGAGCAAGAGTCATACACAGATAATAAACAGTATTCCGATTATAATTATAGCTATCAAACAAATCCTATCTCTGTGTGAAATCCCCGGTTTCCTCCCGGGTCAAAGCACACCGCATCTATCTAAGGTCTGAGCGCTAACACAAAGTATTCTGCAAAGAGTTTGTATGTTCTCTCCGTGTCTGCGTGGGTTTCCTCCGGGCACTCCGGTTTCCTCCCACATTCCAAAAACATACGGATAAGTTAATTAGCTCCCACTAAAAAAAAAAAAAATTGGCCCTAGACTACAGTACTTACACTACATAATATAGACATATGGCAATGGTAGGGATTAGATTGTGAGCTCCTTTGAGGGACAGTTAGTGACAAGATATATAAATACATTGTACAGCGCTGCGTAATATGTCGGCGCTATATCAATACTAAAAATAATAATATTCGCAACAGCAGACAAGTTGCGAGTGACTCAGCAAAGCTTAAAGAAATACTTAAGTCTAGAAAAAAAATGACATTTACTCACCTGGGGCATCCCTCAGCCCCCCGAAGCTGGATGGTGCCCTCGCAGCCCCGCTCCGATCGTCCTGTCCCCGCCGGCGGCTACTTCCGGTTCGGCGACAGCCGCCGACAGGCTGGGAACGCGGCTGATTTTCCGCGTTCCCAGCCGCTGCTATCACTCTCTATGCTGCTATAGCGTATATATATACGCTATATATATACGCTATAGCAGCATGGAGAGTGATAGCAGCGGCTGGGAACGCGGAAAATCAGCCGCGTTCCCAGCCTGTTGGCGGCTGTCGCCGAACCGGAAGTAGCCGCCGGCGGGGACAGGACGATCAGAGCGGGGCTGCTATCACTCTCTATGCTGCTATAGCATATATATATATATACGCTATATATATACGCTATAGCAGCATGGAGAGTGATAGCAGCGGCTGGGAACGCGGAAAATCAGCCGCGTTCCCAGCCTGTCGGCGGCTGTCGCCGAACCGGAAGTAGCCGCCGGCGGGGACAGGACGATCGGAGCGGGGCTGCGAGGGCACCATCCAGCTTCGGGGGGCTGAGGGATGCCCCAGGTGAGTAAATGTCATTTTTTTTCTAGACTTAAGTATTCCTTTAAGAAGCAGAGGAGACCCCTTTGGCACGCCCACTCCCATCAACCAATGAGGAGCGGCGAGCGTCTCCTCTGACGTCAGCCGACCGGCCGGTCAGCTGACTCGCCTCCTCCCCGCATAAAGGTCCCGTCTGTGCACGCGCGCACGCGACAATGCAGCCCTATGTGCTGCTGACAAACCCGTCCTTGGCGTGCTAGACGCCTAAGCCCCGGATAGATCGCTAGGCAGGGAGATGGAGGCAGCTGCGTGGTATCGCTGTTTACCGCAGCTGTCTCTTCCATGTTTGTTACAGTATGGCAGGGACGTGTGACTAAGCGCTCATTTCTGTTCTTAAAAAGTAAGATTTAAAACATGTACCATACAGGATTGCCATGATTGGATAACACAGCTGCCCCTGCCCTGCCACTTCTAGTCCATTCTTATAATGCAGAGGATTATGGAAAGACTAATTTTGAAAAGAGGATTACGGGAGACAAATGGAAAGACAAATACACGCCCTACAACAATAATCCATCCATGACTTTAAACCCTTTAGCAGCCAATTATTTATTATTAGGCTTGCAAGTGCTCCAGGCCAATTTATTTTAGCACTTTTTTTTATTTGTAATTTGCTACATTTCCCTGCTGCTAATTAGAACTGCTGCAATGTTTATTTATGGCCACTTGTTACTAGGAGGCGGTGTGAGACAATAACAAATGCCTACTGCTTTCAGTTTCTCTATTTTTTGCTAGCAGAGAGAGATCAAAGCATTCCAAGAATTTACAGCACAATGAGTTTTGCCGACTGAGGTTAAAAACAGTGCACTTATCTCAAATGAGATAACTCAATTGAAGCTCCTAATGGCTTAATGAATATCCAGCTGGACGGAATAGTATTTTCAATATACTGTCTCAGAATTCAGATTTAGCGCTCTAACTTCTACCAAGAACTGAAATATCCGATCTGAGCGGACAATTCCTTTAAGTCATGTCACCGCCTGCCGTTCCAGATCTTCCACTAGACAGGAAGCAGGCGCTATCTGCTCGCCAGAGAGCACAGCGGAGGGTGCGGAGGAGACAGCGGTACAAGCTCTCCTTTCAGTGCCTTTTGTACTCACACAATCCCTCTCCTCTATCATCCACCTTTCACATCCACTGCTTACATCCAAGCGTACGGTTATCCCAGAGAGATATATTACAATGGAGTTTAAGGGAAACTTCTATTCACCCGGCTCAATATATCAATTTGAATACTGTGTTAATGGACGTTCAGTCTTTCTGACACTGAGGCGTTCGCAGAATGTGAATGAGGCTGCTGAGGGCGGACGGCTCTTTGGCGAGGAGCAGTCACAGTTTTATATTTTTTTAGAAATCTCGCTTTGGTGCGATTTTTCTTTGGCGGCCAGTCGAAGCGGTAAGTCATACACAAGTCTATAGGGGATGGTTTTGCGCAGTAAGAATGGATCACCATAAAGCGCTCAGATATACAAGGAGCTGCTACTACAAGCTACTGCGGGAAGACATCTAAAACCAGCTGGCTGGAACGTGTATTCTGAGCATTCTTATGAGAGCCTAGTGCTGCCCACGTACTGGAGAATGATTAGGGGCAGGGCCAGATTTAAAGAGGAACTGTAACTAAGGATTGAACTTCATCCCAATCAGTAGCGGATACCTCCTGATACCCTGAACTTGGCGAATAAAATAGATTCTGATTCTGGAAACAAAGAAAGTTAAAGCGGGATTGTCAGCCACAAAATCAAATTCCATTTACCCCACTGCTCTGTGTTTAATATGCAGCCTGCAACCTGACCCTGCATTGCAAACACTCCACTCTATTCAGAAATGGTCCTGCTGTAATAAATCGTATCTCAGTCAGCCTCACTCTATTTGGTACATTGCTGAAGAGAAGGAAGCTGGTCATCACCCCTCCCACATTCCTGCTCCTCACTGATTGGCTGAGGGCAGTTCAGTGAGCTGCTGAAATCTGATCTATGCTGTGCTCACTTGTTTACAAAGCAAGCTAGCTATGACAGTGCAGTTTCTAGGAGAAAAAAAAAGTAAGGGAGGAAATTACATCAGGATTGGCTTCAGTCAGAGGGAATCAAGATGGAAAATGCCTGGAATAGAATTCTCTTTATTTACTATAAAAAATTCACTGAAATCAAAACATGGACAGTACAATACATCTGTTATGTAAATAGAACAAGTAGTTACCTACTTACATATTTGTTCCTGGGATAGTATGGCTGTCCCTGCGGCTTTAAAATTTTCCTGATAATGCTTTTACTTATGAACCGTTCTCTTTGAAGCATTTTCATGACAATGAAATGATAATCTATATGTACGGATTACTCTGTATAAATGACGGTCGGACAAGAAGTTCTTGGTCTTCCGTTCTCCCATTTTACCTCACGCTTACAACTCGCTGCCGCTTAGCCCGAAACGCCTCGGGAGGCTCACAGGAAACAATTTGCAGTAAAAGCAACAATAATATGCAAATAAAATAAATACAGAAAGCAGAGACACACTTACCAGCATAAACACCGCGCTGCTATTCTACAGAATGAAAGACATAATTCCTATTAGCTTTAAATTAACCGAGCCTGGCGCATGAATATTGCATGACTCTCCTTTCAATAAGCAGGCCCGGTCCCCTCATATTATAATATCGCCGCCGTGCCGCAATCATCTCACACGTAGCTGGCATTTCAGCTGGGAAGAGTGTGATAAAAACAGTCATTAAGTAAAACGAGGGCTGTGAATTTCTAGTCGATTGTACGGTGGGTGCCGGGCATCGCCTGCCTGCCAGCGCCATTCGAATTATCACTTCACGGGTGTCACCAGACATTGGCGACAGCCACAGGTTGTCGACAGGATTTCTGGGGTCCTCTCAGGGCTCTTTCACATCAGACAACGCGAACAGGAGCCGTTCTCCTGCACGCGTTGCCTGCCTGCGGCGTGTCGTCGGGTATCTGCGGTGCGACGCAATCAGCGGCGGTAGCTGGTAATTAAACCCAACGGAAAACGCCGGCTCGCGGGTGCGTTGGAGGAAAAACTGCGCCCGGGTGCGTCGGAACCGCAACTCATTGAAACGCAGCGTCGAGTGTGAAAGGTAAAATGAAAGTCTATGGACTTTCATCTTACCTTGGTTAACGCAAACGGCTTCCGTTTCCGTTAACGCACAAAGTCTGCCCTAATGTGAAAGAGCCCTCACTACTGACAAATGTGAGAGTAGCTGCAGTGGGCAACTAGTCAAACCACTAATGTCACCTGTGGATAGAATGTAGCTATAATTGTATGCACACAAAATTGCAACTGTGGCCTCAATTCACTAAGCTTTATCAAACACTTTATCAAACGTTTGATAATTTACCTCATGGGTAAAATCTAACTTTGAATTTAATAAGGTGTTATATATTTATCGAATGCTTTATTGATAAAACGTTCAATATATCTATAACACCTTTGTGAATTCAAAATTAGATTTTACCCATGAGGTAAATTATCAAACGTTTGATAAAGTGTTTGATAAAGCTTAGTGAATTGAGGCCTTTGCATTTTTTCCTACACCTACTAGATAACTTTTTCTCCTTTACCTTTTCTCGAATAGATCATCAGGGGGGTCTGTAGCGCCCCCCCCAGTGTGATGTCAGGATCTAGGTCCTGACAGTTTTCTCTCTGTATGCCTTGTTGCATTGTAGGAAATACCGGTAACAGCTGTTTCCAACTGCCAGGCAACCAGTATCTCCATCTGTGCATATGTGTATCTATTAAAAAAACAACAACCTTTTGGCCTATCACATTGTTTGGGGGTGTGGCTATAGATAATGGCAGTTGGTGCTGCCTGCTTTTTTTTTTTTTCATGTCTGCCAGTAGTAAAGATGATGACGTGCAGGCTGACTGTAAATCAAACAATATGAACAAATTACATGGCGAATAGCAATCATTTCTTGATCTCTCTTCTACTTATTGTTTTATTTTTCCCCCCTTTTTGCTAAAGTTCCTCTTTAAAAAGAGTTTAACGGGACAAACTACAATGTAGTGAAATCTTTTAAATCTTGTGACTCTTCTCCAGTAAATACATTAAACAATGCTTGTTCCTAAATAGGTCAGAGGATTGCAGTTATGTAACTGATCCATGACTTATGAAGGCAGAAGAACACAAACAGTCCTTACGGATAATTGGTGCTGCATGCAGGCAGGCAGGGCCGGGTCTGGAAGAAAGCGGTAAACAGATTAATTGAGGGAAGGAATGATGTACGGAAGGCATCGCGGCAGCGCATACAACCAGCGCTGATTGGAAACACTGAGCTCACTGCGGATATAACAACACAAGATGCACACAATGGAATGGTACTAGCAGATTATATTTCCATTGCTGGTGAGCGGTGATATGGAGATCAGACCAGCAGTCACAAGTCAGGTTGATGATGCCTGAAGATCCATGATATGCCAGCCTGAACCCTCTGGGCTCCCTTGAGGCTGGTTTAACACTTATTTTTTGTATTGCGGTATGGAAGTGATGCTCCTGCTCAGTGGCGTAGCTATGGAGCTCGGGGCCCCGATGCGAGTTTTACATTGGGCCCCCCCAAGCACTCTATACGTAACAATTGATACGGCGCACCAAAACCTGCCAAGGTCATCTACAGTATTAGAGGTGCAAGAAGGGGATGGGGAACAGTGTGTTAATGATTACTACCATTCAAAGCATATATAGAAGTGATTATTTCCACCTCAGGACCAATAAACAGCTTATACTTTGTTTTAGTAAGGGCCCCATGGGGCCCCTCTGGCCCAAGGGCCCCGATGCGGTCGCTACCTCTGCAACCCCTATTGCTACGCCCCTGCTCCTGCTGCATCCCCCCACAACGCACAAAATGACAAACATATGACCCAGAGGCAGAGTGCGCAGATAGGGCCATGTGCATAGTGCCACCCCCCACTCAGTGATGTACTTCCTTATAGACAGGAAGTATGTCACTGGGATTCCCTTTGGTCAGCACCGCATCTGTCATTTACATTACCTGCGTCGCCCATAGACTTATATTACCCCAAGAATCTAGTATTAAAGTGGAATAAAACGGACGTAGCATTCAATAAAAATGTGTTTTCACGTTTTTTTTACTACCTATACAGTCATCGTATTTGCTTTTGTGCAACCCAAGGTGTGAGATATTCATTTCCTTTTAAAGAATACCAGTTGCCTGGCAGTCCTGCTGATCTTTCTGGTCAGTTGGGTCTAAATCACACACCTCTAACAAGCATGCAGGTAATCTTGTCAGATTTGTCAGACATCTGATCTGCTGCATGCTTGTTCAGGGTCTATGGCTTAAAGTATTAGAGGCAGAGGGTCAGCAGGACAGCCAGACAATGTGCATTATTTAAAAGGATTTCAAGATGTCAGCCTCTAGATCACTCTCACCTCAGATTCCCCTTAAAGTGAGTGTAAAGCCTCCAAAAAAGTCTGATACTTACCTATGGACAGGGAAAGCTCCGGATCCTATAGCGCGCGCCTTCCCTGTCCTCCTGCTGTACCCCTCATTCCAGTGTGATCACCCCCCCCCCCCCCCCCCACGGGCAGCTTCAGAAGTACTCCTGTACCCGTGTACTTCCGAAGATGGGTAGCTCTGTACTGCGCATGCACGAGTGCACGCTCCCGCATGCGCAGTAGGGAGCCACCAGTCTTTGGAAGCAATTGGGGACACAAGTGCTTCCGAAGCCTCCTACAACGGTGGTGACAACTGCAATTTTTTTTTCAGATTTAAACTCACTTTAACTACTTTAGCCGTTTGGACGTATCCATTATGTCCAAAAGGCTGCTGCACGCTCCAGCGGCCGATCGCACATGCTCCCGTGTCACCCCGTTAGCCCGGAGATCAATGAATGGGAACATAGTTCCCATTTATTGATCTAAGTCCCTGCTAGAAAGAACGAAGGCTTCTATCAAAAGGCACGATCTTTCTAGAGAAAAAAAGAAAAGTTTCACGACCTCGATTCACTACGTGTAACGAGACCGCTCGCTTACAGGAAGACAAAAAAAATGTGACTTGTCATCTTGTGGCCAAATAGTAAAACTACTCTTCATACATTTTTTTAATAAACCCACAAACAATTGCATTTAAAATTAACGGTTTACCTCCCACACTCCCAAAAAAATCCCCAAATAAAATATTTTAATAAAAAAAAAAAAAAACAGTTAACTAAGGGTCTGAACTTTTTTTATAATGCATGTCAAGAGGGTATATTACTAATATTTTTAAATGATAATCTTGTAAATAGTGATGATGCAAAACTGAAAAAAATGCACCTTTATTTCCAAATAAAATATTGGTGCTATACATTGTGATCGCTACATAATTTAAATGGTGTAATAACCGGGACAAATAGGTAAATAAAATATGTGGGTTTTAATTATGGTAGCATGTATTATTTTAAAGCTATACTGGCCGAAAACTGAGAAATAATGAATTTTTTCCATTTTTTTCCTAGTATTCCCGTTAGAATGCATTTAGAAAAAAATAATTCTTAGCAAAATGTACTACTCAAAGAAAACCTAATTAGAGGCTGAAAAAACAAGATATAGATCAATTTATTGTGATAAGTAGTGATAAAGTTATTGGCGAATGATGGGAGGTGAAAATTGCTCGGATGCATAAAATGAGAGCGACTGAAGGCTGAACTGGTTAAAGAAGTCAGAAATGGTGGCTTCCATATACCTATCACTTCCAGTTCACATATCCAGAAAATTTTGCCCAATTCTATCATTCCCATGAAAATAAAAATAAACATTATTTCGGATTTTCTTTTCCCTACTTGAGCACACAAGCATTGAGCCTCCAGGAGATGCCCACAGAACTGGCGTGCAAACGTGGGCTGTTTATCCAGAAAAGTACAGCGATTCTATTTTGTGATAAAACACTCTCCTTGGCAGTTACAGAGTAACACAAGCTAATTAGCCGCACTCTGCTCTGCCAAATTAAATTTCTCTTATCAAAAACGATTTAATTTGATAGGAAAAAAAAATGAGCTAAATATTTAATTTGCTTACTAAACACATGGAAGAAATGTGCTTCTCCCCACAACAAATCGCCTTCCCGAAAACGCGAGCAAAGAAAAAATGGCTGTGTGATAAATGGAGGGGAGGAGGAAGACTAATTGGAAAGGCTCTGGAGAGCGATACAGAATGATATAAAAAAGACACAAACTAAATAATGGACACGTTGATTCTGTTCTATTAAGCTTCTCTAGGGCTGCAGATCAATGGAAGGCTTCTGCAATTTAGGTCTGCATTTATTAAAAATTGTGCGCTACAGTCTTGGAATAGGTGGGATGCCTGGACACCTTATTGCAGAAAAGGGTACAAACACAACGAGAGCCCAAATAGCATAATATGTTTTTGATAGGAGTAGGGAAATGTAAATGGCAGAAAAGAGAAAAGAGGGTTGCAAAAGGAGCAACCAACCACTGGAAGCAGGTGGAGACAACAAACTTGACTCCACTCGAGGTATCCAAATGGAACTGGATGTGGTCGCTCTCCTTGTTCCAAAAGGGGCTGGCTCTAACCCTGGTGTCAACCAAGTGAGGCCAGGAACGACTCATCTAACCTCAATGGGGTGGGGGGGTATATAGAGCGCAAAGGGGTAAAGAGGCAGCCAGGATATTATTTTATCTGGAATACTGAACGCAGAGTAGACCACGTCGGCCTCAGGAGAATGAACAGCTTCTATAAACTAACATGCTCCGTCTCTGTTTACAAAAATAAGATCAAAGACTGAGACCCTGTTGAACAAACTACCATCTGACAAAGACTGGAATGGCATTCCCCTTGGGGGTAGCATCTAGAAGCCACAATGCTTCTCAACCATAAACAAGGATCCCTGTTGAAATAATAGGTTTTCTGTTAAGGGTTGGGCAGTGAAGCCTCAGGACATTTAGACCAAGACAACAACCCAACGTAATATTTAACTGTCCTGTTAGGCAAGCTCAGGTCAAAGGGATCACCATTTACAACCCAAACCTGTGTGGTCACGGTGCCCTCTGGTGCACAGAAGACACCTTACCGCCAACATCCCACGACTTCACGGGTGAGGTTATAACAACACCTAGAAGTAAGGGAAGGAACCATGCTACAGGGGGGCGGAATGACACCTGAGCTGGAGATGGTCGTGTGGGTGTAAGTATGTTAATGAGTGAGTTTCATGACTATTTAAGAAAGATTCCATCAGCAGGAGTGCAGAGAGCAGACTCCAGCCTCCATCTTGATGAAAGAAGTAACCATCTTGCTTAAGATATAATACCTGTATTTATATGCAATTAGTGTAGATAGGACTAGAGGAGCATCTTAACTTGTAACTTTGTCTGTACTTTGTCTTTTGTTGCAGTAAAGCTATTTATTGTTTTTCCAAAGTTAAAGAGAATATAACAGAGTATAATAAATAGAATAGGAAACCAAGACGCAGATATATCACAGGTATTAATAAAACTAGGTTAAAAACATTAAAATCATAAAGAATGAGGTAGCTTACGTCAATAACGACAGTCTCGAAAGATAAGATGTATTTAGCATCGGCAACGCGTTTCGTGTGTCCAATGCCCACTTCCTCAGGCCAATACAAGTGCCGAAGCTATGGTTAGCCAATAGCATTGAGGCGTGCTGCCTGTGCTAAATAAATCTCGTCTTACGAGATTGTCGTGATTGAGGTAAGCCACCTAACTATGATTTTAACCTAGTTTTATTAATTCCTGGGTACTTCTTTACCCCTTTATGATGTGTGCTATATACTATAGTAGCTTGTTTAGACTGACCATTTGTAGTCTTGAGATGTTTGAGTATTAGATTGTAAAACTGAGTGTTCTGTCATAGTCATCCTATTCTTTACATCTTGTTTTTTGGTTTGTAAAAAAAAAAACTAAGGCTAGGTTTTTTATGCAGGAGTGGTACCGAACGCAAAAAATGGCGCAGGAAAATGGGTGCACCAGATGCTGCCATGGGCCGTGATGTGAATTATGGCTATAGCAGCCCTCAGTCAGTAAATTGGGCGCCATCAAAAGATGGAGCCCAAATTACTATAAAACAGCATAATTTGCCTGCCAGCAATAGCTGCCTACTGAATTACATCTTACCCCTGAGTCCATGGCGGCCTGGAGGGGGAATAGTAATTAACACTGCCGGGACTTTTGCAGGAGCAGGGCGAGCCTTTTTTGGCTTTACCCTATGCCCAAATTTCCCGGCGGCTTAATTACATGTACATGGTACTGAATACATACTGCACAGATGCACAGTACCACTGCAGGAATGATCTGTACCAGTGCCGTAGCTAAGGAGCTTTGAGCCCCAATGCAAGTTTTACATTGGGCCCCCCAAGTATTCTATACATAGCAATTTATATGGAACAACAAAACCTGACAAAGACACCCACAGTATGAGAGGTGTAAGCAGAGGAGGGAAACAGTTTGTTAACGATTACCACTATTCAAAGCACATATAGATGTGATCATTACCAGCATAGCACCATTGAAGTGTTAAAACTGCAGTTGAGGGAGGGCCCCTATTGGATCCCTCTGGACCAAGGGCCCCAGTGCTGTCACAACCTCTGCACCTCCTGTTGCTACGCCACTGCTCTGAGTCCGTCCGGAGACATATGGTGGTCCATTACAGGGTTGATTTACACCTCAGTGGCAGAGATTAGTTCATAGTGGCGTAGTCCCGGTTTCAAAACCATTGTCTGTGTGGATTTCCTCCAGGCACTCCAGTTTCCTCCTACTTTCCAAAAACATAAAAGATAAATTGACTAATGAATTGGTCCTATACTACAATGGACATAGGACTATGGTAGGGATTAGATTATGAGCTCCTCTGAGGAACAGTCTGTGACAAGGCTATATGCTCTGTAAAGCACGGTGGAAGAGGTCTGCGCTAAATAAATTAAATACTGAATAATAATAATAATAATAATTCTTCAGAAGAATGGTGATGAAGTCCACTGCAAAAAAAAAAAAAAAAAAAAAAAAAAGGTGGGATCTTCCATTGTGGAGCACAACGATTAAAAAACAGACACAACAGACATGGATTAATGTGAACTGGTCCGTAGAAAGCCATCATTACTGCCTTCACCCCACTTATTTTGAGTTCACTGGTCATTCTTTCAAAATGCAAGTTAGCTAATCTCATTTGAAACTTAATAAAAATGAAAGACTGGAAAAGTAGTTACAAGAGGATGACATCAGGGGACTTTATAATTTATTATAATGAAATGTATTTTAAAAGCTCATGTCTATAGGTTTTTTTTCTAAGTAATCACTTTACCCCCAGGCCAACACTGTACCCCTTTATCCCCCAACCTCACATCCATTTTCATGTGGAGTATCCTAAAATTTGGATTCATAGGAGTCTACCAGGCAACCGTTGAACCTTGAGACACGCCCGCTCAGATTGGTGCTGTCCCAAGTCCTGCAACAACGTCTGTCACTCCAACATTAGCCTAACCCCCAGTCATGTCACTGCTGCTTGCTATGGCGGTCTAGAGTCACCCCTTTCCTGTAATCCAGGGATGTCAATCTCCAGTCCTAAAGTGTTTACTAGGTTTGAGGAGGCGCCCGGACTTGTAAACTAGTGGGTCTAAGTGTAGTTACTAGAACAGTAATATAGAAAGAGGTATCTTACCTCGAATGAAGACTCACTCGGATGGAATTAAGGAGTCTTTATTATAAAACGTTTATATTGTAGACAATGAGTTTCACGGGTCTCAGCCCACTTCCTCATGTCAATGCAAACAAAATAACCTTATAATAACCTTATGGGGCACAGGCACCTTTTAGATCCGGTCCTCAAGGGCCGAGGTCCTCACACATTTTTTGGCACAGCTCATATTTATTGATGGATCAAGCTGGATTTGAACCCATGAGGTGCCAGTCATAAAGCAGAAGCTCTATCTATAATAATGCTTCTGCTTTATGACTGGCACCTCATGGGTTCAAATCCTACTTGCTCCAGAAACGCATTCCAATGCGCATAAGTAAAAGGGAAGGTGCCCAAGAGTGATAAAACGTGTTAAAAGCTCTAAAATAAATAGTGAGGAGGCTTACCTCAATGATGACAATTTCAAAAATTATGAAAATGTTTTTATGCAATAAGCACAGGCAACGCGTTTCGTGGGAACTCGCCCACTTCCTCAGGCCAAATAAAGTGCCATAAACAGGTTAGGGGCGCATAAGGTCCAAAACAATTGTCTACTCAAAAAAAGATGGTGTCCACGCTAGAGTGAAAGAGAGGAAGGATATAATAATAAATATTTAAAGTGCAGATGAGCTTTAAAGTGTATTGTTACTTTGTTTCAGGGTTTTGGGGAGGAAGCAAACAATGTTTATTTCCAATTTATTTTGTAAGGGAATATCATTACTACAGATTATGATTATTGTTATTGTTTGTGATGAACACATGCACTTCTATTTTATCATGTTTCTTGTTATCTTTTTCTCCCTTGGTCGATTTTTATTTTTCGCCTGATTTTTTTTTTTTCGCGCCTAGCCCTGATGGCTTCACAAACAATGGTGCGGTTTCTTCTTGCGATGACATTGAGCTTTGTGTCCCAAATCCCAGCGCATCAATTCCAATTCATCATCAACACGCTTGTGATGTCTGGAAAACACAAAAATCTGCTGTTGTGCCGCTATACTCCTCCGCCGCTCCCCGTAAAACATAAATTATTATTATTTCCAGAAAGTCAGCCTCCAGTCCTCTCTTAAGTGGCTCATTCCGGTCCTGTGGGGAATCTCGGCAGCGGCGGCTCACAGCCGAACGCAACGCTTTCAAAGTTAGCTTAGGGAGGGGGAAGTGAGAAAAATAAAAAAAAGTTCTACAGCCCTGAATTGCCAAGCCGGGTCTGTTGCCTCTCCATCGCGCCATCAGACCTCCTAATATGGGAGGTTAAAATATTCTACAGGCCCGGCGTGTTTGATGGCCTCCAGGCGCGCTGCTAAGCCAGAAATGATGGCTTAAAATACACATTACTTAAAGATGCTGCAAAGTCATCCTGCAAGTCACGCCGCTCCCTGCATCTTAATGATGTGACTGCAAAACCTGCAGGGATTACCTCTGATGCACCCATCATAGGTGTGAATTCAAGATGGACGTTTTTGTGGCCTAGTCATAAAACAAAGTGCAGAGCAGAAGAAATAAAAAAACAGATTTGGGCTCTAGAAAATAGCTTTTTATAAAAGTTAGAACAGTTGCTGTTCCCTGGAGACCACGTTTTTTTTAGAAGTAATGAAGTTCAGTACTCTAATGACCATAAGGTGGTGACTAGAAGCCCCATTCCATTGAGTGGAGTAACAGTTTGGTCTTTACGAAGAAGGAAAACAAGGGAGACTGGGAGCCCAATCTAGGGTAGTATGATTAGTTTTTGGGTGTGAAAAATGAAAGTATGTGGAGTGGATACTCACAAGGCTGGGTTTCTGCTGAACCAAGCAACCACTGATATTTATAGATTCAATATAATTGCGCTGCTTCCTAATATCGCACAATCAGAAACCTTTTTGTTTTCCACACCTCTAGGTAGAGTTCCCTCAGTTAAATCTTAAATTGTATGGTGTGTAGACAGTCGCACATAATAAAGTGACAAAGTTCCAATAATTTTCAAAAGTCCTCCTCCACACAGAACAACTTAGATTTTGATCCACTATTAACATGTGAAGTAACCGCTCACCAGATCTCAGAGCTGACCAATATTTTATTGGTCAGCCTTGAGATCTGGTGAACGATTACTTCAGACCATACAATTTATGTAACCACTGATATTTACATGTGGAGATGTACCGTCCTCAATCGGCATTGTGTCTGGATGATGGTCTCTGCTCCAAAATAATACACTTTATAAATAAGGGGTGACTATAACTTAGTAACAATAGTTAGAGGCGCCCAAAGATACAATAAATAAAAAAATAAATAAATAAACAAAAGTTTAAAATGGAGGTAAGCATTGGCATGCCTTCATGACAAAGACTTCTATTTAAAAATAGATCATAAGTGCAAGGGGATGGGGCTACATGCCAGAAGCCAGTGGAAATTGACCTCGGGAGACCCAGCAGGTAGTTTAAAAAGGCCAAAAAAAAAAAAAAATTGCTAGCACTTAACAATTGCAGGGAGTAGATTGCACAGCACTAGCAAAAGCAGTTGGATACATTGAAAATTGCACCAGAAGACACTTCACAAAGCACTTGCACTTACCAAACACAAACACTGTTCTCAGTGTGCCCTTGGCCTAATGGTACACAGTGCTTTCACTTTTATTATTCCACACACTGCTGCTATCAAAATTAGCCATCTGTTGCAAAAGTGGTAAAGAGGTAGTGCGATACTGTTGTCCTCGATTTCCCTTATCTGATTACAATTTTATAGATGTGGTCAACTGCGCTACACTGCTCTTAAATAATGTTAAAGTGAACCTCCAGACTAAAAATCTACACAGCAGCACTGAAAAGGCTTGGTGTTTCTTTAATAGTTTCACAGCATCAGAACTTTGTTTTTCTTACCCAAGCCTCATTTTTAGCTGCACAGAAGAAAGCTGCCCAGGCATTTTTCCCCTGATGCTGTGCAAAGCATGATGGGATTTCTGATACTGTTGTTCTCCTTCTGCTGTTTTGGCGCAAATTTGTTTTTTTGTTAAATGTTGAATTTGAGATTGAGATTTAAAGTCTATCGCGCGCAGCTGGGAAGGGTGATCAGGATACAGGAAACAGTCGGAACTGTGTCTCATGCTCCCTGTCACCTCCTTTCAAGTAGGACGAGGGCCTAACCACTGACTAAACTATGCACAATGTTTACCTAGGCAGGTAAAAAAATTCAGGCCCCTTTTACACTAGCAGGGTAAACCTGTGTTGTGGTACCCTCTGCATTGCAAAAGCAATTCAAGTCTTTGGAGACTTTCACACTTATTGCGGTCCCTTGCGGTGCACCAGAAGTATCCGAGCCGACGCAAGGGTAACAGTGCGTTACTGCAAGCACCACGCTTAACGCGCGATTCTTGGGGTAATGGAAGTCTATGGACAATGCACTTAGTGTAAACAACAGAGAGAAACATGCATGTGTGGACCAACGGGAATCCCAGTGACGTACTTCCTGGCCAGCATTAAGCGGGGAGGGGGGGGTGCTAAGCATATGACCTGGTTGACGCACGCTGCTGCAGGGTCATGTGCGGCAGGAGCATCGCATGCCCACCGCAACACAAAAAATAGATGTCAAAATTGCCATAAATATGCTATACATTACCAAGAAACTCTTCTTGAGACGTGACATGTCCACTTTTGAACAAAGTTTCACTTTTAATACTAACTTTCTCTTGGCAGCCCCATACTTGCTTTCGTAACATTAATTCTGCAGCTGGACCCCATCCTCCCATCTCCTTCACATTGATGGGGCTCTGCCTGGCTTCTGGAACTCATTCTAGGAGATTGTTGTAATTAAAGATATTATTATAAGTTGCAGAGGCGGCGCGGTTATCTAGGAAAGCTCTGTCCACAGCAAATCGGTTTAATTAAAAAAAGAGTCTTCTTCAAACAGGAAGGCAAGTTTTTTTGCTCTAGAAGAGAGAAAAAATAAATAATGGCTTTAGGAGTGAACAATGAAGGATTAGTAATAAAAGAAGGGCTGGTTTAAGCTGCCTGCATGCCATCGGGGTTATTAACATGCCACAGTGTGCGCTAAATAAAATTAAATCCCTTTTCAAACCAAACTGATATTTCTGCTTTCAGTTTATATCTACAAAAAGAGACAAAAACTTGCATAATACATAAAAAAGTCTCCCCATGAAGTGGACAGGGCCGGATTTACCATAAGGCACTGTATGCACGTGTCTACAGGCGCCTGATGGAAAGGCAGCTCACTCCCCTACCCAAGTGGCTCCCTCTTGGAATGCCATGGGAGACCGGGAGCTACTGTCTACCTTGTACTCCTTCACCATCAAATAATCCTCTGCTCGTCTATCATCGTCTGAATTGCTGGTGCATCAGCAAGGTGCAAGTACAAACTCCAAAAGGTCATCACCACTGTGAAGAGGATCACTGGATCCCCCTCCTCTCCCCCTAACAACACTGGACCTCCTCCACTCCTCCAGATTGAGAGCCAGAGCAAACAGAATAATGCATAACCCATCCCACCCCAGTAAGAGCTACTTTGAACTCCACCCATGAGGCTGCCACACCAGAATCATCCCCACCAGAACTACCAGGCACAGGAACTTCTTCTTTCCCCAAGTTCTCCCACTGCTCTGCACCATGATCACCATGGTTGTTAATGTTCACTATGCTTGTTAAATTTGCAATACATGCCAATGCTTCTGTGTACAAAAAACAATTCCAGCTACGTCCCCATGACTTGGCGAAGTTGATTCTGATGCACATAAAACCTTTGAAACCATCCATATTGCTTTCATAACAGTGGAGGTATGGAGGTGGACGACGTTAAGGCATGCTGAGCACATTCAGAGGTTGGAACTCTCACACGTAGATCTTCTGACCCTCACTGCAGCCTTCACAGATTGAGATTCTCAGAGAACATCAAGTGGTTTACATGCAGTTAGAACCCAATTGCTAACAGCAGGATTTTTAACTCTATAAAGCAAGTCAGTCATGGGAGACTGCCTGGATCTCCAGCATAAGAAGATCTTCGTACTTTGAGGAGGAGCGTGAACTTTTACATAGTGATGCAATTACCTCCAGGGGTTTCAAAGCAAAGTAGAATTAATTGGATATCAGTCAATGACCTCCCCATCTGTCAGCTACAAGAAACGATTTCTAGTACTAATACTTTTTCCCTTATTATCAGGTTAATATGAATATTATGGGCATATCCGAGTGTTTAATAAACAAAAATTCCATCCAAAACTAATATTGCAGTTTTGAGTTGGCAGTGGGGACTTGAATTGAAAAGTTCTTAGACTGTATAGAAATGTCAATGGTTAAACCTTTTGCCAGAATTATAAATTCCATCCATATGCTGAAGCCACTTAAATGCCAAATGATGGTTCTGTCCACTTACAGTTTAAAAATAAATAGCTAAATATGACTATTACCTTTTGTGCCATTATCTGTTTTGACTGGTTTTGTTCGTACCTACGTGCAACTTGGTCTGTTGGACTATAGTTGGGCGTGTGTATGTGTGACAAACTGCTAGACAAGCAACTGATACCAGGCGGTTTCTCTTATCCGACAGGGGAGTCAACTCACACGACTGCTGGGCTGATATCATGCAGTTGGCCACATGTGTACTGGTTTTTAATGCGGCCATATCGTGCAGTCCATTGTTCATGTGCCTGCACCATATACAGGTTGTGCAATCACTTGGTCATGCAGTTGGTCATGTTATCGTGTTGGTTGTGTGCTTTTGTTGGACGTGTGTCTGAGCCTTAAAGTGTACCAGAGCTGAACAATTAAAAAGATTTTATACATACCTGGGGCTTCCTCCAGCCCCATCCACTCCAATAACTCCCACGCTGCCGTCCTCCGCTGCCCGCAGCTTCGTGAACCGGGTCCTGCACTTCCGTCAGTCGGAGCCAGTCTAACGTAAGAGAAGTGCGCTGTTTGCATATCTCCTCAGCAGCCGCAGGAGAGCTAGGTAGAGGGCGCACTTCTCCTGCGTAGTTGGCTGCGGCTGACGTCAGTGACGAGACCCGGTTCCCGACGCTGTGGGCAGCAGAGGACGGCGGCGTGGGAGCAATAGGTGCAGATGGGGCTGGAGGAAGCCCCGGGTATGTATAAAAATTTTAATTGTTCAGCTCTGAGTCCCTTTAAAGGTCGACATAAATCTCTTGACTTGGCAGCCAATCGACCATCCGATTCGATAATTATCGGTTCAGATGGAAATCGGTGCCACCAAGAGCATCCGTGATTGATGATAACATTTGTCCATCGAGTTCAAGCAGAATGTATAAGGTAAAACACTAGCCTACACATCCCAGACAACAGCTCTGGAGGTGGAGTGCCTCCTATGTATACTAGTTGTCATGTTGTGATGCAGGACTGGTGAACCTGCTTGGAGCAGTGCACCGGCAATCAATACCCTCTCCTGGGAAGAATAGAGCAGCATCAGGAATTTAAAACCCACCTTGGAGATGAAAACACTAACCTACACATCTCAGTTAACCCAGAGTAAGGCAAAAATCCCTTGCAAGTTTTGGGCCAATTAGCACTAAAAGGGAGAAAAAGTCCTTCTCGCATTCAGATGACAAGTAGATAAAATCCCTGGATCAACATGGACAGGAATTACCTAGTAAGTATAGCCATGGGCCTCCTTCCATGCAAGGAAAGCATGCAAGCCCACTCTAACCCCAGATATAGAATTTGCCATATACTGTATATATACTACAATATACAGTATATTGAGAATATGGGTTTTTTTTTTTTACATTTTGCCATTTACATTCAGTCTTTTTCCCTTATAGTTATTATCCCAGCCCACCAGTGTATTCCTGCGTTGATTAAACTGCTTTTCTAAAATTCATAGTTTTAGTTATTCCAACCTATTAATCATCACCAGATGAAACATATGTTTTGATCATTATTCCCTAAATGTTCTTGAACCTGCACCTTTAATACATATTCTGGTCTACTTGAAATGACCAAATCCAGTAGTACTTACCTTGTAGTTGGTTCCGTACCCATTTGAGTCAAGTAGCTGTCCTGTAGTGCTGCTAGAAATCTGACACTTTTACTAGAATGAGAAGCTTCAATACCCCAATCGATGTCTGGATAATTGAAGTCACCCATAACTATGAGATCACTTTTAGATGAAGCTTTTCCAGTCTGCTGTAGTAGTTGCAGTTCTTCAGTATCATGGATATGTGGCTGCCTATAAGGCATGCCAATAAGTAATTGGTACGGTTATTTCCACTATGAATATTTAACCAAATAGACTTCAGAACTCTCCACAATCTTCATCCAGTTCTTCATGTTTAGCAGTTTAATAAAAAGATAAACCTCTCCACCTTCTTTGCGTTCTTAAGCCTTCTTAAGCACTTTCCCCACCACTACAGTATATCTAAGTCAGCTGTGGCACCCTCCAAGCCACAGCCACGTAGATATAATGACCTGGTTGCAGCCCTGCTGTGCACGGTCGGGTGCGCTTTAGAGTGCACCTTCCGGCACTGTCAGCTGCATTACTAATTGGTGGAAGGGAACATGTTCCCATTTGGCCAATTAGTCCACCCCCCTCCCATGAACGATCGCTGCAGTAGTGAACTGCAGCGATCCTTTATCTGTCCCCCTTGGCGCACAAATAGTTAAAAAAATGCACAAGCAAGCAGCCTCACTCACCTTACCTCAGTCCTGCGACTATCCTGAAGCATGATCCTCCGATCCCCGCTCTGCAGTCAGCCGCATATTGCCGGAAACCCGGGTCTCGGCTTGATGACGTCATCAAGCCAGGACCCAGGTTACCGGCAATATGCGGCTGGCTGCAGAGCGGGGATCGGAGGATCAGGCTACAGGATAGTCGCAGGACCGAGGTAAGGTGAATGAGCCTGCTTGCTTGTGCAATTTTTTTAACTACTTCTGCACAGAGGGGGCTGCCTAATGGGGGGGGGGGGGTGATATGGAATCTTGGGGGAGGGGGTGATATGCAAAGGGGGGGTCTACATATTTACTAGGGGACATCTGAGTAACCAAGGGGAGGGGTTTTTGACAGATTTTGCACATCTGGGCACCTGGGGGGGGGGCATAACTTAATACTGGGGGCACATTTGGCTATAATGGGGGGGCAGCGCTAATCCTGGGGGTACATCTGGCTATAGTGGGGTAAACCTGATCCCGGGGACACATCTGACTATAAAGAGGGGCACTATTCCTGGGGGTGTGTCTGCAAATCTATTCTGGGGCTGGCAAACACAGGGGACACATCTGGCTATGCTGGGGGGGGGGCTGATATTGGGGACACATCTGGCTATACTGGGGGTGGGGGTGATACTGGGGACACATCTGGCTATACTGGGGGGTGATACTGGGGACACATCTGGCTATACTGCGGGGGGTGATACTGGGGACACATCTGGATATCTATACTGGGGCAACTTTAACTGGTGGCACAGTTTTTATGTCAATCGCACTTTTTATTTTTAAACAGAAATTGGTCAAAATTGAGAAATAATGCATCCCCCCCCCCCCCCCCCCTTTTTCCCATTAAAATGCATATAGAGGAACATTTTATTTGGGACCAAATACCCACCAATGAAAGCTTTGTCTTGAAAAAAAAGATATATAGATCATTTATGTGGCACGAGTACAGATGAAGTTGTTGCTGATTAAACAGGGACACCGCTAAAGCGTCAAAACTGCTCTGATCAATAAGGGGAAAACAAGGTCTGGATGCGAAGTGGTTAAACACACTTCGACAAAGTCCCTGTTATCCGGAACTTAGGCAACGGGAAGCCTCAACTAACGGGCATGCCTGAGGGGATAATGGGGACTAGTTTGGGGGCATTCGGGGGGGGGGGGGGGGTATGCTGGCCATAAAATACTCACCAAGCCTTCAGGGACATCCTGTAGCTCCTAGCGGCTTCTGGCGTCACTGCGTATGGTTCCTGGCTGGTCAGGTGATACACTGGGAGCCATGCATGGAGGACATGAGAAAGCTGCCAGGAACCTGCTAGGAGCTACAGGACGCCGCTGGAGGCTCGGCATGTATTCTGTCCTGCATTGGGGGAGGGGGGGGGGGGGAGAAGATGACGAGGTTTGTGATTTTTAGGCTGGTTTCTCAAACAACCGGAAAGCACGTGTATCCGTCATCAGATGATCCCCGCTGGTGTTGGATACTAGGAACTTTGCTGTATGACCTGTTAAGTTTGCTATCTAATCATGGCTTTCATCGATCCATGTATCTGTTATTACCAAAATGTTAATCAAAATTAATTCTAGTTCATCCATTTTATTTGAAAGGCTCCTAACGCTTTATATTTTTACCACCACGTCAGTTACGGTTAATGGTCCATAATTAACTACTGCCTTTTTACCCTGTCTAGGCCCCCATTGTCTGTTTACTTTGTCCACTTATTGAGTTTTTACCCTCCCACATCCCTCCAGATCCTGGTTTGAAATATTCTTCAACCTTCTAACCATCTTCAAAGTATCTGAAGTAGGAGCTCTCTGCATGTATTACACAAAATAAGGAAAAACTGTGAAGACACGAAGAAGAGACAGCGGGGGAAGATAAACGAACATGGCCAAGGAATATCAATGCCGGATAATGAACACACTCCACATGGTGGTGGAACCGGCGCTAATTTAGGACTCCTCGTAACGCTCTTGGTGATGGGGCTGAGAACCTCTGTGTGGAACTCATGCTGAGATAAGTCACCGCACGCTGTGTCCTGTGAACTCCAGCATAATTGACTGGACACCGCGCGGCAAAGTTATTAAAACGCCCTGGAAAATAATAGACTTCATTATTTAAAGATGAGCTGTCTGAGAAGCCCTGGTAATGAATGCTCGGCCAACATAGCCACAGGCTCCCGATGCCTGGAAAGGGGAGAGGAGTAAAAGAGGATGAAAGGCCAGATCTGGCACCTACTGGCTTCCAGGAATTTTATATTATATTTCAATTAAGGCACACCTGACCAACTGGTCATGTAGAGTCTACAACGTCTTAAAGAGGAACTCTAGCAACGAGCAATTCCTCTGATGCAGAAAGGGAAAGAAACATAGTTACATAGTCAGTTTGGTTGGGAAAAAAAAAAGACATTTGTCCATCAAGTCAAACCAGAAAATAAATAAAATAATAAGCCATCCTGAACCTGCACATATACCAGTTGATCCAGGGGAAGGCAAAAAACATTATAAGGCCTGTGCCGATCAGCCTTAAAAGGGATAAATTCCTTCCTGACTCCAGATGGCAGTCAGATAAATCCCTGAATCAACTCATACGGGAATGGCCTAAAAATTATAGTCGTGGATGCCCTTCAATGCAAGCATCCAAGCCCTCTTTAAATGCTGTTATAGAGTTTGCCATAACTAATCCCTGAGTAAGATGTTCCAGAAACCTACTGAATATATATATATGTATATATGTATGTATGTATGTATGTATGTATGTATGTATGTATGTATGTATGTATGTATGTATGTATGTATGTATGTATGTATGTATGTATGTATATATATATATATATATATATATATATATATATATATATATATATATATATACACACACACACACACACGCATACATATTCATATTTGGGAGGTGGGGGGTTAACCCTGTCGCAACCAAATAAAGTAAAGTTTTATTTGGCTGCAGAGGCAAATGTTTCTTGTCGCTGGGGAAGTGTGCCTTACCCAGCCTGACAGGCTCAGCAGGGTATGCAGAGCGTGCGGCAAGAAGCTTGTATAGTCACCTGTGCATATGGCTGGATAGGCTTTTTCTTCCTCCACCACGGTGAAGATGTAACGCCGAAGAGGGGTGATGGAAGAATCTCTTCCACCACCAAGTGGAGCTGTAACACTGACAGTCTCCTGGATCCTGATCACATGTCATATCATGTGATCTGATGTAATCAGGACCCAGTTGACCTGTCAGAAGTTCAGAGCCGCGGGTGGAGGAAGAGAAGAAGCTGTCCAGAACAGGTAACTATAACTGTTTACCGACATGCACTCGTTTGCCTGCACTTGGCAGCCAAACATTATTTTCCAGCAAAGGTTTACTTTGCACAGTAGTCTTCAAACAAAAAATTTAGTTTGAAGCGGTTAATGGGTTAAACAACCTTTGACTGGTATATTTTTGAAGCTTTTCTCTTCAAAACATTTCAAGGGAAAACAATAATAATAAAAAAGTACACCATTTCTCTTTTTTTTTATTTACCTGTAATGGTTTTATAATAAACTGCTACTGTACAAAGATAAAAACGCATTCAGCTATTTATTCTATTCAGCACAAACCACAATTACGTATCATGACTATTTTTGACTTTGAAATAAGGTTTATTTTTCTGTTTCAAGCAACTTTTTGTTCTCTTGGATCTGTTTTCATTCCGAGTAGATTTGTAAAAATGGGGAGGAAAAAGTGTGAAAGAGGGTTAATTGCTCATAAACTCTGCTGCTCAATTCGGCCATCCCCCTTCCTCCCTCAGAGGCTGTATTTCTCTGCCAGAGACTCCTCTGTTTAGCCAACAAATAGAGCAGCCTTTCTCAATCTTCTTACCCTGGAGGAACCCTGCAAGTAATTTTTGCATCTCAAGGTAGGCCTGCATCAGGTTCGGGTACCGGTTTTGATTTTAATCAGGTTGCGGGTCAGGTGCGGGTACCAGATTCACCAGAAAGCGGGTTGCGGGTCAGGTGCGGGTAGCGGGGCTGCGGGTGCAGGTCTGAAAAATTAGACTCACACAGGGCATCAGGTCGGGTACCCATGGGTGGCCGCTGGTTACCCGAAATGTGGGTCGGGTTTGGGTACCAGTTTTGATTTAAATCGAGTTGCGGGTGTGGGTCGGGTGTGAGTACCAGATTCACCAGAAAGGGGGTTGGGGGTCGGGTGCGGGTAGCAGAGCTGTGGGTGCGGGTCTGAAAAATTAAACAGGCAGGCCTCTATCTAAAGGAATCCATGAATTTTATTTTGCAGGTGACATGGTCTTTATAAGCTGGTGTGGCTTTTTATATCATTAGTCCCCTATTACACTACCACTCATTATACTGTCTCTTTATCCTAGTGACTTTATTATTATGCTCATTATTTTAAAATGTAATTTTTTTTTTGTTTTTTGTTTTTTTTACAGTACTCACTATTATAGTGTGCTCTATCATACTTCCCCCAACCCCCATGATGGGAAAAACACCAAGGAACCTCTGCAGAGTTCCAGGGAACTGAAAAGAGAAAAAGTTGAGAAAGCCTGAAATAGAGGATCCAGTTTGAACTTCTAAACTTGGAAGCGCCCTCTAATCTGGCTCTGCCATACATGGCGTCACGCATTTCCAGATACCACTGAAAATTGAAACCAGTGCTCCGCTAATTGTATACAATGAACAGAGGCGCCAAAAGTATAGGATTAGATTAAATGAGCTTAAAAACCAACTTAAATGGCAAAATTGAAGGAGGAAGTGGTGGCCTTACCTCCCTCAAGCAGACACGACAACGACTGCGATTCAGACAGTCAAACACATTTATTAGGAACTCCAAAAAGAAATGCAACGCGTTTCGCAGGTTCAACCCCGCTTCATCAGGCAATATAGGGAGGAGTATCAAACAATCTGCACAAGGATTCAAATTAAGCGCCTCTTCTTTCATCCATCGTAACCTCCTTTTCCCATTCTCATATAAAGGAGTTCTCACATGCTTCTCCAGTCCTCTAAAATTCTCTCCTCTAAATATGTTCGACACTCACCAACCTCTCAGATCTAAATTCAGGTAAACATACACAGTATTCTGGTTTAAGCTATTTCAGGCTGTTAGTGGCCCATCATGGTTTGCTCACAACTTATTCATTAACCACAGAAGTACCAGCAGTCTCTGGCCCCTTAAGTACTAGAGACTTTCTGGTACAAAAACAGGGTTTGCTGACATCAGGCTGCATCAGGGACACATCGCTTTCCCCATTCGTGCCACTCTCCCATCGCTGAAACCCACTCGCTATGCTGTCGCTATGACAGCAGGGCTCTGTGAGCCGGACCAGGAGTAGATGTAATTGGCTCCTGACCCTGTCCTGTGATCACAGGGCCCTAATTTGCTTTTTGGGCGATCTAGCTCTGGTTGCGCTTTTGTATGCACAGCCACCATCATCATTGATTTATGTAGCACCACCTCCCTTCACACACAATACAAATACACAAATATACGACTGACAAATGCATGTCATTACATAATGTGGGCACAGAACAAGCACAATAATTAACAGGAAGACTGGAGTGGGCTGTCCATACCAACTTACCATTCAGCCCCTGCTATTTAGTGCTCCTCTCTCCTAAAATACATTACATCCCCTCACTCTGTGCAAAGGAAAGGTCTTCCTAGGCGATTCACTGATCCTATCTCTCAGTAGAAATGCTGGAGCAAATCCACACATCTGTAGCTGCAATACAGCCATCAAAATATAGCAAAGAAATGCTTGGAAACACATCATACTGTTGGTATTAACAGGAATAATTTCACCTGCAGTATAGTAAAGCAACCACAAGATGTCACTGTCTGTAGAATGATGTAAAGATCTCTATGGAATTGCGATTGCCTAAATTCATTCTGTGTTCCTCTCTGTTCTAAGTAACCTACATTATCTGATGGAGGTGTAGGATTTATCTCTGCATGTTTTCCTTCAGTAAAGAGGTCTAACTTGTTATACTGGGTGCCTATCTGTGTGTACAGACCACCCTGCTCCATCACATTATACCCTAACATTACACTGACATCCATGTGCATGGTTTCCAATACCTCTCTTGCACCTTCCCCGCTTGCCAACTGCTCATGTGGATATGTCGGACACTTGCTGGTGGCTGCAAGCGCTTGGATTGGGTGGTAGGTTGGCATCTTTCCCTTGCATGCCCATCTGAGTAGGCGGAACCCAATTTGCTAGACATTTAGATTGCTTTGACCTTTTTGATTGGATAAATTCCAAGCTGGATACAATCTTTATGAAACGTCAATACAAGTTAAAATTATTTGCATATCATTAAAGCCCAGTTCACAGTGCTCAGTTGCGTTTTAGAATAATTCTGCATGTCAACTCCCTGCCCATACAATCCTATGGGCCTGTTCACATCTCTGTGTTGTAACTGATCACGTTATTATAACTCGCTGCATGCAGGCTTTGTATTACAGTCTATGACCAGTCTCCCTTGCAGTTCACACACATTATAACGTGTGTGTTATGCAAATGGCCGCTGTGAATCCAGCCTCAAGAGAACTCGAGGTGGACTTCGGGTCAAAAATCAAATCCTTACCTAGGGACAGGAAAGCTACTGGATACAGTGGTCCTATAGTACCAGAAAATTATGTAATGCCAACTCTCTCCATACACACACACCCCAACACAAGCATGCTCACACCATCACACACCCCTAACGTAAGCACATAAAACACCACACACCCTATCGTACACACATGCCCACTCCAACACAAGCACACACAACTACACAGACACATGCACACCAACACCAATCCCAATGCAAACCCCAATGCGCACACACCAAAACACACACACATATCAATATGTGCACACACACTATCACCCCCTCTCCCTTAATGCATGCAAATACAATTCCCCAATGTAAGCACACACACCACTACGCACATACACACAAAACACACACTCCAACGCACTGACATGCACATTTCAATACAAGCACATACACACCAACCCCCCCCCCCCCCACACCCCATGCATCCACATGCACAACGTAAGTATCATTCTGCTGCTGGTGAGTTGGGCGCAGGGAGGAGTGGAATGATGGCCCGACCTGCTGCTGCTGCTCAAATTCCTGGCGGCATTAAATACTATTTACCCTCAGAGTTGTCGCAACTCAGAGATGGGAGTAATTTGGGTTCCGGCACTTGCTGGAACCCCAATTTACTCTTATGCACCCTTCGCACTATAGCTTAAGTGCTATAGCGGCGCTGAGCGCCGAAACCACCTGCTTCGCATGCACACCCCAACATAAGCACACACACACAACACCATGCACAACGAAACACACACACCCCAATGCACGCACATGCACATTCCAACACAAGCACACCCAATGAAACACACACACCCCAATGCGCGCACATGCACACCCCAACATAAGCACACACAACACCACACATGTACACAATGAAATACACACACCCCAATGCACCCACATGCACATCCTAACACAAACACATACAACACCATGTACGTACACAATGAAACACACACACACACCAATGCACGCACATGTACACCCCAACACAAGCACACACAACACCATACATGTACACAACGAAACACACACACACACCCCCCAATGCAGGCACATGCACACCCCAACACAAGCACATACAACACCGTGCATATACACAACGAAACACACCACAATGCACTCACACTCCAACACAAGCACACACAACACCATACATGTACACAACGAAACACACACACACATCAATGCACGCACATGCACACTCCAACACAAGCACACACAACACCATACATGTACACAACGAAACACACACACACACACACATCAATGCACGCACATGCACACTCCAACACAAGCACACACAACACCATACATGTACACAACGAAACACACACACACACACACACACACACACACACACATCAATGCACGCACATGCACACAACACAAGCACACACAACACCATACATGTACACAATGAAACACACACACACCCCAATGCAGGCACATGCACACCCCAACACAAGCACATACAACACCATACATGTACACAATGAAACACACACACACACACACCACAATGCACCCACACGCACACTCCAACACAAGCACACACAACACCATACATGTACACAACGAAACACACACACCCCACAATGCACCCACACGCACACTCCAACACAAGCACACACAACACCATACATGTACACAACGAAACACACACACACACCACAATGCACCCACACGCACACTCCAACACAAGCACACACAACACCATACATGTACACAACGAAACACACACACACACCACAATGCATGCACATGCGCACTCCAACACAAGCACACACAACACCATACATGTACACAACGAAACACACACACACATCAATGCACGCACATGCACACTCCAACACAAGCACACACAACACCATACATGTACACAACGAAACACACACACACACACACATCAATGCACGCACATGCACACTCCAACACAAGCACACACAACACCATACATGTACACAACGAAACACACACACACACACACACACACACACACACACATCAATGCACGCACATGCACACAACACAAGCACACACAACACCATACATGTACACAATGAAACACACACACACCCCAATGCAGGCACATGCACACCCCAACACAAGCACATACAACACCATACATGTACACAATGAAACACACACACACACACACCACAATGCACCCACACGCACACTCCAACACAAGCACACACAACACCATACATGTACACAACGAAACACACACACCCCACAATGCACCCACACGCACACTCCAACACAAGCACACACAACACCATACATGTACACAACGAAACACACACACACACCACAATGCACCCACACGCACACTCCAACACAAGCACACACAACACCATACATGTACACAACGAAACACACACACACACCACAATGCATGCACATGCGCACTCCAACACAAGCACACACAACACCATACATGTACACAACGAAACACACACATCAATGCACGCACATGCGCACTCCAACACAAGCACACACAACACCATACATGTACACAACGAAACACACACCCACACGCACACTCCAACACAAGCACATACAACACCATACATGTACACAACGAAACACACACACACCCCAATGCACGCACATGCACACCCCAATGCACACACAACACACACCAACACAAGCACAAAAACCAACACCAAAACACACACACACCAACACACATGAACACACTGGCTAACGCACACAGATAGACAGGCACACACACACACCAACATACACCAATACACCAACACACACACGCCAAAATTAAAAACATGCCAATATTTACCTCTGACAGCGGCGCCCCACTGGCTTGTCAGGGCCCGCTATGAATAAATGATTGCACAGATGTAAGAATGTTTGCGATGGAACTGCTTTGTTGTGAGGTTGCTGTTTTACATGTAATTCATATTTATGAGCGATGTATTATGCCGCGTTTGTGTACACGCTCCATAAACCATGAATAATTCCCCCCATTGCCAGGGTGCAAATTGCATTATCTGGAAAAGTCCAAGCTGCCGGCTTCCGTCCCATTACAGTTCACTGGAACCAGGAGGAAACAGCGGCGACTGCCGCGGCCAAATTCAGCTGCTGTGTCGGTCACTCGGGAGGCAGAGACGGGTAGGAAGGGTTTATTTACTGGTAGAAAGGTTTATCCAGTCATGAAAGTGTCTAGTTTTTAAGGCTATGCCTATTATTTTATTTTAAAATCTGAATTAATGTTTTCTATTTTATAAATGTGTAATTTCAAATTGGCTGTAAATTGTGCAAACCGCAAACAGTTCTTTATAAAGTGGGATAAAACTCTGACATAACATTTAACCACTTGACGCCCACAGTGCTACCCCCCCCCCCCCCCCAAAGACCAGGCTGTTTTTTGCAGCACTGGGCTGTGCAGGCTTTTCAGCCTCCTACACAGCCCAGCAAAGCAGCCCAGTGCCCGGACTCACCTCCTTTTTTTGTCCCTAAGGGGACATGCCGCCGGAGGGGTCCGATCGCTGCAGCAGTTGTTTTTTTTTTTTTTGCCTATATGAGGCTCTCTCTCCCTCCTCCCTCCCCTTCCCTCCTCCCCTCCGTGCACTGGAATTGGAACAGGACAGCAATCAGCCTATGAGAGGACGGCGATCCCAAGCCAATCAGAGGCCGGGGATCGCTGATCTCGTACAGTGCTGCGGCCGCTGGCAGCACTGTGCGCATGTAAACTAAAAGGATTTCTTTCCCCTTACGTTTACAAGCAGCTGAGCTCCGTGAACGGGCAGCGAACGATCGTGCATGCGCGCTGCCGTTCCCTGTAAAACTGCAGCCCCAGGACTTGATGCCAATTGGCGTTAGGCAGTCCTGGGGCCTCCGCTGCATTCACGACCATTGCCGTGAGGCGGTCTTTAAGCAAATAAAAATGTGCTTTCCTACTTTTTATTACCCATTCAGTCATCATGGTTGCTTTTGTGCAAAAGTAATATTGTCCATTTACAAATTACAAGTTTCCAAAGTACAGTTTATCTGCTCTGAAAGCTGCTATTGCATTTTACTGCATAGCTGCTTTAATTATATATTAAATCTTCTAGTGATTATTTCTCAGCAGTGTGCACCCTTGAAGCAGACAGAGCTCCTTTTCAGGGTAGCTAGGAATGTAACAACAGAGGAATGTAAACAAAAGGTAATGATATCTTCTCTTCGGATGCAGATCACCAGCTGAAGAAGCTTTCCAGTGAAGAGCAAAGTGCTGTGTAACGGTTTGAATCAGGACTGTGGAGTCGGAGTCCGCGTCGAAGCAATTTTGGGTACCTGGAGTCGGTGGTTTCAATAAACTGAGGAGTCAGAGTCGGATGATTTTTTGAATCAAATCCATAGCCTTCATAAAAATTAGACTAAGGAGTCGGAGTCGAGAAGTCGAAGCAATTTTGGGTACCTGGAGTTAAATGCTGTTGGAGTTAAAGCCCTGGTTTAAATGCTGTTCTGCTATTTTTTTAGGTAGTAGGTTTAAGGCTATAAGTAATCTTTTAGAGCAAAGAATAAATGCTGAGTTTCAGAGCACTTTAACCACTTGACCTCCAAGGGTTTTTAAAAAATAATGAAAATTTTTCTATGGGAAGGTGTATAATAGGGTATTTGGATGTGGTTTTACTGTTTGGCCACAAGATGGAGATACAGAGTTAGTGTGTTCTAAAAATAGAAACAGAACCAAGTGTTTGTTATTTGTTTATATTTGTGTAAACACAGGGGAGGAGATACCGATCTGGTGGTGGTAAAGTAGGTTCACCATCAGAAAAGATTGTAAAATAATAGGTACATACTTAAAAAATGTACATCTCTCCCTGAGTAAAATGTACTATAAATGGATTTCCTGCTATGTTGTTCTCACGGTACGCAGTAAAACCAGATAGATTTTGACCTAAAGCCTTGTTCACATCTAAAATCGGCAAAAAGGCCAGCGTTTTGCGATTTCTTTGCGCACTTATTTTTAGCGCCTCCCGGCCGGAAGTGAGCTCTTTGACCTGGGAAAAAATAAATACAATGAATTTATTCTTAAAATCTGTGGAAATCGCTATACAAAGCGCTTCTTCAAGCGCTTTGTGATTTCCCTATACCTGTCATTGAGGCAAATCGCCCCAAAAATGGTACAGGCAGCGCTTTTGGTGAGCGGATCGGAATCGAACTGCTCAGATGTGAACACTCACATAGGAATTTATTGCACAAGCGCTTTTAGGGCGATTTTCAAAATCGCTGGCACTTAAAAAAATCCAAAAAGTGTCCCTTAGTGTGAACAATCCCTAAAGTTGATGTATGGACAGATCGGCCAGGAGACAGATCTCTCTCTGATCGAATCTGATCAGAGAATACAATTTATTTATTTATTTATTTGTTTTTAAATTTAACCTGTGCTTTTGAAACACTCTGGATTTTAAACACATGATTTTAAAGACAGAGGTTTATATAAGAATAAGATCTTATAGAGCAGGTTTAACCTGTGTTTGAATTCCATCTTATTAACATTGGCTTTGTTCAATTTCTCAAAAAGCAGCCTGTCCTTTTTTCTGCTTTTGAAATACTTTCCTGATTGAAATATATGCCCTGTTGGTGGCTGCTTATTCCTGCCAGGTTGTATATTTCAATTACCAAACTCGAACAGAACGCCGCTCTCTCCATGTATGGATTCAGAGATCTGGCCACTGTGGTCTAGCATCCATCCAATCCACACTGGCAGTTGTAAAAAAAAAAAAAACATTTGTTGTCCTCTCTTGTCTACCCATAGAAGCTCATAGAAAAAGCAGGAGGTGGGTTCTTTTGATCATTGTTGGTGGGTCAATAGCAGTCTTTGATAGATGTAAAAACATCCCCCCTAGGGCACCAAAATTAGTGCTCTTGTCTACCAAACTCTCGTCTCCTGACTACCTTCTTTGGGCAAACAGGAAATTATAGCCCTGTAGTCTACAGCTATCAATGTGATTTGGGGTGCGGTGATCTCTGATTCCACATAACCTCCTTGGTAGGGGTTGAGTATTTTGATGGGGGGAGGCCTTAACCCCATTTTTTTTTCCTGGGGCAGTAAGAAGGTACCCCAGATTTCCTGCCCATGGGGGTGCAATTGTGTTTCAGGCTCTTTTTCTTTCATTTTCCCAAGTTTATGGTGTAAAGACTCGACATTATATTGTCGTACTTTTGTCTGCAGTGTTAATGCTTTAACCACTTTACCTCCGCAGGTGCGGATATCTCCGTCCCTTTGCACAACCTTTAACCACCAGGGACGGAGATATCCGCACCTCCGGCCACTACCATCGCTGTCCGCTCTCCCGCTCGCTCGTGTGCGCGCTGCCGCACGACACCGCCCGGAGATCAATGAACAGGAAAAAACATTCCCGTTCATTGATCTCTGCCCCCCAGCAGTGATCGGCTGCTTCTATGAGAAGCAGCGCGATCATTGTGAAAAAAAAAAAAAGTTTCCTAGCCTCCCTGGACTTCCTGCAAGCGTACTTCTTGTACGCTTGCAGGACACATTTACAAAAAGTTATGTGGCCAAATAGTAAAACTACAACCAGAAGCATTTTTCATATACAAATACATAGTTTTACATTATAAATTAACTCATTACCTCCCACACTCCCCAATTTATTTATTTTTTGTAATAAAGAAAAAAAAATACAATAAAAAAAAATACATAAATAGTTACCTTAGGGACTGAACTCTTTAAATATTTATGTCAAGAGGGTATAACACTGTTACTTTATAAACTATGGGCTTGTAATTAGGGATGGACAAAAATCTGAAAAAAAAAAGGAACCTTTATTTCCAAACAGTGCATGTTTTGTGGAAATTCACACAGGTAGGTAATCAGCTCTGCTGAGACACTAATTACCTCACCTGTGCATGTTTGTGGTTTTCTGCAAAGCATGTACTGTTGGTGGGCCTTGAGGACAGGGTTGGGGAACGCTGCTAAAGGACACCTAAGATATGGATATGGATGCTGCCATATTTATTCCCTTTTAAACAATGCATGTTGCCTGGCCATCCTGCTGAGCAACTGCCGCCATGGGCGTCCATAGAATATTTTTTTTTTTTGGGGGGGGGGGGGGGTAAAAAGGGGCATGGCCATGGACCAGGAAGAGGAGCAGCATGTACTGTACTACAGAGAGAGGAAAATAAGCAGCATGTACTGTACTACAGAGAGGAAGAGGGGCAGCAGCATGTACCATACTACAGAGAGAGGAGGAGGAGGAGGAGCAGCAGCATGTACTGTACTACAGAGAGGAAGAGGGGCAGCATATACTGTACTACAGAGAGGAAGAGGAGCAGCATGTACTGTACTACAGAGAGAGGAAGAGGAGCAGCATGCACTGTACTACAGAGAGAGGAAGAGGAGCAGCATGTACTGTACTACAGAGAGGAAGAGGGGCAGCATGTACCGTACTACAGAGAGAGGAAGAGGAGCAGCATGTACTGTACTACAGAGAGAGGAAGAGGAGCAGCATGTACTGTACTACAGGGAGGAAGAGGAGCAGCATGTACTGTACTACAGAGAGAGGAAGAGGAGCAGCATGTACTGTACTATAGAGAGGAAGAGGGGCAGCATGTACCGTACTACAGAGAGAGGAAGAGGAGCAGCATGTACTGTACTACAGAGAGAGGAAGAGGAGCAGCATGTACTGTACTACAGAGAGAGGAAGAGGAGCAGCATGTACTTTACTACAGAGAGAGGAAGAGGAGCAGCATGTACTGTACTACAGAGAGAGAGGAAGGGGAGCAGCATGTACTGTACTACAGAGAGAGGAAGAGGAGCAGCATGTACTGTACTACAGAGAGAGGAAGAGGAGCAGCATGTACTGTACTACAGAGAGAGGAAGAGGAGCAGCATGTACTGTACTACAGAGAGGAAGAGGGGCAGCATGTACCGTACTACAGAGAGAGGAAGAGGAGCAGCATGTACTGTACTACAGAGAGAGGAAGAGGCGCAGCATGTACTATACTACAGAGAGAGGAAGAGGAGCAGCATGTACTTTACTACAGAGAGAGGAAGAGGAGCAGCATGTACTGTACTACAGAGATAGGAAGAGGAGCAGCATGTGCTGTACTACAGAGAGGAAGAGGGGCAGCATGTGCCGTACTACAGAGAGAGGAAGAGGAGCAGCATGTACTGTACTACAGAGAGAGGAAGAGGAGCAGCATGTACTGTACTACAGAGAGAGAGGAAGAGGAGCAGCATGTACTGTACTACAGAGAGAGGAAGAGGAGCAGCATGTACTGTACTACAGAGAGAGGAAGAGGAGCAGCATGTACCGAACTACAGAGAGAGGAAGAGGAGCAGCATGTACTGTACTACAGAGAGAGGAAGAGGAGCAGCATGTACCGTACTACAGAGAGAGGAAGAGGAGCAGCATGTACTGTACTACAGAGAGGGGAAGAGGAGCAGCATGTACTGTACTACAGAGAGAGGAAGAGGAGCAGCATGTACTGTACTACAGAGAAAGGAAGAGGAGCAGCATGTACTTTACTACAGAGAGAGGAAGAGGAGCAGCATGTACTGTACTACAGAGAGAGGAAGAGGAGCAGCATGTACTGTACTACAGAGAGAGGAAGAGGAGCAGCATGTACTGTACTACAGAGAGAGGAAGAGGAGCAGCATGTACTGTACTACAGAGAGAGGAAGAGGAGCAGCATGTACTGTACTACAGAGAGAGGAAGAGGAGCAGCATGTATCGTATTACAGAGAGAGGAAGAGGAGCAGCGTGTACTGTACTACAGAGAGAGGAAGAGGAGCAGCATGTACTGTACTACAGAGAGAGGAAGAGGAGCAGCATGTACTTTACTACAGAGAGAGGAAGAGGAGCAGCATGTACTGTACTACAGAGAGAGAGGAAGAGGAGCAGCATGTACTGTACTACAGAGAGAGGAAGAGGAGCAGCATGTACTGTACTACAGAGAGAGGAAGAGGAGCAGCATGTACTGTACTACAGAGAGAGGAAGAGGAGCAGCATGTACTGTACTACAGAGAGAGGAAGAGGAGCAGCATGTACTGTACTACAGAGAGAGGAAGAGGAGCAGCATGTACTGTACTACAGAGAGAGGAAGAGGAGCAGCATGTACTGTACTACAGAGAGAGGAAGAGGAGCAGCGTGTACTGTACTACAGAGAGAGGAAGAGGAGCAGCATGTACTGTACTACAGAGAGAGGAAGAGGAGCAGCATGTACTGTACTACAGAGAGAGGAAGAGGAGCAGCATGTACTGTACTATAGAGAGAGGAAGAGGAGCAGCATGTACTGTACTACAGAGAGAGGAAGAGGAGCAGCATGTACTGTACTACAGAGAGGAAGAGGGGCAGCATGTACCGTACTACAGAGAGAGGAAGAGGAGCAGCATGTACTGTACTACAGAGAGAGGAAGAGGCGCAGCATGTACTATACTACAGAGAGAGGAAGAGGAGCAGCATGTACTTTACTACAGAGAGAGGAAGAGGAGCAGCATGTACTGTACTACAGAGATAGGAAGAGGAGCAGCATGTGCTGTACTACAGAGAGGAAGAGGGGCAGCATGTGCCGTACTACAGAGAGAGGAAGAGGAGCAGCATGTACTGTACTACAGAGAGAGGAAGAGGAGCAGCATGTACTGTACTACAGAGAGAGAGGAAGAGGAGCAGCATGTACTGTACTACAGAGAGAGGAAGAGGAGCAGCATGTACTGTACTACAGAGAGAGGAAGAGGAGCAGCATGTACCGAACTACAGAGAGAGGAAGAGGAGCAGCATGTACCGTACTACAGAGAGAGGAAGAGGAGCAGCATGTACCACTACAGAGAGAAGGAAGAGGAGCAGCATGTACTCGTACTACAGAGAGAGGAAGAGGAGCAGCATGTACTGTACTACAGAGAGAGGAAGAGGAGCAGCATGTACTGTACTACAGAGAGAGGAAGAGGAGCAGCATGTACTGTACTACAGAGAGAGGAAGAGGAGCAGCATGTACTGTACTACAGAGAGAGGAAGAGGAGCAGCATGTACCTGTACTACAGAGAGAGGAAGAGGAGCAGCATGTACTGTACTACAGAGAGAGGAAGAGGAGCAGCATGTACTGTACTACAGAGAGAGGAAGAGGAGCAGCATGTACTGTACTACAGAGAGAGGAAGAGGAGCAGCATGTACTGTACTACAGAGAGAGGAAGAGGAGCAGCATGTACTGTACTACAGAGAGAGGAAGAGGAGCAGCATGTACTGTACTACAGAGAGAGGAAGAGGAGCAGCATGTACTGTACTACAGAGAGAGGAAGAGGAGCAGCATGTACTGTACTACAGAGAGAGGAAGAGGAGCAGCATGTACTGTACTACAGAGAGAGGAAGAGGAGCAGCATGTACTGTACTACAGAGAGAGGAAGAGGAGCAGCATGTACTGTACTACAGAGAGAGGAAGAGGAGCAGCATGTACTGTACTACAGAGAGAGGAAGAGGAGCAGCATGTACTGTACTACAGAGGAGAGGAAGAGGAGCAGCATGTACTGTACTACAGAGAGAGGAAGAGGAGCAGCATGTACTGTACTACAGAGAGAGGAAGAGGAGCAGCATGTACTGTACTACAGAGAGAGGAAGAGGAGCAGCATGTACTGTACTACAGAGAGAGGAAGAGGAGCAGCATGTACTGTACTACAGAGAGAGGAAGAGGAGCAGCATGTACTGTACTACAGAGAGAGGAAGAGGAGCAGCATGTACTGTACTACAGAGAGAGGAAGAGGAGCAGCATGTACTGTACTACAGAGAGAGGAAGAGGAGCAGCATGTACTGTACTACAGAGAGAGGAAGAGGAGCAGCATGTACTGTACTACAGAGAGAGGAAGAGGAGCAGCATGTACTGTACTACAGAGAGAGGAAGAGGAGCAGCATGTACTGTACTACAGAGAGAGGAAGAGGAGCAGCATGTACTGTACTACAGAGAGAGGAAGAGGAGCAGCATGTACTGTACTACAGAGAGAGGAAGAGGAGCAGCGTGTACCGTACTACAGAGAGAGGAAGAGGAGCAGCGTGTACCGTACTACAGAGAGAGGAAGAGGAGCAGCGTGTACTGTACTACAGAGAGAGGGAAGAGGAGCAGCATGTACTGTACTACAGAGAGAGGAAGAGGAGCAGCATGTACTGTACTACAGAGAGAGGAAGAGGAGCAGCATGTACTGTACTACAGAGAAAGGAAGAGGAGCAGCATGTACTTTACTACAGAGAGAGGAAGAGGGGCAGCATGTACTGTACTACAGAGAGAGGAAGAGGAGCAGCATGTACTGTACTACAGAGAGGAAGAGGAGCAGCATGTACTGTACTACAGAGAGAGGAAGAGGAGCAGCATGTACTGTACTACAGAGAGAGGAAGAGGAGCAGCGTGTACTGTACTACAGAGAGAGGAAGAGGAGCAGCGTGTACCGTACTACAGAGAGAGGAAGAGGAGCAGCATGTACTGTACTACAGAGAGGGGAAGAGGAGCAGCATGTACTGTACTACAGAGAGAGGAAGAGGAGCAGCATGTACTGTACTACAGAGAGAGGAAGAGGAGCAGCATGTACTGTACTACAGAGAAAGGAAGAGGAGCAGCATGTACTTTACTACAGAGAGAGGAAGAGGAGCAGCATGTACTGTACTACAGAGAGAGGAAGAGGAGCAGCATGTACTGTACTACAGAGAGAGGAAGAGGAGCAGCATGTACTGTACTACAGAGAGAGGAAGAGGAGCAGCATGTACTGTACTACAGAGAAAGGAAGAGGAGCAGCATGTACTTTACTACAGAGAGAGGAAGAGGAGCAGCATGTACTGTACTACAGAGAGAGGAAGAGGAGCAGCATGTACTGTACTACAGAGAGAGGAAGAGGAGCAGCATGTACTGTACTACAGAGAGAGGAAGAGGAGCAGCATGTACTGTACTACAGAGAGAGGAAGAGGAGCAGCATGTACTGTACTATAGAGAGAGGAAGAGGAGCAGCATGTACTGTACTACAGAGAAAGGAAGAGGAGCAGCATGTACTGTACTACAGAGAGAGGAAGAGGAGCAGCATGTATCGTATTACAGAGAGAGGAAGAGGAGCAGCGTGTACTGTACTACAGAGAGAGGAAGAGGAGCAGCATGTACTGTACTACAGAGAGAGGAAGAGGAGCAGCATGTACTGTACTACAGAGAGAGGAAGAGGAGCAGCATGTACCGTATTACAGAGAGCGGAAGAGGAGCAGCATGTACCGTACTACAGAGAGAGGAAGAGGAGCAGCATGTACTGTACTACAGAGAGAGAGGAAGAGGAGCAGCATGTACCGAACTACAGAGAGAGGAAGAGGAGCAGCATGTACTGTACTACAGAGAGAGGAAGAGGAGCAGCATGTACTGTACTACAGAGAGAGGAAGAGGAGCAGCATGTACTGTACTACAGAGAGAGGAAGAGGAGCAGCATGTACTGTACTACAGAGAGAGGAAGAGGAGCAGCATGTACTGTACTACAGAGAGAGGAAGAGGAGCAGCATGTACTGTACTACAGAGAGAGGAAGAGGAGCAGCATGTACTGTACTACAGAGAGAGGAAGAGGAGCAGCATGTACTGTACTACAGAGAGGAAGAGGGGCAGCATATACTGTACTACAGAGAGGAAGAGGAGCAGCATGCACTGTACTACAGAGAGAGGAAGAGGAGCAGCATGTACTGTACTACAGAGAGAGGAAGAGGAGCAGCATGTACTGTACTACAGAGAGAGGAAGAGGAGCAGCATGTACTGTACTACAGAGAGAGGAAGAGGAGCAGCATGTACTGTACTACAGAGAGAGGAAGAGGAGCAGCATGTACTGTACTACAGAGAGAGGAAGAGGAGCAGCATGTACTGTACTACAGAGAGAGGAAGAGGAGCAGCATGTACTGTACTACAGAGAGAGGAAGAGGAGCAGCGTGTACTGTACTACAGAGAGAGGAAGAGGAGCAGCATGTACCGTATTACAGAGAGCGGAAGAGGAGCAGCATGTACCGTACTACAGAGAGAGGAAGAGGAGCAGCATGTACCCAGGGCCGGATTTGTACTTTTTACCGCCCAAGGCCAACTATACCATCTGTATGGTTGTTATCTCTGTGTGCCCCAATGAGAATTCGCCTTACTTTCCATCATTGGTGTCACAGACAATAGCTATTTTAGTAATACGTGTATAGATTAGAAGTTATGTTTTGAAATTTTATGTTATGCTTGGCATCTCATTAATGATGGACCCATTGCGTTACCATGAGAGTTAGACTGATGTATACCTGCAGGATAGAGCTTACAGGTCTTGCAGGGACGGCACAAGTACAGGACAGAGAGTTCAAAGGTTAAAGCTGTTCTTGTAGATAGGGATGACTGCATAGAACAGCTTTCCTGCCCCTCACGGAGCCGCCCCTAAACTTCTGGTGCCCTAGGCCATGGCCTATGTGGCCTTTGCCAGAAATCCGGCCCTGCATGTACCGTATTACAGAGAGAGGAAGAGGAGCAGCATGTACCGTACTACAGAGAGAGGAAGAGGAGCAGCATGTACCGTATTACAGAGAGAGGAAGAGGAGCAGCATGTACCGTACTACAGAGAGAGGAAGAGGAGCAGCATGTACTTTACTACAGAGAGAGGAAGAGGAGCAGCATGTACTTTACTATAGAGAGGAAGAGGAGCAGCATGTACTGTACTACAGAGAGAAGAAGAGGAGCAGCATGTACTGTACTACAGAGAGAGGAAAATGAGCAGCATGTACTGTACTACAGAGAGGAAGAGGGGCAGCATGTACCATACTACAGAGAGAGAGGAAGAGGAGCAGCATGTACTGTACTACAGAGAGGAAGAGGAGCAGCATGTACTGTACTACAGAGAGAGGAAGAGGAGCAGCATATACTGTACTACAGAGAGAGGAAGAGGAGCAGCATGTACTGTACTACAGAGAGAGGAAGAGGAGCAGCATGTACTGTACTACAGAGAGGAAGAGGGGCAGCATGTACCATACTACAGAGAGAGGAAGAGGAGCAGCATGTACTGTACTACAGAGAGGAAGAGGAGCAGCATATACTGTACTACAGAGAGAGGAAGAGGAGCAGCATATACTGTACTACAGAGAGAGGAAGAGGAGCAGCATGTACTGTACTACAGAGAGAGGAAGTGGAGCAGCATGTACTTTACTACAGAGAGAGGAAGAGGAGCAGCATGTACTTTACTACAGAGAGAGGAGGAGGAGGAGCAGCATGTACAGTACTACAGAGAGAGGAAGAGGAGCAGCATGTGCCGTATTACAGAGAGAGGAAGAGGAGCAGCATGTACCGTACTACAGAGAGAGGAAGAGGAGCAGCATGTACTGTACTACAGGGAGGAAGAGGGGCAGCATGTACCATACTACAGAGAGAGGAAGAGGAGCAGCATGTACTGTACTACAGAGAGGAAGAGGAGCAGCATGTACTGTACTACAGAGAGAGGAAGAGGAGCAGCATGTACTTTACTACAGAGAGAGGAAGAGGAGCAACATGTACTTTACTACAGAGAGAGGAGGAGGAGGAGGAGGAGGAGGAGGAGGAGCAGCATGTACAGTACTACAGAGAGAGGAAGAGGAGCAGCATGTACTTTACTACAGAGAGAGGAAGAGGAGCAGCATGTACAGTACTACAGAGAGAGGAAGAGGAGCAGCATGTACTTTACTACAGAGAGAGGAAGAGGAGCAGCATGTACTTTACTACAGAGAGAGGAGGAGGAGGAGGAGCAGCAGCATGTACTGTACTACAGAGAGAGGAAGAGCGGCAGCATGTACCATACTACAGAGAGAGGAAGAGGAGCAGCATGTACTGTACTACAGAGAGAGGAAGAGGAGCAGCATATACTGTACTACAGAGAGAGGAAGATGAGCAGCATGTACTTTACTACAGAGAGAGGAAGAGGAGCAGCATGTACTTTACTACAGAGAGAGGAGGAGGAGCAGCATGTACTGTACTACAGAGAAAGGAAGAGGAGCAGCATGTACCATACTACAGAGAGAGGAAGAGGAGCAGCATGTACTGTACTACAGAGAGGAAGAGGGGCAGCATGTACTGTACTACAGAGAGAGGAAGAGGAGCAGCATGCACTGTACTACAGAGAGGAAGAGGAGCAGCATGTACTGTACTACAGAGAGAGGAAGAGGAGCAGCATGTACTGTACTACAGAGAGAGGAAGAGGAGCAGCATGTACTGTACTACAGAGAGAGGAAGAGGAGCAGCATGTACTGTACTACAGAGAGAGGAAGAAGAGCAGCATGTACTGTACTACAGAGAGGAAGAGGAGCAGCATGTACTGTACTACAGAGAGAGGAAGAGGAGCAGCATGTGCTGTACTACAGAGAGAGGAAGAAGAGCAGCATGTACTGTACTACAGAGAGGAAGAGGAGCAGCATGTACTGTACTACAGAGAGAGGAAGAGGAGCAGCATGTACTTTACTACAGAGAGAGGAAGAGGAGCAGCATGTACTTTACTACAGAGAGGGGAAGAGGAGCAGCATGTACTGTACTACAGAGAGGGGAAGAGGAGCAGCATGTACTGTACTACAGAGAGAGGAAGAGGAGCAGCATGTACTGTACTACAGAGAGAGAGGAAGAGGAGCAGCATGTACAGCACTATGTGAATGGTAGAGGAGCACATATAATGTACTATGGAAAGGAGAAATAAGAAGCATACAGTGCACTAAAGTGAGGGGTAGGTAGTATAGTGACAGTCATATAAAAGTCATGGATATATGCATGGAAGAGTGTTTCCAAAAAAACCCTTTTGTAGTTCACAGACTGAATCACCCCAGCAGCAGAGAGTACATTTGTTTCGCCGTGTTCCAATCTATAGTGCATTTCAAATCTCCATTCCTCCCAAGCACTGGTTATTAGCGGAGATGTTCACCATAACAACCTACGGAGCTCTGCGATTAGCCAGTGACAACAGCCTGAGACATTCAATACAAGGACAATCCGCAGGAGGGGACCCAGGCTACATAGAGAGGTCATTATGCAGCAGATATGTTCCATAGCGACCCTTATGAGAAGTGGACACTCCAGTCTATAAGCAGGAACATATAACCTAATAATAGGTATAAGCCATCACCCATCTCTCCAGGAGGGAAACCTAATGAATTCAATTTCACAGGAAGCAAGCAGAAGACAAACAGAAATCAGAGACACACTGAATAAGAGAGTCATTTTATGTTCTTTTGAAATCAATGGACAAATATTACTAAAAATGTAGTGGTGTGCTGCATGGCTATAGGTGATGGTGCACAAGTATTAGGGAGAGTTCTTTGCATATACAGCAGTGGTGCATTGTGGGTAACCACAGTTTCACACTTAAAATAGAAGGTATTTGTGATCATTCAGATTTCAGAAGGCAAACCACACAAAGCATTGCTTTTTTAGTAGGAGGGCTTTTCAGTCTATTTTGCTCCCCTATACTTTCCTAGTGATCTTGGGTCACCCCGAGCTGCCTGGGTATTCTGTTGTAGGGAGAGTACGGTCTCCATTCGTGGCCCATAGCAGTTACTCAGTCAATAATGCAGCCAAATTGACAACCTGATTTGATAATTTTATTTAATCAGATGCAAAAAATTGACGATTTGACCAATTTTGGACCAAAATCATCCAATAGTTGATTGGGCATGCTTCTTGTGGCACAGATTATCAATCGAGCAAGCTGGAAAATCTCTGCCCGACGTGGTTGATTGGGTGCACGGTGGTAACAGCATGCAATATCGCGACGACTGTCAAATGCAACGGACCCCTGGCCACTGTCCCCCAAAATGTAAAATGTCCTCCTCCCTGGTACACACCTGTCCTGCTGCCACAATTCCCGGTCTCCCAAGAGCGCCACCAGGAGCATCTGTGTGACATCACACACATGCCGCAATTGTATATGCGCCACCACTTGGGGGCGCTCAGTGTCACTGCAGGGTTCGGGGGAGACCATGGAGGAGACAGAAAATCGGTGGCATTGCAAGGCCGATTCCTTATTGAATTCATGCTGAAATCGGCCTGTGGTGTACGGGCAACCAATAGATCTCTCTCTGATCAGATTGATGCCTTTTGTTTGATCTACCCATACATTGCTAGATCTATAGGCACTGTAACACTCAACATGGTATAACGAGCAGTGACATTAGTACAGTAGGACCACACAAGAGCAGTCCATCAGCCCCCACTGTGCAATGGATATTAATGCCCCTCTACCAGAGAACTGCTATCGCCAGCATACACACAATGTAAAAGCATGACATTGCTTGGTTCACACAGACATCTGCACATTTGTGGCCCAGTCCAGTCCTGTCCGTTTTGCTTCAGTATTCTATCCGTTTTACCTGACTGGACCGAAAATGTACACCTTTTATGTGAAAACACACACCCATAGCAAACTGATAAAAGAAAAAAAAAAGACATGACCGAACCAAACTGGCAATGTACGCTATTTATGTGAGAATACATCCATAGAAACACATACAAAACTAATACAAAACTGGCAGGACAGGACTAGAATGGAAAATGTGTGAACACAGTCAAAACTCATGCCAACTGTCAAAAAGGAACTGGTCAGGATACCTTTGTATGTGTGAACCAACCTCAACAGTTGGTATACGCAAGACAGCCTGGACTTGTATTTAATTTCTGAATTAATTGTGTTTGCAATCTAGGCTGGGTTCACAAATAAAAAGGTGTCCAGTCCTGTCAGTTTTCTATGCGTGTCTATGGCTGTGTTCACACGTAAAAGGTGTACATTTACGGTCCAGTCCAGTCTTATCCGTTTTCTATGGGCGAATTGACACATAAAAGGTGCACAGTTCAAATCCAGTCTGATCCAAACTGATGCAAAACTAAAAAGACAGGACTGGGTTGTAAATGTGCAGATTTATGTGTGAACCAAGCCTTAGCCGTCATGGCATTGCGTTCTTGCATGCTTTTTAGTAGATAAATGTATATCCCAAATCTTAAAGGGAACACGAAGGTACCATATATGGAAGCTGCCAGACTTATTTCCTTTTAATGGGAAGGTTCAGAGACAATTAAAAAAAAAATCCACTTACCTGGGGCTTCCTCGGCGCCGCTCCGCAGGCTCCCGGTGGTCTCCAGTGGCCGACCCGACCTGGCCAGGCCGGCGGCCAGGTCGGGCTTCTTCTGCGCTCCATTATGCGTTTCCCGCCGGCGCGCTGACATCATCAGACGTCCTCCGGGCTGTACTGCGCATTCTCAGAACTACTGAGCCTGCGCAGTACAGCCCGGAGGACGTCCGATGACGTCAGCGCGCCGGCGTGAAGCGCATAATGGAGCGCAGAAGAGGCCCGACCTGGCCGCCGGCCTGGCCAGGTCGGGTCGGCCACTGGGAGCCTGCGGAGCGGCGCCGAGGGCACCTCCTGCCTGCCACGGGCTAGAGGAAGCCCCAGGTAAGTGGATTTGGATTTTTATTTTTTTTTTATTGTCCCTGAACCTTCCCTTTAACCAATGCTGATTGCCTGGCAGTCCCGCTGATCTCTTTGGTTACAATAATGTTTGAATCAAGCAAGTAGCTAATGTTGTCAGAAACATGGGATGTGCATGCTTCTTCACAGTCTAGGGCTAAACGTAGGTAGAGGATAAGCAGGACAGCCAGGCAACTGGTGTTGTTAAAAAGGCAATAAATACGTCAGCCTCCATATTCCTCTCACTTCATGCTCCCTTTAAATTAAATATTAATATAAAAATAAAATATTGCAATCAATTGCAAAGAAAGCTGTGGAAATGCCTAGATTTACCAATCGCAGTCATTGTTTTAATGTCACAGCTGGATTGAGAGACTGCTCCAGTCTTGGCCGTTTCATCTTTGCACTTGACTATATCAGTTTCCCACACATTTCACCAGCGTTTCTGTATATCCAGTGCTCACGACCGGTCACCTAAACTCATCAGAGGGAACTTATGGTGAGGACGATATGTAGAACTTTCTGTGCTGTTCTGTGGCAATCCGGGGAATGCGATTAAATCAAGACTTTGATATCACTTTAATAGGAGCAGCAATCGCTACATATATCAGTCACACCGCCTGTAAGAGCAGAGCTGCCTGCACCGCAGAGGGTTAACCACTCTGAAGTACGAAATGAAACGTTCACGCTTTAATCCGACAGGCGTAAGCCTATATCTAATGCAAAGAACGCACTTCAGCGCATTAACAGCATTCATTATACCAGAACAACACTCAGAACACGCCTGTTTTGTCAGGCAGTAGTAGATCAATAGATAAGAGTAGGTAGTACAATACTAATACTCACTATGCACCACATAGGACTCATTGACATGAATGGGCACCAGTCAATCTCAACTAGAGACAAGGCTACAGAGACACTAGGTATGGGTTTGTATCAGCCCAACCTCACTGCCAAGACACATGCCAACTATGATACCCACTATACCAACATACTGAAGGCTCACTGGGGAACCCTAGGCAAGGTGGCATTACCCAGTCATACAGCCATGAGATGTAATAATCAGAAGAGGAGGGGACAGTGACAGTCACACTACAGAGAGGTGGCACTGGGTACTCACGCTGCTGTTGTGCCCGGACCAGTGGACCATGGCTTGATTGTGGGCAGAATCTCCAGTGAGGGCAAAGGTAGTACTGTGCAGCTTCAACTCCTCCACACGGAACCGACTCACCCTGTCTGAGTCACTGGCTTGTGCCCGGGCCACCCTGTGCCCCTCAGTGTCTCTGGCATGTCTCTCTGCCCTGTTGGGCGTCATGTGGGTATCCGGGACAAACTGCCCACTTGGCATGCTGATGCTCTGTGTCGAAAAGGGTGTTGAGTAGATTGAGGAGGAAGCTCCTGACCCCACCAGCCTGTCACCCTCAAACTGAGCTGAGGTCTTCTGGTCCAACTCTTCCTCAGTGCCCACCAAATGCCCAGCGCCCACAAATTGGCTGATCCTGCCAGGCACATTGCCCTCTGCTTCTGAGATCAAATCAGCCTGTGTGCCCATATCTTGCTCTTTATTCTTGATCTGAGCATTTCCATCATCACCCTCATGTGTCCCCCAAGTGCCCACAAAGCTGGCATCCCCTAGCCTGTCACCCCCACCTTCGTACCCATCGCCTGCATCCAGCTGGACACCCTTGTCCGTGCCATCACCATCCATGTGTGCCACGCTCCAGGCACGGACATCGCTGCCTGGGTGACTGGCATCTTCCATGAGACCGTTGCCCAGTCTGTGCCCGCTGTCCCCCCATGGCTGCCCCCAGTCCTCCGCCTCTTCCTCCTGCATGCTCTTCATGATGTGCCCAGCAGCACCTGCGCCCTGCAGCCGGATAGGAAGGTGACAAGATGAGCAGGTCACTTCGCCTGTGCCCTGTGAAAGCAAAGTAGCAGTGGTCCCCAGAAACAGCAGCAGCAGCCCCCAGTCTGAGTGAGCCCCCATGCCCACAGCTCCGCCGGTGCTCCCTTCTCACTTCAACTCCATAGAAGTTTCTGAGCGCGCAGATCGGACTGAGCAGCCGGTGGAAGAGAAGGATGAAGAGCGGACAGAGGGGGAAGGAAAAAAGAAAAAAAGCTGAGATTCTTGTAGCAGAGCTGATGGTGTCGCTCGGGAATTTGATGTAGGAAGAGGCAGACAGGGGAGGAGCTGGAGAGAGAGGGTGACAAAGTTGGAGCGGAGCTGTTCGGATTTGGAGTGCTGAACGAGAGGCGGCGAGAGGGGAGGAGAAGAAAACGCCGAGACTGCAGAGAGAGAGAGAGCGGAGGGAGAGAGATCAGTTCTGTGACTGCTTCATGCAGCACTAGTATTGCAGCGAGAGATGATCACACCAAGCAAGGGTGCCGTTCTTTAACCCTTTCACCCACCGGGGAGGCAGCAGCATCGTAAAGGTTAAACCATCGCATTGTTCACGGCTGATAAAAAGAATCCTAAATTAAAGGGAATACAGAATGGGCTGCGGACATCCCTAGTGTGAGAAACTGCTACTTGTCTGACTATGGTGTAGAATGATGCTCTGCCTTTAAAATCAGGCATACGATATAACACTGTATAATGCTTCCATACTACCCTGATCAAATATCAATCAGGGAATATCGATAGTCTGACCCACCCTGCGCCACTCACGTTTTAATAGATTTTACTGACAATATTGATCATAATTCTTTCACCGCTAACTTTGCACAACCTTAAAGGACACCTGAACTGAGAGGTATATAGAGGCTGACATATTTATTTCCTGTTAAGCAATACCAGTTGCCTGGGTGGGACGGATCTAAGGGGGGGGGAGGGGGCAAGCGGGTATCTTGCCCCAGGCGCAGTTTGTTGAATTCTTAAAAACATGAATGGCAGTTTAGACGCCAAAACCTGACCTTTAGGCGCCAAAACCTGACCTTGCCCCAGGCGCAACTTGGTCTTGATCCGCCCCTGTGCCTGGCTGTCTTGCTGATCATCTGCCTCTAATACTTTTAGCCATAGACCCTGAACAAGCATGCAGCAGATCAGGTGTTCCTGACATTACTGTCAGATCTGACAAGATTAGCTGCATGCTTGTTTCAGGTGTTATTCAGACACTACTGCAGCCAAATAGATCCGCAGGCTGCCAGGCAACTGGTATTGTTTAAAAGGAAATAAATATGGCAGCCTCCATATACTTCTCAGCTTCCAAATTTCACACGTCACCCACCTGTGGGCCTAGAGTAGACCCTCGTGCCGGTGCAAACCTCCTGCAGGTACACCACTTCTGCTATACCGTATTGCAAATTTCAAGAATGGAGACTGCACACAAAAGGCTTCAGCAACAAGCTGTATTCAAAGCATGTAGAGGCACAAACACAACATGTTTCGGGCGGAGCCCTTCCTCACCTGAGGAAGGGCTCCGCCCGAAACATGTTGTGTTTGTGCCTCTACATGCTTTGAATACAGCTTGTTGCTGAAGCCTTTTGTGTGCAGTCTCCATTCTTGAAATTTCCATATACTTCTCACTTCAGGTTCCCTTTAAATGGAATCCAAGGTGTGAGACGCATGGAAGCAGCCATATTGATTTCCTTTTAAACAATACCAGTTACCTACCTGCCGGTGCTGCTGATCTTTCTGGACAGTAGGGTCTAAATCACACACCTGAACCAAGCATGCAGCTAATCTTATCAGATATGACATAGGCCAGTGTTTTCGCATTGAAAATGATATTTGCGATATTGAGGACATTTTTGCAAAAACACACTGTATTTTCTCAATATGGATAAAGAAAATATTTTTTTCCTTTGATGCAAATAATTGAAAATTTTTTTTAGATTTTTATTGTGAAAAGCGCAAAACCAGTTTATTTTAGCACGAAAATTTGTGGAAAATGCAAAAAGTCACAAACTAATTACAAAATTATTTTTTGATGGCATTTTCACTCAAAGGGCGAATTTTACATTATTTTTATAAAAATTAATGCAAAAAGAATATTGGGATTTTCACTCATCACTGTCATAGACATCTGATCTGCATATACTTGTTTAGGGTCTATGGCTTGTAGTATTAGAAGCAGATGACCAGCAGGACAGCCAGGCAATGTGCATTATTTGTAAGGAAATATGCATGTCAGCCTCCATATCCCTATCACCTTGGGTACACTTTAAAGGGAACCAGAGGCCCCAGAGAAAAATATTCTATACATACCTGGGGCTTCCTCCAGCCCCATATGCACGGATCGCTCCCACGCCGCCGTTCTCCGCTTCCTGTATCCGCCGGTACCGGGTCCCGTCGCTTCCGGCGGACGCGGCCAATTGTCCGCATGAGCAGGGGCTCCCTCCATACTCCATACCCTTGCAGTAGGCAGCCGCACGCGTAAGGGTATGCCGGGAGCCCCTGTGATGCGGACAATTGGACGCGTGCTGCCGCCGACTGGCCGAAACTACGGGACCCGGTACCGCTGAATACAGGAAGCGGAGGAAGGCGGCGTGGGAGCGATCCGTGCGTATGGGGCTGGAGGAAGCCCCAGGTATGTATAGAATCTTTTTTTCTGGGGCCTCTGGTTCCCTTTAAGGCTAGGGTCAAACTTGCCAAAAATCACGGGAATTTTCTGCAATGCGAAAACACACATAATGCTTTCCAATGCACAATCTCTGAACACTGGGAGCATTGTGCGGTTTTCCACAGCAGGAAAAGAAAGCCGCCACTTGCTTTTTATCGCACATCGCGTGCGATTTCTCTTTGCCGACAGTCAGCTGTTCTCAGCTGGCTGCCAGCCAAGAATGCAGATTCAGCCACGGGAAAACGCTGTTTTTTTCTGCGGACGCGAGTATGACCCAACCCTAAGGGTCTGTTTCCACCACACGCAGATTGGATACAGGATGGATGCAGAAAAACTCCAATGAATGTCTATGGACCTGTTTCCACTAAATGCAATTTTTCTGATGCAGATTTTCCCATAGGCATTCATTGGAGACAGTTTTTCTGTATCCATTCTGCATCCAATTTGCGTGTAGAAGAAACAGGCCCTAAAGGGAACCTGAAGTGAGAGGGGTATGGAGGCTGACATATTTATTATTAATAATTTATAAAGTGCCAACATATTTTGTGGTGCTGTACAAAGGAGAAACATGGTGTCCATAATAATGGGGACAATGGTGTACATAATAATACAATAGTATAAAACCAAAATAGACGCTAATACAAAATAAAGAACTCACACACAGCAATTACATTAACAAAGGAATGAAATTCCAAAGGAGGGGTGAGGCACATGAGAAATCTTGTATACACGAATGTGAGGAGGTAATTCTAGAGGAGAACAGAAGAAGGCCCTGTGCAGATCTGAGATTGTTGTTATACTGCACATTGCCTGGTTGACCAGCTGATCCTCAAATACTTTTAGCCATAGACCCTGAAAAAGCATGGAGATCAGATGATTCTGACAAGATTAGTCACACGCTTGTTTTAGGTGCCTGATTTAGATACTTCTGATGCAATGATAGAAGGACTGCTAGGCAACTAGTACTTATTAAAAGGAAATAAATATGGCTGGGTCTCTATAGCTCTCCTAGTGCTGTATTTATAATTACATGGGGCTTCCTCCAGCCCCATATGGTCTGTGGGCTCCCTTGCAGTTCTCTTCAGCTGCTCAGTTTCCTTATCACCACTGATAATCTGACCAGTGCAGCCAGTTCTCTTCTGCGCATGCACGCCCCCATCGCGTTCTCGTACCCAGGAGTGTCCTTATACAATCCCTCAATGCAAAATTTCTAACCTTAACTGACTCCTCCACCAATGCCTAACCCTAACCAACCCCCAAACAATGTCAAACCCTAAGCGATATCCCTGATGCAAAATGCCTAATCCTAACCGACCTCCAATCCAATGCCTAACACTAACCAACCGTCAACCAATGCTTAACCCTAACTGATACTCCACTGTAAAATGCCTAACCTAACAGACTCCCAAACCAATGCCTTAAGCTATGTACACACATGCGACAACGATCGTTCGTTGTCAACGATGAACGAACTTTTAATTGACGAAAGAACGACCTAAGCAAAGTTAATTTTAAAAGGTGTGTAACGATCACATCGTTAGAACGAACGTTATGTCACGTAAAAGCACCTATTGCGCCTGCGCATAAAAATGAAAAGTTCCAAGGAGAAATAGTGAAATGCGCATGTCAAGCCTAGTATGAACGATCGTTTCCAACGATGTACTACTCTTCCCAACGATCGTCGTTGGGAAAAATCCGCCAAGCTAGATCGTTCATTTTTAACGATCTAGCTCGTCCGTCAGACTTAATGGTCGTTGGCTGCTTTTTTTTAAACGATCGTCGTTTGAAACGATCGGGGAACGATCGTTTCAAACGACTATAGTCGCATGTGTGTACGCACCTTAACACTAACAGATACCACACCACAAAATTCCTAACACTAAACAATTTCCTAACCAATGCCCAACCGATCCCTGCCACAAAATGCCTAACCCTAACAGACACCCCAACTGATCCCTAACCATCACTAACCACTTATCTCCCTGCAAACCCCCCCCCCCCCCCCCCCTACGGATTTGTCTACCGCAGTAGTTTTATCTAGTGGCACCTGCTTTTTTTATCAGGTGCCTCCAGCACCCAAATCTCCACTTAGGCCAGATCCACACCATAAGGGCTTCTGTGAGCGTTTGCGTTTGAGAACACTTGCTGAGTGCTTGTTAAAAAAATCAGTCCCATTTACTTTCATTAAAATTGCAGTAAAAATTGTGTAAAAATTGCTGTGATCACGTATGCAAACAAACGTACGCGATCACTGCAATTTTTACCACGATTTCAATGAAAGTGAATGGGCGCGATTTTTTAACATGTGCTCAGCAAGCGCTAACCAAACGCAAACACTCACAAAAGCGGTGTGGATCCGGCCTTAGAGACGCTTTTCAAGGCTATTAACCACTTCAGCCTTCAGTCGTTTTCACTTTATGCATCCGAGCAATTATCACCTCCCATTCATTAGCCTATAACTTTATCACTACTTATCACAATGAACTTGTTTTTTCTGCCACCAATTAGGCCTTCTTTGAGTGGTACATTTTGCTAAGAGCCACTTTACTGGAAATGCATTTTAACAGGAAGAGTAAGAAAAAAAACGAAAAAAATTCATTATTTCTCAGTTTTTGGCCATTATAGTTTTAAAATAATACATGCCTCCATAATTAAAACCCACGTATTGTATTTGTCTAATAGTCCCAGGTATTACACCGTTTAAATTATGTCCCTATCACAATGTATGGTGACAATATTTTATTTGGAAATAAAAGTGAATTTTTTCCGTTTTGCATCCATCACAAGCTTATAATTTAAAAAAAATAGAAATATTTAATCTTTACATTGATACATTGATATACTTCAATAGAACCTGGCGGCAGGACAGCCCACCCAGCAGAAAGCCAGACCAGCCAGCACAGAAGCCAGGTAACACTACGCCTAGTTATGTTTAAGTAACACTGCCTATTTAGGTGATATGCTGGATTTTTTGGGGGGGCGGGAGGGGGTATTAATGGATAGGGGCTTCATCCAACATTTTGCTGGGCAGTCCTTAGACCACTGTTAAGTGTAAATGTGGCTTCACCCATGGCCACACCCACATTCTGATGCATGACCACACCCATTTTCCAACTGGAGTGCCCAAAAGTGCTGGCGAATCACCGCATGCGAAATTGCATGCAGGTGCGATTACGCGTGCGTTTTTTGCTGCGATTTCGCATAAGTTAGGGTAATGCGATTTTAACCAGGTCACTGCCTGTGTGAATTAACATGGGTACCTATGCGAAATCGCATGCAAATTCGCGGCAAAAAAGGAGTGGGGAAAACGCATGCGATTTCCCTATTAAATACATTGCGTGTGATTCGCCTGCATTCCACACGCAAGCGAATTCTGAGGGCTCTGCCGTGCAGAAAAATCCTGCACAGGAAAACGGACAAGTGGAAACAGCCCCATCCACTTGTATTGGCTATGTGAATCCGCATGCAGGAAATGTATGCGAATTCGCTATAGTGGAAACGGGCCCTTAAAGTCTTATGTCCAGTCTCCATTGCAGTTCGCAGTCATTATAACACATTATAATGCATATGTTATGCAACTAACCACTGTGAACCTAGCCTTATGCTAGGTACACACCATACAATTTTCTGTTAGATTTTACCTGCCAGATAGCTTTTTTCCATATTGTAGGTAAATCTAACAGAAGAATCTAACAGAAAATTGTATGGTGTGTACCTAGCATAAGGCTGGTTTCACAGTGGGACGTTAAAGTCCCATGTTACAGCAACCAGCCTAACTCACAGCACTGTAAAATCAATTGTGCTGTTCACAGTGCACAGGTTGCGTTACATAGTAGCGCAGCACATTTAAACAAAGTGCTGCATGCTGTAGTTATACTGGGCTAAGCAGCAGTAGACTGTTTGCACATGCTCAGTAATGTTGGAGGAGGAGGTCTCCCCTCCTCCTCCGCGGCCAGCCACATGGCTAATTAATATTCACTGCACTGTGGTAACTGTGGTGGGACTGTAGTGTTGTCCGGATCATGAACGAATCGTTCATTTGATCCCTATCTTTTTTGTGAGTTGAATCATCCGGATCATCACACTGAAAGATTCGGTTCACAGTGGATGTCTGTCTGGAAAAAAACAGGAACATACAGAATGTACAGTGCAGGGAAAGTCCTGTCCTGCTAGTCATTTCACCCCCAGTCTGCTTCCCTAGTAAAATGATTCGGTTCAAAGGTCCGGATCTTTACAATGATCCAATTCAAATGATCCGAATCCTTAAAAAGATCCGGACTTTCTATCACTATCCTGGAGCGGCTGCTTTGAGAGCTGCATAACGCAGCTCAATCTAACGTCCAACTTCAACACCACCATACGTTGCGTTAGGGGCACGTTATGCAATCATAACGTCCCTTAAACCGCAACGTCTTGGTGGGAAAGTAGCCTTAAAGAAAAACATTTCTTTGTTGCAGCTGATACAAATACTGCAATAAATATGCAGTGTGTCTACTTCCTGCTTTCATGGAAGCAGACATATAGTTAACATCCTGTGTTTACAAATTAGCTGCTCTGCTGTGGCAGCCAGCTGACAGCTGAGAGATCAAATAACATTGTGTGATTAGTCATAGATGAGGGGGAATTAGACTGGCTAAACTCTCTGAATACGTACAGGGGGCATTTCTCTAGGCTTTCCTTCTGTCCTGTGCAAGAGTTCAGCTCCACTTTAAAGGGAACCTTAACTGAGAGGGATATGGAGGTTTCCTTTTAAACAATACCAGTTGCTTGTCAGTCCTGCTGATCTCTGTGGCTGTAGTAGTGGCTGAATCACACACCTGACACAAGCATGCAGCTAATCCAGCCCTTAAAGGGAACCTAAACTGATAGGGATATGGATGTTTCCTTCTGAACAATACCAGTTGCCTGGCAGTCCTACTGATCTCTTTGGCTGCAGTAGTGGTTGAATCACACACCTGAAACAAGCATGCAGCTAATCCAGCCTTTAAAGAGAACCCGAGGTGGGTTTGAAGAATATTATCTGCATACAGAGGCTGGATCTGCCTATACAGCCCAGCCTCTGTTGCTATCCCAAACCCCACTAAGGTCCCCCTGCACTCTGCAATCCCTCATAAATCACAGCCATGCTGTGAGGCTGTGTTTACATCTGTAGTGTCAGTCTCAGCTGCTCCCCCGCCTCCTGCATAGCTCCGATCCCTGCCCCCGTCCCTTCCCTCCAATCAGCAGGGAGGGAAGGGATGCAGGCGGGGACTGGAGTTCTGCAGGAGGCGGGGAGAGCAGCAGACTGACACTATAGAGATAAACACAGCCAGCTCTGACAAGCTGTTTGTCAGCAGCGTGGCTGTGATTTATGAGGGGTTGCAGAGTGCAGGGGGACCTTAGGGGGGTTTGGGATAGCAACAGAGGCTGGGCTGTATAGGCAGATCCAGCCTCTGTATGCAGATAATATTCTTCAAACCCACCTCGGGTTCTCTTTAAGGCCCATTCACACTTGAGCGTTTTGCCTGTGATTTTGGCAAAATGCTCAAACGCTAGTGCTTTAGAAAGCGCTAGTGTAATGAAACCCTATGGGCTCGTTCTTACTTGGGCAATTTGCGTTAATCGCTGCAAATCGCCCAAAAATGCAAACGCGTAGCCTGCACCATTTTCAGGCGATTTCCCGGCGATCGCGTTTCAGTGCTATAGAGGCGCCAAATGCGGTCGCGAAAAAAATCGCCAAGTGTGAACGGAGATTTTTTTCGTATTAATCGCACAAAATCCCCATAGAAAAAAACGGTAGCAAAAGAGCTAGCGTTTTGCGATCAGCAAGTGTGAATGGGCCCTCAGGCCAGAAACCCACTAGGAGCAATTTTCAGAGTGGTTTGCGATTTGAAGCTCTAGCTAATGTAACACTATGGGTGTGATGCCACTTGAGCGATGGGATTTTATAAAAATCCTCCATAGCATTGCATTAGCGAGAGCTTTTTCAAATCACTAGCGCTTAGAAATCGCTCATAGTGGGTTTCTGGCCTCACTTCAGTCAGAGCACCTGATCTGTATGCTTGTTAAGGGGCTGTGGCTAAAAGTATTAGAGACACAGGATCAGCAGGAGAGTCAGGCGACTGGTATTATTTTAAAAGGAACAATCCATATCCTTCTCAGTTTAGGGTCCATTTAACCACTTCACCACTGAGGGGTTTTACCCCCTGAGCACCAGAGCAATTTTCACCTTTCAGCGCTCCTTCCATTCATTTGTCTATAACTTTATCATTACTTATCGCAATGAAATGAACTATATCTTGTTTTTTCCGCCACCAATTAGGCTTTCTTTAGGTGGGACATTATGCCAAGAATTATTTTTTTCTAAATGTGTTTTAATGGGAAAATAGGAAAAATGTGGGGGAAAAAATAATTATTTTTCAGTTTTCGGCCATTATAGTTTTTAAATAATGCATGCTACTGTAATTAAAACCCATGAAACGTATTTGCCCTTTTGTCCCGGTTATAAAACCATTTAAATTATGTCCCTATCACAATGTTTGGCGCCAATATTTTATTTGGAAATAAAGGTGCATTTTTTTCATTTTTGCGTCCATCCCTAATTACAAGCCCATAGTTTATAAAGTAACAGTGTTATACCCTCTTGACAAATATTTAAAAAGTTCAGTCCCTAAGGTAACTATTTATGTATTTTTTTTAATTGTAAATTTTTTAATTTTTTTTTTAATTACAAAAAAAAAAAAAAATGGGGAGTGTGGGAGGTAATGAGTTAATTTTATGTGTAAAAGTCATTTATTTGTATGTGAAAAATGTGTAGGGTGTAGCTTACTATTTGGCCACAAGATGGCCACAGTAACTTTTTGTTTTAATGCGACCTCCAAGCTTCCTTCCGGAAGCTTGGAGGAAGTATAAGGAGGCTGGACATGTGAGTTTTTTCTCACAATGATCGCGCTGCCCATAGGAGAGCAGCTGATCATTGCGGGGCTTAGATCAACGAACGGGAATGGATTTTCCCGTTCATTGATCTCTGGGCGAGCGGGCGGCGGCGTGTTTACTAGCGGCGGGCGGCGTGTTTACGAGCGGGAGCGCGGGCAGCGTCGGGAACGCGGAAAGTACGTGTTTCTCCGTCCCTGGTTGTTAAAGGATGGAAAAAGGGGCGGAGAAATACGTACGCGCGGGGGTAAAGTGGTTAAGCAATCCTCACTTTGAGCTGATATGACACAGGGCTGTAAATGTTTGCCACTTAAAGGCAAGTAGTTTTTTGTTGTTGTTTTTTTATAATTCAGTCCAGGTTTGCGGGATCACAAACGTTTCCAGTTTTCCTCCAGCTTTTGTAAATCAGAGTGGGAATTACCTCTACCATAATACAGACAGCACAGGTGGGGATCAGAGACTCCACTGCGAGCATACGTTGCTTATAATAGCATAGTTGGTGGTGATCATCCCTTTACATGTCATGTTCACATCATGTCAGCAGTCATAATGACATCAGAATCTGCTACTTGCTTCATTTACATTTTCCTTGAATGTTTCCATAGAAATATGTCTGAGCTACACAGAATTACCGGTTCTGCAATGCAGCAATCATGAATTGTGTCCATAGTATAACAAATGTAGCTGTCATGTCCCACAAAACAAGTGCAGGCATCATACCTCCCATACAACCATCTTTCTGTCTCATATGACAGTACAGGCATCATGTCACCCATATACAGCGGTCTTACTGTCTCATAAGAAGTACAGGCATCATGCCTCAAATACAACCATCTTACTGTCTCCTATAAGATGTACCGGCATCATGTCACCCATACAGTCATTCTGCTGTCTCATATGACATGGACAGGCATCACGTCTCCCATACAACCATCTTCCTGTCTCACATAAACAGTACAGGCATCACGTCTCCCATGCGGTCATTCTACTGTCTCATATGACATGGACAGGCATCATGTCTCCCATGCGGTCATTCTGCTGTCTCATATGACATGGACAGGCATCATGTCACCCACACAGCGGTCTTACTGTCTCATATAAGAAGTACAGGCATCACGTCTCCCATACAACCATCTTCCTGTCTCACATAAACAGTACAGGCATCACGTCTCCCATATCGGTCATTCTACTGTCTCATATGACATGGACAGGCATCACGTCTCCCATGTGGTCACTCTACTGTATCTCAGGGGTGTTGCTAGGATCCTAGGAGATCCGGGGCACTTTTGGGCACTTCAGCCAAAAAATGGGTGTGGCCACACAAGAAATGTGGGTGTGGTTATGGGTCGGGCCACATTTACATGAACGTAACAGCGGTCTAAGTAGACCTGCCCAGGAAAATTTTCAATAAAGTCCCCCTCTCCAGTAATACAACAAAAATGGGTGCTGAGTGGTGCCATTCTGGGTGCTATGGTGTCTCTATGGGGCATACTAGAAGCTGTGGTGTCTCTATGGGGCATACTGGGAGCTGTGGTGTCTCTATGGGGCATACTGGGAGCTGTGGTGTCTCTATGGGGCATACTGGGAGCTGTGGTGTCTCTATGGGGCATACTGGGAGCTGTGGTGTCTCTATGGGGCATACTGGGAGCTGTGGTGTCTCTATGGGGCATACTGGGAGCTGTGGTGTCTCTATGGGGCATACTGGGAGCTGTGGTGTCTCTATGGGGCATACTGGGAGCTGTGGTGTCTCTATGGGGCATACTGGGAGCCGTGGTGTCTCTATGGGGCATACTGGGAGCTGTGGTGTCTCTATGGGGCATACTGGGAGCTGTGGTGTCTCTATGGGGCATACTGGGAGCTGTGGTGTCTCTATGGGGCATACTGGGAGCTGTTGTGTCTCTATGGGGCATACTGGGAGCTGTGGTGTCTCTATGGGGCATACTGGGAGCTGTGGTGTCTCTATGGGGCATACTGGGAGCTGTGGTGTCTCTATGGGGCATACTGGGAGCTGTGGTGACTATGGGGCATACTGGGAGCTGTGGTGTCTCTATGGGGCATACTGGGAGCTGAGGTGTCTCTATGGGGCATGCTGGGTGTTGTGGTGGCAAGCTGGAAGCTGTAGAGCCTCTGTAGGGAGCATGCATCAGTGTTTGTGTGTCCTCACTGTTCCACCCCCGAACCCCCCTTCCCAGCAGAGTAGCACAGCGGGAGGAACTACTCATCTCCTCCATGAACTCTCCAAGTCTGGAGGCATCCTCTGTAGCTGGCGATTCTCCCCCTAGCATCCAAGAATGAGACGCTAGGAGCTCTAACTTCTGATTAATTCTCAGACAGTAAGGGGAGAAGCTCAGAAGATATGTCTGCAAAATCTGGAGAGGAGTACTGTCGCCTGCTGCCTGACTCTGCCTTGGGGACATCCGGGGCACCCCAGAATAGATCCGGGGTATGTGCCACTGATCTTTGGGGCTAGCAATGCCCCTGCTGTCTCTCATATGACATGTACAGGCATCATGCCTCCCATACAACAGGCATCATGTCTCCCATGCAGTCAATTCCACTGTCTCATAAGACACGTACAGGCATCATGCCTGCCATTCGGCCATCTTACTGTCTCCAATAAGATGTACCGGCATCATGTCTCATGCAGTCATTCTGCTGTCTCATATGACACATACAGGCATCAAGTCTGCCATAGAGCCACTGTACTGTGACCTATAACAAGTGTTGCCATCATGCCTCCCATGCATCCATTGTACTGTTTCATATAACAATATAACAAGTGAAGCCATTGTGTCTCTCATACAGACATTGTACTGTCTCCTATAACAAGTGCAGCCATCATGTCTCCCATACAGCGATTGTAGTGTACTGTCCCCTATAACAGGTCCAGGCATTATGTCTCTATACAGCTAATGTATTGTACTGACTCCTATAAAAAGTGCAGCCAACAGGTCTCCCATACAGCTATTGCATTGTACTGTCTCCTATAACAAGTGCAGCCATAATGTTTCCCATGCAGTCATTGTATTGTACTGTCTTCTATAACAGGTCCAGTCATCATGTCTCTATACAGATCATGTATTGTACTGACTCCTATAACAAGTGCAGCCATCAGGTCTCCCATACAGCCATTGAATTGTACTGTCTCCTATAACAAGTGCAGCCATAATGTGTCCCCTACAGCCATTGTATTCTACTATCTCTTATAACAAGTGCAGCTATCATGTCTCCCATACAGCTATTGTACAACCTCATAACAAGTGCAAGCATTGTGTCTCCCATACAGCTATTGCATTGTACTGTCTCATATAACAAGTGCAGCCATCATGCCTCCCATACAGCCAATGTATTGTACTGTTTCCTATAACAAGTACAGCCATCATGCCTCCTATACAGCCACTGTACACTCATAACAAATGCAGGCATCATGCCTCCTATACAGCAATTGTACAATCTCATAACAAGTGAAGACATCATGTCTCCCATACAGCCATTGTACAAACATCATGTCTCCCATACAGCCATTGTACAATCTTAATACAAGTGCAACCATGCCCCTCATACAATCATCTTAATGTCTCATAACCAGTAAAGCCATCTTACTACCTTCACCAGGGGCATAACTAGAACTCACCGGGCCCCCCTGCAAGAATCTAGATGCCCCCCCGCATGAGGGGAGAGCATTGCACATCGGGGGGGGGGGGGGGGGGCTCTGATGCTGCCGCTACCAGTAATAGATGCAGGAGGGGTGAGCCCGAGGTGAAGGAGGGGGGGGGGGGGGGAGGACTGTCCCCTGTCCCCACCGATGTGCAATGCTCTCCCCTCATGCTGTGATCCCTCCCAGCCCTGAACGGGCCGCTGCATCCCCGATTGTTATGCCCCTGATCTTCACATAAGTGCAGAAATCACACCCCCCATGAAGCCGTTGTACTGTCTCATATAACAAGTGCCACCATTGTGGTCTATAGAAAGTGTAGCACAGATGACCATTACATAGACATATGCATGTACTATGTCCCAATATAACATGTGCTGCATGTACTATGTCCCAATATAACATGTGCTGCCATCAAGTCATCCATACAACAAATACAGCCATAATGTCCACTTTGTGGAAAAATAAGTATTCATCAAAAATTAAACACACCCTGCCCTGCCCTCCCCCCCCCCCCCCCCCCCCCTCCACCACTTTCATAATTTTGCTAGTATGTGACTACCAGATTAGCTGCTCCCAGCCCGTATTCCTGAGTTTCCCGTTTGCATGGTAAGTAATAGTAGTTATGCATATGATTTGCATCTGAATTCAATGTGAAGTGTGCAGATAGCGTATTAGAGGTGCTGCACATATGAGCTGTTGGTCATTTCAGATGCAGCCTTTGTTGTATGCGCTGGCCTTCTCCTCGCTGTCCATTAAAATGTAAGTTACACATTTTTGCTTAGCTGCTCCCAAGGTTATACATATGTTGTTTTTAATTTAGGTTAGGCCACTTGCCCAGAGCTCTACCTCACCGTGGTGCAAGTGTCCAGAGGGCATAATAAAAGCTTAGCGGATGAGCTTTTTGTCCCTAGGCCTTCTCAAAGAACTAGAGGACATGATCTGCGCATGGAGGAAAACCGTTTTAGCCATTTATTTAGAAAAGGGTTCTTTACAGTAAGAGTGATTAAGATGTGGAATGCATTGCCACAGGAAGTTGTTATGGCAAACTCTATACCTGCATTTAAAGGGGGCTTAGATGCTTTCCTTGCGTTGAAAGACATCCATGGCTACAATTACTAGGCATCCTCACGTGACGCTGGTCTCCGACTTCTCTGTCACTCACTGCGCTTCCGCTAATCAGGAAGCACAGTGGGCGGTGGAGAAGGCGGAGAGCAGCGTCATGTGACGATGACGCTGTGCGCCATCGCCTGGAACGCAGGAAGCAGGTGAGTAAGTCCTCTCTGCTAGAGATGAGCGTAATGGCGTAATTACGTTTTCGCGAAATTTCGCGTAATTAGTGTAATTACGTTTATGGCCGTAAGTACATAATCGTAATGAAGAAGGATTTCGCGAAATTTCGCGTAAGCGTAATTTTCGCATTGCAATGAGTATTAGGGAATTAATGCGTATGGCCATGCTCCCGAAGCGGAAAAGTTGACGCATGGATCAATGTTAGGTAGCCGCCGACTTTAAGGGTTAATAGCAAAGCCCCCTTAAATGCTAAGAGCCTCAAATTTGGAGAATATATTAAGGAGATCAGAAGGAATAAGAGGAAAACATTTTTTTTCAAAAAGACCTTATAGTTTTTGAGAAAATCGATGTTAAAGTTTCAAAGGAAAAATGTAAACATTTAAAAACCCGCCGACTTTAACGGTTAACCTCCTTGCCGGTCTAAAAAATCCGGCAAGGAGGCAGCGCCGCACATTTTTTTAATTTTTTTTTTTTAAATCATGTAGCGAGCCAAGGGCTCGCTACATGATAGCCGCTAAGCGGCGGCATCCCCCCACCCACTCCGATCGCCTTCGGCGATCAGAGTATGCAGGGAATCCCGTTGAGAACGGGATTTCCTGCAGGGCTTCCCCGGTCGCCATGGCGACGGGGCGGGATGACGTCACCGACGTCATGGACGTCGGGACGTCATAGGGAATCCCGATCCGCCCCTCAACGCTGCCTGGCACTGATTGGCCAGGCAGCGCAGGGCTCTGAGGCGGGGGGGAGCGACTCGGCGCGGCGGATTGCGGCGGATCGGCGGCGATCGGAAGTTACAAGCAGCTAGCAAAGTGCTAGCTGCTTGTAACAAAAAAAAATGTATGCAAATCGGCCCAGCGGGGCCTGAGATATCCTCCTGCGCAGGTTACCCCGAGCTGAGCTCGGGATAACCGGCAAGGAGGTTAATAGCAAAGCCTGCTTAAAGTTTAGGAACACCAAATTCCCAGGGTATATTAAGGGGATCAGTGGGAATAAGAGGAAAAAATTTTTTGTTACATTACAACTTTGTTACATTGTAACTACGCCGCACCCAACGTCACTCGCCGCTCAGCCGCCGCAGCATACACTTACGCGTCCGTGCAGGACGCTAAGTCCCCGCTGGCCCCCGCTGTCCACCCTGCCCACACCTGTCACCCACATGTGGGTGACATGTGGGAGAGGCGGGGAGGGCAGCGGAGCCGGCGGGGACTTAGCGTCCTGCACGGACCCGACAGAGCTCTGAGCTATATAGCTCAGAGCTCTCTAAAGCATCTTTGTATTTGGGCTCCAAGGAGCCCCATTGGTCCTTAGCAGACCAATGGGGTTCCTTCTGATTTGAAGGAACCCCATTGGTCTGCTAAGGACCAATGGGGCTCCTTGGAGCCAAAATACAAAGATGCTTTAGAGAGCTCTGAGCTATATAGCTCAGAGCTCTGTCGGGTCCGTGCAGCGCAGACGCGTATGCGGCGGCGGCGAGTGACGTCGGGTGCGGCGTAGTTACAATGTAACAAAGTTGTTACATTGTAATAACTTTGTTACATTGTAACGGATAGAACATTTCCGAGGCTATTTCGAGGGATCATTTATTTAAAGGGACAGGTAAGTATTAATGGTTAATTAAGAATATTAAAGGACTTTTTTCGTGGTTATGTTTTTTGTTCAATTAAAATACTTCTTCTAAGTGTTTGTGTGTTTATTTACTTTTAACTCTTAAAGGAAATGGGTAAGGGGTACAAGTACCTCTATACTCATTTCTCCTGGGAGGGGGGGTGGGCATCTGGGGGACCCCTTTTTAAAGGGGACTCACAGATTCCACCATGAAACCCCCCCCCAGAAAATCGCGGCCTCCACCTCCACCGCCCATCGGAGGTGGAGAAGAGCCCCTTGTCCTTGGATTGGACAAGGGCTCGGAGGGGGAGGGGAAGCTTGGCTGCCCCTCCCCTTCCGAGACCCCCCCAATCCATGGACCATGCGGGCTGGTATAGTCAGGGTGCGGAGCCCCACGCGGCCGGTGCTCCGCATTCTGGCTATCCCAGCCTGCATGGGGGACAAGGGGTTAAAGAGGTCTGGGAGGGGGGACCCCACACTTTTTTTTTTTTTTTTTATATTTCCCACACTCAGAACGAAGTAAGTAAAACTCTTCCCACTTGGGGGAATCTATGAAAATAATACAGTATTGTTACCTGTGCAAAAAAAACTGACATTTTCTGCATTTAAAAGACATTTTCGACCCTTGAAACTTAAAAATCGATTTTCTCAAAAACTATAAGGTCTTTTTGAAAAAAAAATTTTTTACTCTTATTCCCACTGATCCCCTTAATATACCCTGGGAATTTGGTGTTCCTAAACTTTAAGCAGGCTTTGCTATTAACTGTTAAAGTCGGCGGGATTTTAAATGTTTACATTTTTCCTTTGAAACTTTAACATCGATTTTGTCAAAAACTATAAGGTCTTTTTGAAAAAAAATTTCCTCCTCTTATTCCTCCTGATCGCCTTAATATATTCTCCAAATTTGAGGCTCTTAGCATTTAAGGGGGCTTTGCTATTAACCCTTAAAGTCGGCGGCTTTTTTATATTACGGTAGCGTTTAATGCGAAATTACGGCATGAACGAAACGCGAAATTACGCGTTGAAAATTACGCTTACGGTATTTTCAATTACGATTTTCATGGCAATTACGCTACCGTAATTTCGCATCGTAATCGCAAATTTCGCATGCGTAATTTTAGTAATGCGAAATTACGAAAATTTCAGTTCAACTCTACTCTCCGCCCGCTCCTGCCGCATATCTAAAGCTGCTACTAATTAGGAGGGGGGAAGCGCAAGAAGGAGGGGACCCAGGTGAGGGAGGTGGGGGGGTCCGTCCCCCCTCCCCGCCGCTTTCCCCACCACCCCTCCATTCTGTGTTGCTTCCCCCTCTGTGGGAGGCATTCATGACACCCCCTGGGGCACCCGACACCCGGAGCGGGGCGCCCCCTGCCACCCCATGGTAGGAACGCCACTGTTACTAGGTAATGCCCAGTGATGTTATCTTATTGCCATCTGGAGTCGAGAAGGAATTTTCTTCCCTTTTGGGGCTAATTGGACCATGCTTTGTAAGGGTTTTTCGCCTTCCTCTGGATCAACAGGGATATGTGAGGGAGCAGGCTGGTGTTGTACTTTGTTCTCTGGTTGAACTCGATGGACGTACTGTATGTCTTTTTTCAACCCTAATAACTATGTAACTATGTAACTTTGAATGCAAACTATAGTGGAAGCCAAAGTTCCTGCATAGTATAATAAATGTAGCCAGGGGCGTAACTAGGCCCCACCGGGCCCCCCTGCAGATTTTCTGAGCGCCCCCCCCCCCGGGGCCCGCTCGCGGCCGTTTTGTGGGTGCTGGAGGGGTGGCGGCATGAGGGGAAAGCCTTGCCCACAGTCGGCGGGGAGAGGGGTAGTTCCCCCCTCTCCCTCACCTCGGGGCTCTCCCCTCTGCGCTCCCCTCTAGCTCGTAAGTGTCTGTGGGGCTGTGGTGGGCAGCGAGCGGCGGGCAGATACATACCTGCTTCCGTGCGTTCCATCGGAGACTTCTCCCTCTAGCGGCTGACGTCACTTCCGAGCAGGTATGTATCTGCCCGCCGCTCGCTGCCCACCACAGCCCCACAGACACTTACGAGCTAGAGGGGAGCGCAGAGGGGAGAGCCCCGAGGTGAGGGAGAGGGGGGAACTACCCCTCTCCCCGCCGACTGTGGGCAAGGCTTTCCCCTCATGCTGCCACCCCTCCAGCACCCACAAAATGGCCCCGAGCGGGCCCCAGGGGGGGGGCCGGGCCCCCCCGCGGGCGCAGGGGCTGCAGGGCCTATTCCTACGCCCCTGAATGTAGCATTTGTTTTGGACGCAGGGCATGCAATTTAAGCCTAATAGAGGTGGTGCATGCCTGAGCGATTAACCAGTCAATTGCAGCATGTTTTTAGAGATGCACAACACCCCCCCCCCCCCCCTCTCTTTCATAATATTTGTTACAGCTGATACAAATCCTGCAACAAATCTGCAGTGTGTCTACTTCTTGCTTTCATGGAAGCAGACATAGGGTTAACATCCTGTGTTTACAAATTAGCTGCTTTGCTGTGGCAGAGGAGATTCCTGAGCTTACACAACTGAATGATCAATTTACAGTGGTGATCAGTCACAGATGAGGGGGAATTAGTGTTGAGACGAAATTTCCATAATTATGGATGCAAATTTTGCCACTACGTTGCAAAGCCATAATGGGCGTATAAACATGAATTTTGGAATTTCCGTAAGCAAAATGTCCATCACGTAATTTCATGTTTCAGTGCAAATTCGTGTTTAACTCGAAATTTCATAGTTTTGTGTTTTCTATAGAAACAGTCATTTTAATTACAAAATTGTAATAATGGAATTTCATTTTTAACAATTATGCAAATTTAAGTAATAACTAAACTCAGGAAAGCCACTCATTGATTGCAATTACTGATAATGCAAAGGCCCTGCACATGCTGTCGCTTTCAATGTATCAGAAGGCTCTACCTACAGCCACTTGTAAGACAGGTGCTCTTTGCCGAGGTGCACTTAGTGGTCATGCATGCTCAGACACTTGATTTTGGGCCTTGCAATATCTGATAATGCAAAGGTCCCTGCATGTGTTGTCACTTTAAATGTATCAGGAGGCTCTGGACTGGACCACAATTTCGAGAATGGCCGAATTTCCTCGTTAAACACGAAATTCTGATTCGTTTTCTGTTCCGAAGACGATTGTAATTACGAAAAATGATTGAAATGACAGAATTCTGCGTAAACGTGTAATTTCTGAAATTACAAATTTTTGATTACGCCCATAATTGTAATTTTGAAAATTACGCTAAATTTTGCGTAATTGTAATTAGGTCATTATGCTCATTACTAGAATTAGATATATTTATTTATATTCAGAGTTCAGCGCACATCCCTACATAGTCCATCCTATAGTCCATTATAGTGCAGATCAGTCCAAGTGGATGACACTGGTGGAATACTGAGAAGAAATTGCGCTAAAGAGTTGTCATCCACTTGGACTGATCTGCACTATAATGGACTATAGGATGGACTATGTAGGGATATGCGCTGAACTGTGAATATAAATGTATATGAAGTATTTGCTGTACTTAAAGGGAAGGTTCAAGCAAAATAAAAAAATGAGTTTCACTTACCTGGGGCTTCTACCAGCCCCATGCAGCCATCCTGTGCCCTCGTAGTCACTCACTGCTGCTCCAGTCCCCTGCTGGCAGCTTGCCGACCTCGGAGGTCGGCGGGACACATTGCGTACATTTTTACGCATTCCCGCTAGTGCAGAAACATTAACACATAAATTTTTACGCGTTACTGGTTCAATGCGTAAATGTTTACGCATTGAACCAGTAATGCGTAAAAATGTATGTGTCAATGTTCCTGCACTAGCGGGAATGCGTAAAAATGTACGCATTGCGTCCCGCCGACCTCCGAGGTCGGCAAGCTGCCAGCAGGGGACTGGAGCAGCAGTGAGCGACTACGAGGACACAGGATGGCTGCATGGGGCTGGTAGAAGCCCCAGGTAAGTGAAACTCATTTTTTTATTTTGCTTGGACATTCCCTTTAATGAGAGTGCACTCCATATAGGCTTGTATAGAAACCAAAGTGCTTTGAACTACCATTGATACTAGAATTAGATAGGCTAAACTCTCTAAGTACATACAGGGTGCATTTCTCTATGTTTTCCTTCTGTCCTGTGCAAGAGTTCTGGTCCACTTTAAGCTAAGAAACAGCTATTAACCACTTCACCCCAAGGCCAAGAGCGATTTTCACCTTTCCGTGCCAATAGCTTAAAGTGAACCAGAGACGAAGCCCCCTTGTGTATTTTACCATAGAAATCAGTGGGAACATTAGAGAAAACATTTACCATGCTCTCTGTTCCATCCTCACTGCTAAAAGTGTCTGTTATCTAGCTGAGATAAGAATCCCGGACTGAGCATTGAGTCTGGCTTTGCTATAATGACTCAGCTATAATGATTCCTGAGCAAAGCCAGCAGGGGGCAGGCTTGGACTTAAAGACAGCAAAGAACACAGTCTCAGCTATAATTATTCTGTAGCAAAGCCAGACCGACTGCTTAGTCGGGATTCTTATCTTAGAGGTGATAACAGGCAAATTAAACAGAGAACAATGTAACAAAGAGCAGATTAGGTGTTTACTGTCATGTTCCCACTGATTTATAAGGTAAAATACATGAGGTTGCTTCATCTCTGGTTCTCTTTAATCACTACTAATCACAATGAAATTATCTATATCTTGTTTTTTTCAACACCAATTGGGCTTTTTCGGGTTGATCTTTGTTTCCAGTAATTACTTTATTTTCTATGCATTTTAACCTCCTTAGCGATATGCCCGACACTGTGTCAGGCATGCCGCTGCAGAGGTTTTCCGGAACTAATTTATTTATTTAAATATGTAATTTAGATACTAGCGAGCACTAGGCTATTCCCCGCAATCCACCTCCGATCGCCCGCTGGATACATTACCACGCCCGGATCCAGTGATCGAGCAGCCTCCAGCTCAGCTCCAGTCCTCACTATGGGATGGATCGGGACTGCGCATGACGTCAGTGACGTCATGTACGATCCTCCCCATAGGGAAGACTGGAGCGTGCACGTGCACAGCGGCAGCAGTACTGTCTGACTTATAAAAACGCCCTGGAGCCATTAAGAGGCTCTAGCAGGACGTTTTTATATGTCAGCATGTCATTAAGTGGTTAATCCAGCTCTTAGAATAATTTTTATGAATTAGCCGCCATTTTTCAATCCAAGATCAGAGATGTGTGTGTTGAGGGGGAAGGTGGGGGAAGATAGACGTGGCGTCTGACACTGATGAATGCAGTTCCGTGATCCATCACACATGAGATGCCAGAAGTAGTTTTATGACTTCTTACTTTCCCAGTGTATAAATAGCAACTTGATTTAAGAAGGGGAAAAACAGAGAGAGAGCATTTTAGCAGCAGAAAAGAACTTTTGATTTTTCTGTACTTGACTGGAAGTGTGACTGCGGTCGATGTGACAACAATACCGACTTCATTGGGTGGAAAACTACCCACCATCAATTTTTAAGTGGATTCAAAGTTACAAAAAGTAATTTCACAACAAAAAGGTGAGAAAACATCATGAAAAAATATGAAGCCAATTGTATCTGAAAGATCTGAAGTGAGAAATACGCTTTCCAAATCAAGATTGTTGCTCACTGGTTTGTGTTCTGGGGGACTAGCGTTCAAGTCCCACCGAGGAAACTACCTACTTGGAGTTTGTATCATCTTTCCTTCTGTGGATTGTGCCTGGGTCCTCCAAAATCACGCAGGCAGAAAAAATCATTTGGATGAGAATTTATAATTGATGGATTTTTTGGAATATAATCAAAATCATCGGCAACTGAACCTGCATTGTTAAGTTCAAAGCTGCATTAAGGTGCCCAGACATCAGACGATGTAAAGGCAGATCAACCAAGAGACCGATCTTTCTCTAATCGAATCGGATCGGAGAGATATCTGTTGCCTGCCCATACACTGCAGGCCGATTCCCGATCAATTTCAGCATGAAATCTCAAGGGAATCAGCCTTGTGATGCCGCATCTGCCGCCTCGCCGGCCCCCAAAGCTGTCCCCCTTAATGTGCCCCCCCCATGCACTATACTTTACCTGTTCACATTTGCCGCTGGCTCCGGCGCAATCCGCATACACGAGCCCCAAAGTGGTTGCCGGCATAAATACATGTGTGATGTCATGCGGATTGTGGCGGAACCCCGAGCAAGCGGCGGACACGGACAGGTATAGTGCACAGTTGCACATTTAATATTAGGGAAGACAGCATGGAGGGGGGGGGGGGGTTCAAAAAAATGTGAGGTTTTCGAACTGTGTGTGTGGAGAAAGCTACTAATGCTAGGTACACACCATACAATTTTATGTTAGACAGATGGTTCGATAGATCATTTCCGTCATGTGCAATATTATTTTTGATAATTTTTCTGGTTGATTTCTCATTGAAGTGATAAGAAAAGATAAGAGAATTGACCGGAAAATCGATCGAACAGAACGTCGACCGCAAAAACGCATCATGTGTACCTAGCATGAGAGTTCTCTGGACTGCTAGATGGTCTAATCAGCCAATGCTTATAGAGGTAGGGCCAGAGTGTGCACTAGACAAGACAAATAGCATTCATATCGCACTTTTCTCTTGGTGGACACTAGAAGGGATGATACTACCATTAAAACTCAAATACTTTGGTCACATAAAAAAAAAAAAATTGGATTTTTTGGAGAAATCTTTGATGCTTGGAAAAATTGAGGGCTGAAGTATTTATATGGAGCCAACAACTTCTGCGGTGTTGTACACATACTTAGTAACATTTTGAGATAAGAGAGAGAGACACTTTAAAGAGAACCCGAGGCGGCATAAAAAAATTAAAAACAAAAAACATAATACCTGCTCCACGCTGCCTCCCCGATGAATCTGTGCCTCTCCACACCACTCTCTATGGCCTTGTTCATCCTCCGATCACCGGGAAAAGAATCCAAGATGGCTGTGACCTGGAAGTACTTCCTGGGTCACGGATTAGCTGATGATTGGAGGAGGCGGGGGCGTGAGGTGACAGGTGAGCAAGTTGGTGGAGGCGGGGGAGCAGGTAATTGACAGCTGGCAGGTCGCTAGCTTTGAGGGGGCATAGCAGAGCCCAGGGGGGACTGGCAAAGGTACCGGAAGAACACAGAGGCATGTCATTGGGCAGAGCACATGCCTCTGTGTCCTATAATCTAAACTCAGTCCGCTTCGAGTACTCTTTAAGACACTCCCATACCACACCCCAAAAAAACCCTCATCATTCATATCACAAAAAATTCAGAATAAAAAAAAAAATATCATTCAAGTCACACTGGTCCTTTCTATAGTCCCAGACAGTTATCCAGAACTGACATAACCAGAAGTTTCAACCAACCAGAACAAATATTCAGCAGCACTCACAGTGGTGAAGGCCAACTTCTTAGGATTTTTGTGGGCGCTGCTGTGCTTAAAGACTGGATTCCACGTCCATCACAAGGTTAATATAAAATTGAGCAGTCTATGCCCAGCATTAAAGGCATGCCCATGAGAGGGGCTTAGATTCCCTTTAAACACATTATTGCATAGAACAATAGATATACTGTATTTGCAGAGGTCTGTATATCAGTCCTGAAAGAGGGACACATGGGGGGGAAGAAAGAGGGACAGAGAGAGCTATCAGAGGCGTAACAATAGACCCTGCAAGGGCTGCCTCCGCAGGGGGCCCAGACGCCACAGGGGGCCCGCGGGGGGAAAAATTTGAGAGACTGACAGCTAAGGGCATGGAGGAAAAAAACGTATTCTGCTCTCACACTAATGTTATATTGACTGCATGTGTCCACACAGATAAGGACTCATACACACTTTGAAATTTGTACACTGTCCCTGCTCCCTAGGGTTCATAAAACCATCTGTCTCTCACTGCTGCAAAGTTCTGATGACTTCATGTACAACGTTACAAACAAAGGAGTCACATTTTGAAAAAAAGTTGTAGACTTTCCCTTTTCAGCAAAAGGATTCCTAGATTCTTATCACATGGGCTAATGACTTTATGGCCTCTGAATACTTTTACAAAGCAATGGAGTGGAGATTGATGTCTTACTGTTGCTGCTTCATGAAGAGCTTGTTGTCTCACATGGAGTCCAAGATCCTGTAATAACAGTATCAATCAGTGACATTCTGAATGTTTTGCCAAAGTAACATTGATACTAGATCTTACGTTCAGCATGTCATTGTAGTTCCTCCATATAGCATGTGCTCTCATGTAGTAAAATAATACGGCTGTGTGTGTATGTATGTACTGGGAGCAGTGCTGCGACCAGGGACTTGTCGGCTGCAAGGGGCTGGAGGAAGCCCCAGGTAAGTAGATCTGGGGGTAGCATAGATTGCCTGACTTTTTTTTAAGTCTAAGTGTTTTTTATCTGCATGGGGAAAACACATTGGTCCTCAGTTTTCCTGTGCAAAAATCGAGGGGGGTGGGGGACCCCATCCAAAGTTTTGCGGAGGGGGGGGGGGCATCCAAAGTTTCGCAGGTGGGCCCAGTGATGTCTAGTTACGCCCCTGAGAGCTATGCTGTACAGAGTATATTGTCTTGTCACTTAACCGTCCCTCTGAGGGGCCTTACAATCTAATCCCTACCATAGTCATATGTCTATGTATGTATCATGTAGTGTATGTATCATAGTCTAGGGCCAATTGAGAGGGAAGCCGATTAACTTATCTGTATGGATTTTGGGGTGTGGGAGGAAGCTGGAGTGCCTGGAGAAAACCCACACAGACATGGGGAGAACATACAAACTCCACACAGATAGTGACCTGGCTGGGATTTAAACCGGGAACTCATCGCTGCAAGGCGAGAGCGCTACCCACTATGCCACTGTGCTGCCCAATCTTTGAGATCTAACCACGTGCTTACGTGGATACAAAGTGTTACAGTATGGCATCCATTTGATCTTAACATTGAGTCTCTGGGATTACATGAAGTGACAGAAGCAACTCTCTCTCCTTCTCCCTGCTCTCTTTACTCCAGCTTCATGGCTGACTGCACGTTTGAGACCACCGCTGGGGATTGTCAGAAATTCTGACTATGCGGAAATGACAATTACCGATTCCACAAATTTCTGCAGAAATCTGAATTCCTGATTACCGAAAAGTTTTCCTCACCAGGATTCCCACATGACTGTGTGATGCTTAGGGATTTGCAGCAGGTCTGTGTCTGGTGTGCGATTTGTGTGTGTGTCTGGAGGAAACCGGATAGCCTGAAGAAAACGCATGCAAACTTAGGGAAAATGTTTAAAGGGAACCTTAAGTGATCCAAAGGCGTTCAGTTTAACTTGCCTGGAGCCCCCTGTAGCCGTTCAAGTCCCTCACTGTCTTCCCAGCCAACCAAGCCTTACCGGTATGTCACTCTGAAAGCTGTCCTACCAAACCTTGTTGTGAGGTACTGGGCATGCCCGGCCAAACGTGCATTCCACATAGCAGTGGAAACGCAGCAGAGCGGGAAGACAGCGAGGAACCTGTAGAACTTTGGGCTCGTTTCCACTATCGCGAATCCGCATGCGTCCAACGCATGCGGATTCGCACATGTAATGCAAGTGGATGGGCCTGTTTCCACTGTAGCGTTGTTGAGGGTGCGTTTTTTTCAGCGGTAAAAAAACGCACAAAAGAGCCGCAGAATTCGCCTGCGAGTGTAATGCACGCGAATCGCATGCAATGTATTTAATAGGGAAATCGCATGCGATTTGCCCATGCGTTTTTTGCCGCAAATTCGCATAGGTACCAATGTAAATTCACACAGGCAGTGACATGGTTAAAATCGCATGTACCCTCACCTATGCGGAATTGCATGCCAAATCGCGGCAAAAAACGCATGGGGAAATGCATCCGCATGCGATTTCATCAGCGGTGGAATCCAGGCGAGTCCGCACCGCAATAGTGGAAACGAGCCCTAAAGGGGGCTGGGCAGAGGCCCCAGGTAAGTTAAACTGAATGCCTTTGGGTCACTTAAAGGGTCCCTGAGATGGGGGGGAAAAATGATACATACCTGTGGCTTCCCCCAGCCTCCTCGGGCCGATCGATCCATCACTGTCCTCCTGAGCCGCCTGGACCACCCCCCTAGGTGCAGTGCTGCTTGGATGCCCCTTTTCAAAATCCGGATCAGATTTGGATCCGGATACCCAGATGTCCAATCCGGGTCGGATATCAGAGTTAACAATTTCCCGATCCAAATCGGATATCTGACCCTAGTATCCGGCAGAGTCGGATATCCGGGTAGAAACCCGGAAATAGCCTTTCAATTGCTTTAAAAATGTTTTTTAGGGTATATGAGGCATGTAGCATCATTATTTTGTAAAGGGGAACACTAATTGATGATGTGGGGACTTAACCCCCCCCAAAAAAAAAATGGCTGTCAATTAACATTAGGCCTAGGTTTCAGACAGCGGTCGTGCAGTCCACATTGTGTCCAAAGTCCAACCGCACTACTGGGACATGGCAGTTTTCAGCCAAGACACCTCAAAAAAATTACGCAGCAATTGTGTTTTGGGTTAAATATAGGTGGTATCAGTGGCCTGGGGCACCCTGGTCTGGCAGTGGGAGCTGCACAGGCAGCAGGAGCAGGGGAATGCAGCAGCAGCAGCAGGTTTAATGTGTGCCAGGAGCATGCCGGACGTGGCACGTTGCAATTGGCACTTAGCATGTGTCACTTGGCAAGTGACACGTGGCAAGTGCCACGTGGCAACACGTGCCAAGTCACACTGTCACACTGGCACTGCTCACAGCACAGCAGTTCTGTAGAAAGCTAGCACAGTAGTACTACTACTCTAACAACTACTAGCACACTGACTGCAGTACTACAGTACTAACTACACAATAACAGTAATCCTATCCCCTAATCCTTAACCTAACCTATACCTAAGGCTAATAGCTGGGCAGCAGGCAGCAGCTGGCCTGGTCTTTGCACAGCACACCCCCAGCACATAGCAGCTGCCTGCAGCACACACTCTGACTGTCACACAAATGACATCAAGCTAATTAATGATTTAACAATAGTGTAATGATAGTGAAGGGGTTAATCGCTGAACAGCTTTCGGTTTATCACTGCTAGGCCAGCAGCACTGGAGCACACACTGACTGTCATACAATGACATCAATCAAGCCAATTAACGATTTTACAATAGTGTAGTGATAGTAGTGAAGGGGTTAATCACTGAACAGCTTATCACTGACTGTGTACAGCCCTCGGACAAGCAGCAATGGAGCAAAAACACACTCTCTGTCACACTATGACATCGATCGAGCTAATTAACTATTTAACAATAGTGTAGTGATAGTAGTGAAGGGGTTAATCACTGAACAGCTTTAGGTTTATAACTGTGTACAGCCCCCTTGCTAGGCCACCAGCACTGGAGCATGTCTCTCAGTGAGCATTCAGCTAATACAATAGGTCTCATCATGGCAGCCCTCCTTATATACAGGGGGGCTGGCCAGTGTTCCTTTCTGTGATTGGGTGCCAGGGTTTAGGCTGGGAGCCCTCTGATTGGCTCAATGAGGTCAGGTGGGGCTGGCCAGGGTTACCCCCTGTGATTGGTTGCTAGGGCTTCTGCTGGGAGACCTCCGATTGGCTCCAGGACGTCAGCTCCTTAGTTACAGTATTTCGGATCCGAATATCCACAATATCCGCGGATATCCGGGTTATGTGGCCAAATATCCACAGATAGCTAACTGGATTTCTAGAGAAATCCGGAATCTGATCCGGATAGCGTAAAAATGGTCGGATATCCGGGTTACCTGGATATCCGGAATCCTGATGACCAGCCCTGCCTAAGAGCCCAGTAAATCTGCCAGTTGGGGTAAGTTGGTGCATGCGCAGTCAGTCTCTGCGCTCACCCCCATTGCACTCGCATTGGCAGGAGCTTGAACATTCTCGGCGATGGAAACGCACGCGCAGTATGCCCGACTGAAGGACTTCACTGACTGGTTACCGGAGGTCCAGGTGGCCCGAGAGGACGGTGAGGGAGCAAACGGCCTGATGGGGGCTGGAAGAAGCACCAGATATGTATAACTTTTTTCTCCTGGGGTAAACTTGTAGAGGCTGTGGTATTACAGGCAAGCATCTGAAAATAATACTCAGCCAGATCTCTTCAGGAGGACAAAAACCGTAATGGATTATAATTACGTTATTGATTGGGTGACATTTTGAGCTGATCTGGCATATTTAGAAGTCCACTTATACTTTAAGTGTTGTTCTGCATAAAGCTTCTTTAGTGTGTTTTTTCTGTTTTAGGGAGGCAGTAATGAGGTTATGCAATCAATTCAGAGGAAGATAGAATTTAGAAGTGTTTATCTTTCAGCAAAGTTTATCTTTTAATGAAATTGTATCTATTGGGACATCCGCAGTGCCTCACTAACAAGCCTTACCTTCCGTGACCGTCGCTGCTTGACAAATAAGTTCACCTTCCATTCTACGCCAGTCTGAAGTTTTTCTCTTCAAGGAAGCATCAAGGGAGAGGAATATGGAGGCTGCCATATTCATTCTCTATTAAACTATGCCAGTTGCCTGAATTCTGTGCCGATGATCCGCCTCTAATAACATAAGTCTGTTCCCTTAACATAAGTGTTCCCCTTTGTGTAAAATTAGTGTTTTTCAATTAGAAAAAGCAGTTCAGTTGAGGGAGTTAGTTCCAAGCTCTGTGGGTGGGGCTACTGCTGCTTGGTTTGCATCATCCTGCTGTTCAGACTTCTAAGGGGTGGGTCACAGACAGTCTCTCTAAGATTACAGCATAGAGCTATGACCGTCTACGGTGTAGGAAGAGGCCAATGTGTGGGATAATGATTGACCAGGTATTTCAAAAGTTTTTTATCCATCATCATCTAATCAAATGCTGAATACACACGTTGAGATTTCCCGTTCGATTCCCAGGATCGAATCGATTATTTCCAACATGCTCGATTCAGATTTTGATAGTTTCTGCCATCGATTTGCATGTTAAGCATGCCAAATCGACGGCAGAAACTATCGAAATCCGAATCGAGCATGTTGGAAATAATCGATTTGATCCGTTCGATCCTGGGAATCGAACGGGAAATCTCAACGTGTGTATTCAGCAAAAGAGTTTCTACACAGACAACACGAACTGCAACTAAACGCCTATGAAGATTCAGGAAACCATATGTGCCCAAAGCACGGTTGACATGGTTACATCACTTTAGTAGAAAAAGCTATACAACATATCATCACAACACAAACCATGGCAACCGAATGCCATTAAATATTATATTTGAATTAAGCCTGCAGCCACTAGAACTTTTCAAGAAGCATGCTTGAAACCAGAACAACAGTAAAAGTATAAAATGTTGCATTTACCAGATGTATAGATGGTCCTGTCTAGGAGTACTCATGGAGAAGTATGAGATTTGTTTGATCAGCTGATAGGTTTTCAAAGCTCTGATTTGCTGTTTTCACATCCTGCTTTAGCACATAATCAGGACAATCAAATCAGAGACTTGTGCGTCGATCACCTGACCAAACTGATCACATGCTTCTCCATGAATTCTCCTAGACATGACCATCACTAACCAGAAGCTCCTGGAACGCAATTGAAAGCAAAAACGGGCGGTAAATGCATACTATGTTTTTAATAGGATGTGTTTACACCGTCAAATGGAGTGCAAATGCATGACGCGATTTCCAGATTGCAAATACAAGGCCCTGACCGGCTGCATTTTTCCACAGCTGTATTGAAAATGCTGCAAATCAAACACAATAGAAGCCTATGGGAATGGATGTTGTCCATTCACACTAGGCTCTTCACCACAAGAAAATCGTTCATCTGTCCCCTGGATTTTTAGTTTCACTGCCGCCGATTGGTCCAATGCTTGACATCAGAGCCCAGCAAAAGCATGGGGGACCCTACTGGTTTACAAAAGAATCCAGCAACAGGAAAAATCTCATTGGTTCATAGTGGACCAATAAGAATCCTCCCTGTTGCCAGGTAGGAATCACTTTTTTTATTTTTTTATTTACAGGCCAACAGGAAGTCCTAGGTTTTGTGGTCTCCTGTTTGGAACCAGGACAGCGGAGGACAGTGTGGATGACAGGAAAAGCAGTAGAAGTTACCGGCGAATGTGCGGACTAGTGGCGACCTAAAATCAGCGGATGAAAATGGCTGACAGTGTGAAAAATGCAATGCAGATGTGCTTAACCATGCTTTGCCGTTTCCGCTTCTGCTGCTTTTGTGTCACAATGTGAACAGTCTCCAAGTATACATGCTATGATTCCCAGAGTTCTCCTCCCTCTGTAATACTGGTTCATACGTCTGCACAGCAGCTTTCACACTGAGACGTGCATAGCTTTAGAGCGGTTAGATTTTCACACATGCGATTCCGTAAGTTACCGTAAAATATGGCTTCAATTCTCCAAGACCTGTTCGGTAAAACATACAAGTCTGACCGGTTGTGGAGTGGGTCTTTACAGCAAGCTGCGTTCTGCTACAGTCATGTACAAAAACTATGCGCGCCCCTTCTGGCCACAGTTGCGCTGAGTCTTCTACAAGTAGTCAGCCTCTTATGAGTGGCTGGATAGTGTACTGGTTAAGAAGACCAGGGTTTGAATCTCAGTTCTTCCTGTTCAGTAAGCCAGCACCAATTCAGTAAGGACATCTTGGGCAAGAGTCCCCAACACGGCTATTGCCTATAGAAGACATCCTAACATAAATACTTGCATCACTAGTTAGTAATTGGACTTCTGCAATTTGACTGAAATGCTCAGTAAAATCAGCTGATTTCTGCATAACCGAATGAGGTAATGCTTAGTGAATTAAAGTAACTTTGCCTCTACCATGTACCCTGTTCACAGGATGTCTAAGCTGTGGATCGTCATGCAAGCTAATTTACAGTACAGCAATAAAACCGCTGATCGCCATTATAGAACAGCTGGTTGACTTTTTTTTTTTTTTTTAATAAATGTGCTGTTCTAAAATTAGCAATCAGATATTTAAAAGATCAGATCACCAATCTTTATTAATATACTCCGAGTTAGAGGATCAAAACACCCAACAGACAGATTCCATATTCCTTCCCAGTGGCTTAGCTAAAGAGCTATGGGCCCCTATATTGGGCCCCTCAGACACTTTACACATAACTGATCTAAAGAGCCACGGCTTCAGTCAGAGCGGTGTAACAAGGGGGACATGAAAAGTCTGATAACATTTACCTTTCGAGTTACTGCTACATTATGCACATTTTGTATGCAAATGTATAACAGCTTGAACATGAACCAATGAAATCCTGCCGAGGTAAAATTTGATTGGACCATTTTAAGCTGCATAAATTTGCATACAAAATTTGCATAATCCTGCATCAACTCAACATTATTTGCATCTCATTGACCATCCCCTACTCCTATACTCCCCTGGCTTTGCCAATCAGACCTACAGCTCAGCGTGGCTACAGTGACAAAGCTTACTTTTCCCCTCTGGCACTCCCATTGCAGCCACTAGGTGTCACTGTACTCTCTGCACTCGTCTCTTTCTGAATTGTGGCACTGGTCAGACAGAGAGGAGGGCAGAGAGGATAGCGACACCTAGTGGCGGGAGTGCTGGAAAAAGCAGACTGGGGGAAATTGAATCTTTAATATTGCTGCGGCGCTGATCTGTAAGACTGAATGGAAGAACACAATCAGGGGAGCACAGGAGGGGGGGCCCTGGTGGAAGAGGAAGAAGGAAGAAATCTGGGCCCCTCCGCCCTGCCTGCCCCCATGGTCATGGTGGCTGCTCTCCCATAGTTACATCAATGCCTCTATCCAAATCGCATATAGAGGTGACCATGAAGTGTTAATACAGCCGGTGCAGCAGGGCCCTTAGTGGGCCCCTTTAATCCAGGCGCCCCGATGCAGTTACAGTCTCTGTGTCCCCTATTACTGCACAACTGCACATTCCAGACAAGAGGTTTCCTGTAATATCACACACAGCACCCACAGCAGATGCTGTTTCATTAGCGGCTTACGACGCTGTGACTGCTGACTGCTAACCAAGTCCAGCCATGTCCGTCTATCACCCCGGCCGAGGCATTCTAGGGCAAGCTGTCGCTCTGCCTGCCTGCGAGAGACTTTCATATACATTTGGCTAAATGTCAGGAAAGAGATTGGCAGCAATCTGGGAAGCCAGTCACTCTGCCTCCAGCAAGCAGCTGCCCGTCTATCCAGACAGTTGTCCTCCAGCCAGAGAAGTCACCCGCTCATCCTAATATGCTCCCAAATCAAGATCTGCATGTATCAGCTTCATCGTCTGCTTACAATGGCCAGACACATATCTGGTGATGCTCTGCCTGCACAGTCCAGCACCCGCAGCCCCCTCAAGCACCCTGTCTGTGCTGCACAGCACCTGCCACCCCTCCAGCACTCTGCCTGCACTGCACAGCACCTCCCACCCCACCCCCCCCCCAGCACCCTGTCTGTGCTGCACAGCACCTGCCACCCCTCAAGCACTCTGCCTGCACTGCCCAGCACCTGCCACCCCTCCAGCACCCTGTCTGTGCTGCACAGCACCTGCCACCCCTCCAGCACTCTGCCTGCACTGCACAGCACCTGCCACCCCTCCAGCACCCTGTCTGTGCTGCACAGCACCTGCCACCCCTCCAGCACTCTGCCTGCACTGTCCAGCACCCGCAGCCCCTCCAGCACCCTGTCTGTGCTGCACAGCACCTGCCACCCCTCCAGCACTCTGCCTGCACTGTCCAGCACCCACAGCCCCTCCAGCACCCTGTCTGTGCTGCACAGCACCTGCCACCCCTCCAGCACTCTGCCTGCACTGCTTAGTACCTGCTGCCTCCTCCAGCCCTCTGCCTGCCGCCTCCAGCACCCGCCACCCCTCCAGCACTCTGCCTGCGCTGCACTTCACCCACCGCCTCCAGCCCCTGATAGCCTTCCAGCACTCTGCCTGTGCTGTACAGCACGCAACGCCACCACTAGCACTCTGCCTGTGCTGTACAGCACCTGCTGCCTACTCCAGCACTCTACTTGTGCTGCACAGCATCCGACACCCCTTCAGCACTCCATCTGCACTGCACAGCACCCGCCACCCATACAGCCCTCTGCCAGCTCCTGTCGCCCTTCCAGCACTCTGCCCAGGCTGCAATGCACCCACCTCCCCTCCAACTCTCTGCTTGTGCTGCACAGCATCCCACATCCCTCCAGCACTCTGCCTGCACGACTTAGCGCCCGCCAACCTTCCAGCACTCGCCCCAACACTCTGCCCAGAGGGATATAAAGGAACAGAATGATGTATTTTTCAGTGAGGAAAGCTTTGTTCTCAGCTATTACCACCGGTATCATTTCACTGATCATCCACGACATTAAAACTACCTGCCAAATATTGTGTATGTCCCCTTTTGTGCTGCCAAAACGGCTCTGACCCATCCAGGCATGGACTCCTACAGTGACCAGATATTTCTTGCCAAACTGGGACGTGGGGGCCTGGAAGGAAGGGGGGGGTAGAGGGGCGGGCGGGCTAATGGCAGGAGGCGGGCATGGGATATTATGTTCCACTAGCCTTTACAATGGGCACCTGGGTTGTTTGATGTGATGAGGTTGATTTAGGGGGCGCCACACGGCACATACAGTAAATAACTGGCTGATTTCTGTGTCGCCATACTGTGTGCATGGTCATGTAACCATCTCAATGGGAACTCCATCTCCCGGCATGCATTGTGCAGCTGGGCACCTACAACAGAGCTGCAAGAACCTGCAGGTCTGGGGGGAGAGAAGATGAAGGCTTCCATATGGACACAGGGGGCTATGAAGCAGCACCCCGTAAGTAACTAAATGCCTGCTACGCCACAAAGGCCTACACAGTTAATCTCCCTTAGGGGCATGTGTACGTCAGCCCTGATGCTCATCTGACTGCTCGGCTGGATGAGCGTAATGACGTAATTAAGATTTCGCGAAATTTCGCGTAATTAGTGTAATTCCGATTATGGCCGTAAGTACATAATCGTAATGAAGAAGGATTTCGCGAAATTTCGCGTAAGCGTAATTTTCGACGCGTAATTTTCGCATTACTGTGGATATTACGAAATTAATGCGTATGGCCATGCTCCCAAGCGGAAAAGTTGACGCATGGATCAATGTTAGGTAGCCGCCGACTTTAAGGGTTAATAGCAAAGCCCCCTTAAATGCTAAGAGCCTCAAATTTGGAGAATATATTAAGGAGATCAGGAGGAATAAGAGGAAATTTTTTTTTCAAAAAGACCTTATAGTTTTTGAGCAAATCGATGTTAAAGTTTCAAAGTAAAAATGTATACAGTTAAAAACCCGCCGACTTTAGCGGTTAATAGCAAAGCCTGCTTAAAGTTTAGGAACACCAAATTCCTAGGGTATATTAAGTGGATCAGTGAGAATAAGAGGAAAAAAATTTTTCAAAAAGACCTTATAGTTTTTGAGAAAATCGATTTTTAAGTTTCAAGGGCAAAAATGTCTTTTAAATGCGGAAAATGTCAGTTTTTTTTGCACAGGTAACAATAGTGTAGTATTTTCATAGATTCCCCCAAGTGGGAAGAGTTTTACTTACTTCGTTCTGAGTGTGGGAAATATAAAAAAAAAAAAACGACGTGGGGTCCCCCCTCCCAGACCTCTTTAACCCCTTGTCCCCCATGCAGGCTGGGATAGCCAGAATGCGGAGCACCGGCCGCGTGGGGCTCCGCTCCCTGACTATACCAGCCCGCATGGTCCATGGATTGGGGGGTCTCGGAAGGGGAGGGGCAGCCAAGCTTTCCCCCCCCCCCCCCCTCCGAGCCCTTGTCCAATCCAAGGACAAGGGGCTCTTCTCCACCTCCGATGGGCGGTGGAGGCCGCGATTTCCGGGGGGGGGGGGGGGGGTTCATGGTGGAATCTGGGAGTCCCCTTTAAAAAGGGGTCCCCCAGATGCCCACCCCCCTCCCAGGAGAAATGAGTATAGAGGTACTTGTACCCCTTACCCATTTACTTTATGAGTTAAAAGTAAATAAACACACAAACACTTAGAAAAAGTATTTTAATTGAACAAAAAACATAACCACGAAAAAAGTCCTTTAATATTCTTAATTAACCAATAATACTTACCTGTCCCTTTTAATAAATGATCCCTCGCAATATCCTCGGAAATGTTCTATCAGTTACAATGTAACAAAGTTATTACAATGTAACAACTTTGTTACATTGTAACTACGCCGCACCCGACGTCACTCGCCGCTCAGCCGCCGCATACGCGTCCGTGCTGGACGCTAAGTCCCCGCTGGCCCCCGCTGTCCACCCCGCCCACATCTGTCACCCACATGTGGGTGACATGTGGGAGAGGCGGGGAGGGCAGCGGAGCCGGCGGAACTTAGCGTCCTGCACGGAGTCCGGACCCGACAGAGCTCTGAGCTATATAGCTCAGAGCTCTTATATTTGGGCTCCAAGGAGCCCCATTGGTCCTTAGCAGACCAATGGGGTTCCTTCAAATCAGAAGGAACCCCATTGGTCTATTAAGGACCAATGGGGCTCCTTGGAGCCCAAATACAAAGATGCTTAGAGAGCTCTGAGCTATATAGCTCAGAGCTCTGTCGGGTCCGTGCAGCACGGACGCGTATGCGGCGGCTGAGCGGCGAGTGGCGTCGGGTGCGGCGTAGTTACAATGTAACAAAGTTGTTACATTGTAATAACTTTGTTACATTGTAACTGATAGAACATTTCCGAGGATATTGCGAGGGATCATTTATTTAAAGGGACAGGTAAGTATTAATGGTTAATTAAGAATATTAAAGGACTTTTTTCGTGGTTATGTTTTTTGTTCAATTAAAATACTTCTTCTAAGTGTTTGTGTGTTTATTTACTTTTAACTCTTAAAGGAAATGGGTAAGGGGTACAAGTACCTCTATACTCATTTCTCCTGGCAGGGGGGGGTGGGCATCTGGGGGCCCCTTTTTAAAGGGGACTCCCAGATTCCACCATGAACCCCCCCCCAGGAAATCGCGGCCTCCACCTCCACCGCCCATCGGAGGTGGAGAAGAGCCCCTTGTCCTTGGATTGGACAAGGGCTCGGAGGGGGAGGGGAAAGCTTGGCTGCCCCTCCCCTTCCGAGACCCCCCAATCCATGGACCATGCGGGCTGGTATAGTCAGGGTGCGGAGCCCCACGCGGCCGGTGCTCCGCATTCTGGCTATCCCAGCCTGCATGGGGGACAAGGGGTTAAAGGGGTCTGGGAGGGGGGACCCTACGTCGTTTTTTTTTTTATATTTCCCACACTCAGAACGAAGTAAGTAAAACTCTTCCCACTTGGGGAATCTATGAAAATAAAACACTATTGTTACCTGTGCAAAAAAAACTGACATTTTCCGCATTTAAAAGACATGTTTGCCCTTGAAACTTAAAAATCGATTTTCTCAAAAACTATAAGGTCTTTTTGAAAAAAAAATGTTTCCTCTTATTCCCACTGATCCCCTTAATATACCCTGGGAATTTGGTGTTCCTAAACTTTAAGCAGGCTTTGCTATTAACCGTTAAAGTCGGCGGGTTTTTAAATGTATACATTTTTACTTTGAAATTTTAACATCGATTTTCTCAAAAACTATAAGGTCTTTTTGAAAAAAAAAATTTCCTCTTATTCCTCCTGATCTCCTTAATATATTATTTAAATTTGAGGCTCTTAGCATTTAAGGGGGCTTTGCTATTAACCCTTAAAGTCGGCGGCTTTTTTATATTATACGGAGCGTTACGGTTTAACGTGAAATTACGGTAGCGTTTAATGCGAAATTACGGCACGAACGAAACACGAAATTACGCGTCGAAAATTACGCTTACGGTATTTTCAATTACGATTTTAATGGCAATTACGCTACCGTAATTTCGCATCGTAATCGCAAATTTCGCATGCGTATTTATAGTAATGCGAAATTACGAAAATTTCGGCTCAACTCTAGCGGTCCGTCCTGCAGGATCAGTTTGGCCAGTCCCAATTTTCTTTTTCTTTTTCAAAAAGACCTTGTTTTCAAGTCTGAGAAAATGTATTTAAACCACTCCGTGCAAAAAGAGAAAATGGTTAAATGTACAATGTACTATAAAAGTAAGTTCCAAGTTCTGTATACATATTTTGTATATTGTTAAGCAAATCGGTGATCCAGCACTGGGACCCTGGAAGTTTTAGTTCACGCTAATGTCAGTGAAAGTGCAAGTCCGCACTGCGTATGCGAACTGCGTATGCGTAATTAGCATAGTACAATCATCCCTAGGACAGAAGGCTGCACAAAGGGGATGGGGGGGGGGCAGAGATGGCACACAGGGTCCAGGACACTGAAATTACAGGGGAACAGAGGGGGACACTAGAGGCACAGGGGAACAAGAGGCTACGCAGAGGGGGACACTGGAGGCACAGGGGAACGGAGGCCACGCAGAGGGAGACACTGGAGGCACAGGGGAACAGAGGTGACACAGAGGGGGACACTGGAGGCACAGGGGAACACAGGTGACACAGAGGGGGACACTGGAGGCACAGGGGCACAGAGGGGGTACACTGGAAGCACAGGGGAACAGAGGTGACAGAGCAGGGCACTGGAGGCACAGGGGAACAGAGGTGACACAGAGGGGGACACTGGAGGCACAGGGGAACAAAGGTGACAAAGAAAGGGACCCTGGAGGCACAGGGGAAAAGAGCGGACACAGGATGGAACACTGGTAGCATGGGGGGGGGGGGGGGGAGAATAGTAGAGGTACAGGAGACAGATATGGCACAGTGTTTCAACTTATGGACAGATTCAGGTTAAAGAAAACCTGAACTGAAAATTAAAAGTGAAACAAACATACACAGGTCATACTTACCTCCCGTGCAGTCTACTCCTCAAACTCTTTCTCCTTTCCCACGTCCCATTTGTCCACTGTGATCAAGGAAATTCTCTGTCCTCCATTTTGAAAATGGTCATTACCCCATAACAGCTTTCTGGTCAGAACACTGTTAAACTGTAACATCGCCCACTTGAGCCATAGGAAAACATAGACATTACTTGGCACATCAGTTGTCCTCTCAGCTATAACTGACAGCAACTGATATATTTCAATTCTGACAAAATGATGTCAGAACTCGAAGCGATCACTGTCAGAAGAAAATGGTGCGCTTCTGAGAGGAACTAATGGCAAAGTAACTATGTAATGTTCATTTGAAGTTACCTCATGTGTTTATTTTAAATAATTTTACTCAGTACAGGTTCTCTTGAAGAACGAACCTACAGTAACTGGGGACAACCTTTATATTTTGAGAGGAAATTTTCCACCTTTCGGTCCGACAAGTCCGATTCTGCAATTTTTCTCTTGTTTTTTCCTCTGCGATTTTGCGTTTTAGTGCATGCTTTTGGATTGCAGGGGTTTTTTCTGTATACCAATGGAGTTAACTACATGAGAATGTATCTGATAAACTTCAAATTCAGATGCAATTTTTCACCGAAAATTGTGATTTTTTTTTTTATTTTCATTTCAATTAGCTTGTACTAAACGCAATTTGCAGATTGCATGCGAAAAAAAGCAACACTGCAAACAAATGTGATGCCACTGAACTATATTAGATGTGCGCCGAGCGTGAAAACAACACAAATGAGCGTGAGTAGGGATTTTTTTTTTTTGTCATCTGGTTTGAGGTCACTTCCAGAAATTTCTCCCACTACCTGCACCCTCCTCCTTAGGTGGTATAACTGCTCACCAGTCAACAGCCACTAACAGCTAACTGCTCCCAGCATCCACCTCAGCAGTTACAACTGCCTTTTCTGCACACTTCCCTGAGAGGACATTAGTGCCAGCGAATACCTGAGGCCTCCTGAAATTATTCCTAAGATCATCAGTGGTGCTGCTAAAGATGCCGTGTGGTACCGCTGGAGGTCGATGGCAGACAAGAGCTTATAAAGGGATGACAGAAGGAACCGCCCAGCAAGGCAGAAGAAGGGGAAGTAGGAAGAGCGGTGTGGTAAGATCATCAACCACACAACGCAAAACATCAACCACACGGCGCAGAACATCAGCCACACGGCGCAGAGCATCAGCCACACGGCGCAGAGCATCAGCCACACGGCGCAGAGCATCAGCCACACGGCGCAGAACATCAGTCACACGGCGCAGAACATCAGTCACACGGCGCAGAACATCAGCCACACGGCGCAGAACATCAGCCACACGGCGCAGAACATCAGCCACACGGCACAGATCAGCCACACGACGCAGAGCCAATGTGGTAAGAAAAACAACAAAGCGCAGAACACCAAGCAGAGGGCGGAGAACATCAACCAAACGACGCAGAGCTAGTGTGGCAAGCAAATCAACCACAAGGCACAGAACACCAAGCACACGGCGAAGATCAACCAAACAGGGCAGAGCAATTGTTGTAAGAAAAACAGCAACACAGCGCAGAACAGCAACCAAACGGCGCAGAGCCAGACACAGCCATGGCGGTTTCAACTCCAGCATTAGGAATGTGCTAAAGCCTGTGCACCCTGCCCACCGTGCATCTACCAACACTGTACACTTTATCCCAAGATAGGAGTAAAGACACCAGCCACTAGAAGGCAGTATTGTACATCCTCCACCAGCATACTGAATAAAGACAAACAAGCAGCATCCTCCTGCTCTGTATTCTGTTATTATAGGTCTGATTTACTGACAGTCCCGAGCTACAGAACACTAATGTCTATAACCTGGCTTGGATGTGCTCATCTGGTATTAGGTGTGTTTGCAACCTTCACCTGGGTTATATTAGAATATATGAGAAGGTTTAATTTTTTTTTTAATGGCAGAAGTATTGATTTAGGGTGATACTATTTATTGGCTAATTTTGAAAGAGGCATGGTATCATCCCGATTCATACCTTTTTGCAATACTCTACTCATGGAGAGAGAGGGAGAGAGTGTGAGTGTGAGTGTGAGTGTGAGTGTGAGTGTGTGTGTGTGTGTGTGTGTGTGTAAATTTGACCCGCTTAAGCTGGTATTTTTCAAGGTTTCGAGTATAAGTCGGCCCACGAAAGTTGATGGCTGCAGGTGGGGACTAGGAGGGTTACTGGTTCTGCACTTGGGGACCAGAAGTAATGTCTGCACTTTGCAACTGGGGAGTTAGCTATTAACCTCTCCTAGTTTCCGCCAGCACCTGCCCAACATTGAACTCCTGTGCCCTGTATGGCTGCAGCTGTGTCCTCCCTTCTGTGTGCCCCCCTCTCTCTCTCCCCCACCCCGAGTGCCCTGTATGCAGAGTGCACATTGCAGCACAGCAGGCATACATTGCTAGGGCAGAGTTTCCCTAAAAAACTTCCCCTTCCTTCCCAGCCGCTGTGCTGCCTCCCTGTCTCTTTAGCTCTGAGTGCCCGCTGCCCTCTCCCTACGGATGCCCGCCTCTCTCTCCCTGTTACGTGAGTGCAGTGTAAGCCGGGCTGACATACATTACTACCTAATCCCCCGCTGCGCGCTGTGTCCTCTGATCTCCTCTTCGCTGATGCCGGTAAGCATACTATAGCGACTCTCCCGCTTCCGGTACCATGTGACATCGGGAGTCACATAGTACCGGAAGCGGGCGAGACGCTATAGTATGCTTACCGGCATCAGCAAAGAGGAGATCAGAGGACTCAGCGCGCAGCGGGGGATTAGGTAATGTATGTCAGCCCGGCTTACACTGCACTCACGTAACAGGGAGAGAGAGGCGGGCATCCGTAGGGAGAGGGCAGCGGGCACTCAGAGCTAGAGAAACAGGGAGGCAGCACAGCGGCTGGGAAGGAAGGGGAGGTTTGTTAGGGAAACTGGCCATAATTATTAGTAGGTGGAGGCAGGAGGGAAGGAGAGCCAGAGTAGGGGGCAGTTTAGAATAGCATAATTAAGAGAAAGAGGCTCTGGACCCCAGCTATAAGTTGGTAAATGTCGACCCCCCCACTTTTACACTGAGTCAGTCCTAAATTTCTCGACTTATAGCCAAGGATATACGGTATATACATATATATATATATATATATATATATATATATATATATATATATATATATATATATATATACACACATATACGAAAAGCATGCATGCAAAAAGTTTTTGAGAAAATTGATTTTAAAAAAAAATGTCAAAGATAAAATGGCTATTAAACCTGTATAAGCAGGTACAGGGGGCAGCGGTGACAAGGGGATGGGGGAGGAGGGGCACACTGGGGACACAGGGGGGCACAGAGGTGGCACAGGGGACAGAGATGGCACAGAGTTCCAACTTAAAGGGAACCTAAACTGAGAAGGATATGGATTTTTCCTTTTAGAATAATACCAGTTGCCTGACTCTCCTGCTGATCCTCTGCCTCTAATACTGTCAGCCACAGTCTCTGAACAAGCAGATCCGGTGCTCTGACTGAAGAGAGTCTGGATTAGGTGCATGCTTGTGTCAGGTGTGTGATTCATCCGCTATTGCAGGTAAAGAGATCAGCAGGACTGACAAGCAACTGGTATTGTTTAAAAGGAAACATCGGTTCAGAACGAACCTACAGTCCCTCTCTCGTTCGTTAGCCAGGGACTACCTGCTTAACCGGCTGCTAGACGGGGATTACCCCATACTAACGTAGTAATCCCCGAGGGCCTGTTTTTGGCAGTGTGGCCCAAGGGCTGCACCCCACCACTATCGCCAATTCGCAGTCTGAAACCGGCCTGAGGGGGAGACGATAACTGCGCCTGCGTGAGGCTCCCGACAGGCCGATCGTTGGGAGTCCCAGTGCTGGATCCCCTCTACTGGAGGAGGAAGGGGGAAGCCTCTTTAGGATCCAGAGCCTTCCCCCCTCATGAGGCAATTACCCCTTAGGGGCACTTCTTCCTCTCAGGTTCACTTTAAACAAATCATCCAATAAGAAAATATTTCTTTAGCTTACCTATCCTGTGTTAAGTATTCACGGTCAGATTTAAGTGAAATGTGATATGAAAAAAATAAAATAATATTTCTGCTGCTTTATATTTTTACTGCTTCTCTGTGATGCCAAAAGTGACATCACTTCTGCCGTTTTTCCACACTTTCCACACTGCTGTTGCCACTGCACAATTTGCCACAGTTCTGCAAAGGCACACAGACCAGGTAAGAAAAAAAAAAAATCAGGGGACATATAAAGGACCTATTTTAGAAAAAAAAGGGGTGTGCATATATATTTGGGGCACTAACTATTTTAAAGAAAACCTGTAATCAAAAAAAAATCCCCCTGGGGAATACTTATCTCAGGAGGGGGAAACCTCTGGATCCTAATGAGGCTTCCCCCCGTCCTCCATCCATCCCTCGGTTCAAGTGCCAGGGTCCCCCGAAGTGCGGTGAGGTAAATATTTACCTACCACGATCCTGCGCAGGCGCACTAGCTGCTCTTCATTCGGGTAAGGGCGGAAATAGCTGTACCTGATCGATCCGCTGTACTGCGCAGGCAAGAGTCCTTTTGCGCATGTGCAGTAGAGCGGACACGATCGAACTCGGTTATATCTTCCTAGCCCAAACGAAAAGCCGTTACCGCGCCTGCTCTGGATCCCAGAGAGGTAAATAAATCAAACCTGGTCAAGCTGTTTAGGGGATGATTCGGGGGAGCCAGCACTGGATTCACTGAAGCTACAGGGGAGGGGAAAGCCTCATTGGGACCCTGAGGCTACCCCTTCACGAGGTAAGTATCCCCCAGAGAGTTTTTATTTTAAAGAGAACCCGAGGTGGGTTTGAAGAATATTATCTGCATACAGAGGCTGGATCTGCCTATACAGCCCAGCCTCTGTTGCTATCCCAAACCCCCCTAAGGTCCCCCTGCACTCTGCAATCCCTCATAAATCACAGCCACGCTGCTGACAAACAGCTTGTCAGAGCTGGCTGTGTTTATCTCTATAGTGTCAGTCTGCTGCTCTCCCCGCCTCCTGCAGAACTCCAGTCCCCGCCTGCATCCCTTCCCTCCCTGCTGATTGGAGGGAAGGGGCGGGGGCAGGGACCAGAGCTATGCAGGAGGTGGGGGAGCAGCTGAGACTGACACTACAGATGTAAACACAGCCTCACAGCACAGCTGTGATTTATGAGGGATTGCCGAGTGGAGGGGGACTTTAGTGGGGTTTGGGATAGCAACAGAGGCTGGGCTGTATAGGCAGATCCAGCCTCTGTATGCAGATAACATTCTTTAAACACACCTCGGGTTCTCTTTAAAGTTCAGAGTCTCATGTGGAAGAGGCCTGAGAGAGCTTCATATATGTAACACTGCCAGTGAGCTTGGCACAAGGCGGGCAGAATGACAGCTCACCCTGCTGTCTCTCAAATTCCTGGCGGTGTTAAATGCTATTCCCCTTCCGAGTCATATCCAGAAAGAAGTAATTTGGGGTATGGCGATCCCTGGTACCTGAATTACCCTTGCGCGAGACATGCACTATAGCATTTGTAGCGCCCATCTTCGGCACTCTACGCCGAGTGCCGAAACCACCTGCTTTACTGAGAGAGGTTCTAACCTTGCCTTACTTTATCTAAAATACACTGCTAAGTTTTAACAAAAATGTGGCCTTGTATGAAGTGCTCACAGTCCTGGATGACTTCTGGTTTGGACTGGCTGCCTCCTGAATTCTAAATTAAATTACTGACCCCTGTAATTATAGATGATGTTGGCCGTATAAGTGAAATGTTATCATTTCTAATTATTCCTCAGCCTGTTTGTTATCTTTGCAGAATCAAAGCCAGACGAGGCCGGCCCTGCATGTTCCATGAAGTCGGACGGTGGAGGACTGTATTATCCAGCTGGTTAACTCATTAGCGGGATGCAGTTTTTAGACAATTTATTAGCGAATGAGATCAGCCGCAGTCATTTTATGGCATTGCATTTTAATTTGATAACATCTGCATAATTTCACACTGGTGTAAACAAGCCTGCAGATAGATTATATTTTTTCTTTCCTTAATGAGGACAGAGATAAGTACACAGATAGTGGGATGGAGTCTACGATGGAAACCGTGTAAAATTAATTCTGCTCGACAGACACAAATATTGTTTTATTTTTTTTAATTGTAGCTGTTGTCTTATGTTATTAAAACACTTATCGTGCTTCATGGTTCACTGCATATTTTGCATTATAAGTGCAGATTGTAATGCTTGTCAGCGGTGTCGCCTGTGTTTTCCTCTCTGGAGTATGGTTGCTTTATCAGGCTACTCCATTGCATAAGGACTGTTCTTGAGAAAGGATCCTCCAGATGTGAAATGGACTGGTGTCATCAGAGTCATCAAGTCATTAACCCCCCTGGCGTTACAATTATTTTCAGCTTTTAGGGTCTAGAAGCAGTGCAATTTTTTCACACGCTTTTAAAGAGGAAATCCAGTGAAAATATTATAATAAAAAAGTGCTTCATTTTTACAATACTTATGTATAAATGATTTAGTCAGCGTTTGCCCATTGTAAAATTGTTGACATTTTACTGTTGCAGGTGATGTAGCTGCTGCTTGCTGTTTTGGCAGTTGGAATTGGAAACACCTGTAAACAGCTATTACAATGTAACAAGGTTCACAGACAGGAAACTGCCAGGAGTACAGACTCAAGAGTTTCTTGTGGGAGGGGTTTCACCACAATATCACTCATACAGTGCCCCCTGATGGTCTGTTTGTGAAAAGAAATAGATTTCTCACGTAAAAGGGGGTATCAGCTACTGATTGGGATAAAGTTCAATTCTTGGTCGGAGTTTCTCTCTTAAACCCTAAAAGTGGGGAAAAAAAATCATAACACAGTGAGATCTGCGGCAGCCCTTGCACTTGCCTTCCTAGCATGGGCGGAGCAATCACCCCTGCGACCCCTGCCACCGCAGGGGGGCCCAGAGGCTTCCTCTCCCCAACTGCAAGTGTAGCCAATTAGCAATAAAACCTCCCTGTTCGCTCTCAGAGTAGCGAGTAGCAGGAGCGTCTGTAATTTTTTTCCTGCTTCTAGATGCCACTTCACAGCAGAACACTCTGTTGCCATTTGATGGCTCCTAATTACGTGACTCTCATGGGGTTCAGGACCAAAGGGGCCCCATGCTATAATTTTTGCAGGAGAGGCCCTATTAAGTCTAGTTACGCCTCTGCTCCCTAGGATCCAGCACTGTAATTCTCCTTTTAATCCCCTGGGTGGCAATATCACTGAGGGATCAAGAGCCTCTGAGGACCGGAAGAAGAGTGGCTGCCAGCATCTGGATCCCAGGGGAGGGGAGTAACAAACACAGTTACTTCACCATACCTCCTGACGGCTACCCTGAGTGAGGGTCAGAATTACCGCTCCGGTCTTCTTTTTTCCACCCCAAGCCTGACCTCGGGGTCACTGCCAAGGAGGTTAAGAAGTGTAAAGCTCCATACACACGCTAGATGAAACTCAGCCAAGAAGGCAGATAATGACCACCTATGCCGAGAAGCCAGTGTGCGTATGGCACTCACTGACCCCTCTTGACTACTTGGGCAGCGATACGTTCTGGCAGGTCACTTTGGCTGAGTGACAGCCAAAATCCTTGTTCCCCGTATTTACCCCGCTCACCACATGAGGTAATTCCTGGGCCACTCCACCCACTGCATAGAACAGTATGCACAGCGTTGCCCCTGCAATGTCACCAGAGGGATTAGGTCCCGATCTCTATTGGGCAACACTGATTGAGTGTGTGTACGTGGCTTAAGATGGAGCATGGTTGTTGCAGTTTGATGTGTAACAAGACAGATCAATAAAAATCTTCGCTCATAAAGGTATCTGGTACACTATGAATCAGTGCTGTCAGCTGGTAGACCACACTTTTTGGCAGAGCTGCTAAGTTTCCATATCTTTCGGACTATAAGACACTCCTGACCATAAGATGTACCTAGGATTAGGAGGACAAAGACCAGGGGGAAAATATATATATACTAAACCTGGTGTATCCGTGGTGAAGAGGCATCTTGTGGGTTATGCCTTCTTTGTACCTCATGCCCCCTTGTACCTCTTGTATCTCCCTGTGTCCTCCTCTATTCCCCTTGTGTCCCCAAAGTGTCCACCTCTGGCCTCCTTGTGTCCTCCTCTATTCCCCTCGTGTCCCCAAAGTGTCCACCTCTGGCCTCCTTGTGTCCTCCTCTATTCCCCTCGTGTCCGCAAAGTGTCCACCTCTGGCCTCCTTGTGTCCTCCTCTATTCCCCTCGTGTCCCCGAAGTGTCCACCTCTGGCCTCCTTGTGTCCTCTATTCCCCTCATGTCCCCAAAGTGTCCACCTCTGGCCTCCTTGTGTCCTCCTCTATGCCCCTTTGTGTCCCCGTGTCATCCTCTGCATGGGCGCAGTACAGAGAGTCTCTGACATTGCGGCAGGTTGGAGGTTTGTATTGGCAGGCGTTCACAAGTCAGGAACTCCCTCTGCATTTGAACTATAAGACGCAGTAACTTGTTTTTTTTTTTTTGGGGGGGGGGTAAGTGTTATAGTCTAAAAAATACAGTACTCAAAGCTAAGTACTCACTACCCAACAGGTCCAGCGACATCACATGACTACAGGACAGGCGCAAACGGGAAGTAAGCAATCATGGTACTTTGCGCGGAGTCGTCGGGGATCTTCCCAATTCGATCTGCCATGTCAGTCACTTAATGATGCATGATCGGCGTTGGGGGGACAACATTGTTTAACATACTTCTGTTGAACGATGTTGCCCAACGTCGGATAAGATCACCGCAAGAATTACCGGGTGTATAAGGCTTAAGCAATACCCAAGGTGTGAGGGATATGGAGGCTGCCATCTTTATTTCCTTTTAACCACTTGAGGACCTAGGGCTTTACCCCCCTTAAGGACCGGCCACTTTTTTTCCATTCAGACCACTGCAGCTTTCACGGTTTATTGCTCGCTCATACAACCTACCACCTAAATGAATTTTGGCTCCTTTTCTTGTCACTAATAAAGCTTTCTTTTGATGCTATTTGATTGCTCCTGCGATTTTTACTTTTTATTATATTCATCAAAAAAGACATGAATTTTGGCAAAAAAATGATTTTTTTAACTTTCTGTGCTGACAGTTTTCAAATAAAGTAAAATTTCTGTATACATGCAGCGCGAAAAATGTGGACAAACATGTTTTTGATAAAAAAAAAACCATTCAGTGTATATTTATTGGTTTGGGTAAAAGTTATAGCGTTTACAAACTATGGTGCCAAAAGTGAATTTTCCCATTTTCAAGCATCTCTGACTTTTCTGACCCCCTGTCATGTTTCATGAGGGGCTAGAATTCCAGGATAGTATAAATACCCCCCAAATGACCCCATTTTGGAAAGAAGACATCCCAAAGTATTCACTGAGAGGCATGGTGAGTTCATAGAAGATATTATTTTTTGTCACAAGTAAGCGGAAAATGACACTTTGTGAGGAAAAAAAAAAAAAAAAAAAGTTTCCATTTCTTCTAACTTGCGACAAAAAAAAATGAAATCTGCCACGGACTCACCATGCCCCTCTCTGAATACCTTGAAGGGTCTACTTTCCAAAATGGGATCATTTGTGGGGTGTGTTTACTGTCCTGACATTTTGGGGGGTGCTAAATTGTAAGCACCCCTGTAAAGCCTAAAGGTGCTCATTGGACTTTGGACCCCTTAGCGCAGTTAGGCTGCAAAAAAGTGCCACACATGTGGTATTGCCGTACTCAGGAGAAGTAGTATAATGTGTTTTGGGGTGTATTTTTACACATACCCATGCTGGGTGGGAGAAATATCTCTGTAAATGACAATTTGTTAATTTTTTTTACACACAATTGTCCATTTACAGAGATATTTCTCCCACTCAGCATGGGTATGTGTAAAAATACACCACAAAACACATTATACTACTTCTCCTGAGTACGGCGATACCACATGTGTGGCACTTTTTTGCACCCTAACTGCGCTAAAGGGCCCAAAGTCCAATGAGTACCTTTAGGATTTCACAGGTCATTTTGAGAAATTTCGTTTCAAGACTACTCCTCACGGTTTAGGGCCCCTAAAATGCCAGGGCAGTATAGGAACCCCACAAATGACCCCATTTTAGAAAGAAGACACCCCAAGGTATTCCGTTAGTAGTATGGCGAGTTCATAGAAGATTTTATTTTTTGTCACAAGTTAGCGGAAAATGACACTTTGTGAAAAAACACAATTAAAATCAATTTCCGCTAACTTTTGACAAAAAATAAAATCTTCTATGAACTCACCATACTCCTAACGGAATACCTTGGGGTGTCTTCTTTCTAAAATGGGGTCATTTGTGGGGTTCCTATACTGCCCTGGCATTTTAGGGGCCCTAAACCGTGAGGAGTAGTCTTGAAACCAAATGTCGCAAAATGACCTGTGAAATCCTAAAGGTACTCATTGGACTTTGGGCCCTTTAGCGCAGTTAGGGTGCAAAAAAGTGCCACACATGTGGTATCGCCATACTCGGGAGAAGTAGTACAATGTGTTTTGGGGTGTATTTTTACACATACCCATGCTGGGTGGGAGAAATACCTCTGTAAATGGACAATTGTGTGTAAAAAAAATCAAAAGATTGTCATTTACAGAGGTATTTCTCCCACCCAGCATGGGTATGTGTAAAAATACACCCCAAAACACATTGTACTACTTCTCCCGAGTACGGCGATACCACATGTGTGGCACTTTTTTGCACCCTAACTGCACTAAGGGGCCCAAAGTCCAATGAGTACCTTTAGGATTTCACAGGTCATTTTTGTTTCAAGACTACTCCTCACGGTTTAGGGCCCCTAAAATGCCAGGGCAGTATAGGAACCCCACTAATGACCCCATTTTAGAAAGAAGACACCCCAAGGTATTCCGTTAGGAGTATGGTGAGTTCATAGAAGTTTTTATTTTTTTGTCACAAGTTAGCGGAAATTGATTTTAATAGTTTTTTTTCACAAAGTGTCATTTTCCGCTAACTTGTGACAAAAAATAAAATCTTCTATGAACTCACCATACTCCGTACGGAATACCTTTGGGTGTCTTCTTTCTAGAATGGGGTCATTTGTGGGGTTCCTATACTGCCCTGGCATTTTAGGGGCCCTAAACCGTGAGGAGTAGTCTTGAAACCAAATGTCGCAAAATGACCTGTGAAATCCTAAAGGTACTCATTGGACTTTGGGCCCCTTAGCGTACTTAGGGTGTAAAAAAGTGCCACACATGTGGTACCGCTGTACTCAGGAGAAGTAGTATAATGCGTTTTGGGGTGTATTTTTACACATACCCATGCTAAGTGGGAGAAATATCTCTGTAAATGACAATTGTTTGATTTTTTTACACACAATTGTCCATTTACATAGAAATTTCTCCCACCCAGCATGGGTATGTGTAAAAATACACCCCAAAACACATTATACTACTTTTCCTGAGTACGGCGGTACCACATGTGTGACACTTTTTTGCAGCCTAGGTGCGCTAAGGGGCCCAACGTCCTATTCACAGGTCATTTTGAAGCATTTGTTTTCTAGACTACTCCTCGCGGTTTAGGGCCCCTAAAATGCCAGGGCAGTATAGGAACCCCACAAGTGACCCCATTTTAGAAAGAAGACACCCCAAGGTATTCCGTTAGGTGTATGGCGAGTTCATAGAAGATTTTATTTTTTGTCACAAGTTAGTGAAAAATGACACTTTGTGAAAAAAAACCAATAAAAATTAATTTCCGCTAACTTTTGACAAAAAATTAAATCTTCTATGAACTCGTCATACACCTAACATAATACCTTGGGGTGTCTTTTTTTTCTAAAATGGGGTCACTTGTGGGGTTCCTATACCGCCCTGGCATTTTACAGGCCCAAAACCGTGAGTAGTCTGGAAACCAAATGTCTCAAAATGACTGTTCAGGGGTATAAGCATCTGCAAATTTTGATGACAGGTGGTCTATGAGGGGGCGAATTTTGTGGAACCGGTCATAAGCAGGGTGGCCTTTTAGATGACAGGTTGTATTAGGCCTGATCTGATGGATAGGAGTGCTAGGGGGGTGACAGGAGGTGATTGATGGGTGTCTCAGGGGGTGGTTAGAGGGGAAAATAGATGCAATCCATGCACTGGGGAGGTGATCGGAAGGGGGTCTGAGGGTTTGGCCGAGTGATCAGGAGCCCACACGGGGCAAATTGGGGCCTGATCTGATGGGTAGGTGTGCTAGGGGGTGACAGGAGGTGATTGATGGGTGTCTCAAGGTGTGATTAGAGGGGGGAATGGATGCAAGCAATGCACTGGCGAGGTGATCAGGGCTGGGGTCTGAGGGCATTCTGAGGGTGTGGGCGGGTGATTGAGTGCCCTAGGGGCAGATAGGGGTCTAATCTGATAGGTAGCAGTGACAGGGGGTGATTGATGGGTAATTAGTGGGTGTTTAGGGTAGAGAATAGATGGAAACACTGCGCTTGGGTGGTGATCTGATGTCGGATCTGCGGGCGATCTATTGGTGTGGGTGGGTGATCAGTTTGCCCGCAAGGGGCAGGTTAGGGGCTGATTGATGGGTGGCAGTGACAGGGGGTGATTGATGGGTGGCAGTGACAGGGGGTGATTGATGGGTGGCAGTGACAGGGGGTGATTGATGGGTGATTGATAGGTGATTGACAGGTAATCAGTGGGTTATTACAGGGGAGAACAGATGTAAATATTGCACTGGCGAATTGATAAGGGGGGGTCTGAGGGCAATCTGAGCGTGTAGGCGGGCGATTGGGTGCCCGCAAGGGGCAGATTAGGGTCTGATCTGATAGGTAACAGTGACAGGTGGTGATAGGGAGTGATTGATGGGTAATTAGTGGGTGTTTAGAGGAGAGAATAGATGGAAACACTGCGCTTGGGTGGTGATCTGATGTCGGATCTGCGGGCGATCTATTGGTGTGGGTGGGTGATCAGATTGCCCGCAAGGGGCAGGTTAGGGGCTGATTGTTGGGTGGCAGTGACAGGGGGTGATTGATGGGTGATAGGTGATTGGCAGGTGATTGACAGGTGATCAGTGGGTTATTACAGGGAAGGACAGATGTAATTAATGCACTGGCGAATTGATAAGGGGGGGGGGGGTCTGAGGGCAATCTGAGCGTGTGGGCGGGTGATTGGGTGCCCGCAAGGGGCAGATTAGGGTCTGATCTGATAGGTAACAGTGACAGGTGGTGATAGGGGGTGATTGATGGGTAATTAGTGGGTGTTTAGAGAAGATAACAGATGTAAACGATACATTTGGGAGGTAATCTGACGGCGGGTTTGCGGGCGATCTAATGGTGTGGGTGGGTGATCAGATTGCCCGCAAGGGGCAGGTTAGGGGCTGATTGATGGGTGGCAGTGACAGGGGGTGACAGGGGGTGATTGATGGGTGATAGGTGATTGGCAGGTGATTGACAGGTGATCAGTGGGTTATTACAGGGAAGAACAGATGTAATTAATGCACTGGTGAATTGATAAGGGGGGGTCAGAGGGCAATCTGAGCGTGTGGGCGGGTGATTGGGTGCCCGCAAGGGGCAGATTAGGGTCTGATCTGATAGGTAAAAGTGACAAGTGGTGATAGGGGGTGATTGATGGGTGATTGATGGGTAATTAGTGGGTGTTTAGAGGAGAGAATAGATGTAAACAATGGATTTGGGAGGTGATCTGATGTCGGATCTGTGGGCGATCTATTGGTGTGGGGGGGTGATCAGATTGCCCGCAAGGGGCAGGTTAGGGGCTGATTGATGGGTGGCAGTGACAGGGGGTGATTGACGGGTGATTGATGGGTGATTGACGGGTGATTGACAGGTGATTGACAGGTGATTGACAGGTGATCAGGGGGATAGATGCATACAGTAAACAGGGGGGGGTGGTCTGGGGGGGGGGGTCTGGGGAGAATCTGAGGGGTGGGGGGTGATCAGGAGGGGGCAGGGAGCAGGGGGGGGGGATAAAAAAAAAATAGCGTTGACAGATAGTGACAGGGAGTGATTGATGGGTGATTAGGGGGGTGATTGGGTGCAAACAGGGGTCTGGGGGGTGGGCAGGGGGGGGGTCTGATGGGTGCTGTGGGCGATCTGGGGCAGGGGGGGGAGAAATCAGTGTGCTTGGGTGCAGACTAGGGTGGCTGCAGCCTGCCCTGGTGGTCCCTCGGACACTGGGACCACCAGGGCAGGAGGCAGCATGTATAATACACTTTGTAAACATTACAAAGTGTATTATACACTTTGTATGCGGCGATCGCGGGGTTAACATCCCGCCGGCGCTTCCGTATAGCCGGCGGGATGTTGCGGCGAGCGAACGGTGACAGGCGCCGGCGGAGGATCGCGTCACGGATGACGCGATCGCTCCGCCCATGCCCTTAAATGGACCGCCGCCTCTGTGGGTGAGGCCGTCCTGCAGGGCTCCACTTCCCCGCCGCCCCTGTGTAGTGGGCGGTCGGGAAGTGGTTAAACAATACCAGTTGCCTGGCAGTCCTCCTAATCCTGTGTCCTGTGTGATCCTAATACTTTTAGCCATGACCCTAAACAAGCCTGCAGTAGATCAGGTACTCTGACTCTGCTGACTCCAGTTTTACTGGATTAGCCATATGCTTGTTCCAGGGTTTTGACTCTGACACTACTTATGCCAGAAGATCAACAGAGTTGCCAGGCAATTGGCATTGTTTACAAGGAAATAAATATGGCAGCCTCCATATTCCTCTCACCTCGGGTTTCCTTTAAGTCTCCTACATGCTTCTTGCAGGTTTGTGAATCTAACTAAATTGTGATGAGGACCTTACACGATTCCTGCTTATGGCAGAGGATTGAGGAATAGGAGATGTTTTATACTGCGTTTTTGTGGTGTCCAGAAAAAAAAAAAAAAAAAAATTATATATATATATATATATATATATATATATATATATATATATATATATATACATATACATATATATATATATATATATATATATATATATATATATATATATATATAAATGAGGTGGTCTCAGGCACCTTGTTGCATGTTCAGATGCTTTTTTTTAACAGATGAAATGTTTTTAACACGAAACATGCACCATGGGGGGTACTTTTGGCTTGAAGGATACACGAGGTGACATGTGATACGATGGGATAAACATGTATATGTACAGTGTGGGATGCCTAAAAAGTCATTTTTAGGAAAAGGATAGAGACCGTTTTTTATTTCATCAGTTTATTTTCAGCTTGAGTTTCCTTTAAGGGGTAACCTACAAAGGGAGGTATATAGTAAATGCCATATTTTATTACTTTGAACATGCTGTAACAACAAGAAGTACACCGGGACAGATGAGTTACAATGTTGATCTCACATTGGAGATGAGGGGGGCAATGGGGGAGGGATCTGGCAGTGCTCGAGGGCCCTGGGGCAATTGCCTCCTTTGCCCCATGGTAGCGCAGACCCCGAATGGATGACGACAGAAAAGGTAGAACTAGCCCTTCAATATAAAATATAAACAAAGATAAAACAATGTCTTTTTAGAAACATATTTTAGTACTTTTTTTTCAGCGCTCCTGTGTTACTCATAATTACTCAAAAAGTTAAAGTGAAAAAAAAACACACTGAGCCAGCATTCTTGTACTCAGTAAATAAAACAACCGCGAGGGATGCTGCTACAATAAGACTGAATTATTTATCAGTTATCATATTAAATTATTGATCAACATCATCTTGGGAGCCGTCTTTAATTCCTTGTCACATTAAAACAGATTTAAACAATTAAGTCGGCTGAAACAAGTTTTTCATTTATCTGCGTCCGTTGAGCATGGAAAGTAGACAGAGGACGGAGAAGCATTAACCCTTGCCGCAAGTTTGTAAAAAGAAAAAAAAAATCCAGGATTTAATTTAGGAAATGGTCAGGACCCTGGAGAACTGTCTGAAACACCAGTCAGGTCAGAAGCCGAGCCAAGTCTTGATTGAGCGCGGTCAGCAAAGTGCTACGGCTTGGAAACGGTACATTGTGCTGTAAAAAATAGATGATCCCAGAGGATTTGAGCGGCCAGCCAGTTACTTTCCCCCGACTGATAAAGAATTAATTTCGCCCGCAGAAAAATCACGGAAGTGGAGGCTCCGGCACACACAGTAGTTGAAGACTCACTTTTTCATGGATTAAGTCGGCCATGCAAAGACTGATGTCTCTCTCGGCGGCTGTGAAAGGCCTCAAACATCTCCATTTGTGATTATAGCCCGCCTAAACTACAGCCAAAGGCCCAATTTGACTTTTTTTCCCTCCCTTTTTTCTTTAGGTTCTCCCCCCCCCCCCCCCCCCCCCGAAAAAATACGGTAACAATACAAATAAATAAAATTCCCAAATACATGTATTAATTAATATGACATGCTCCTGGTGAGTAGCTAATGTGACAAAGCCAGTTGAGCATACCATTATGCGGCAAAGGTTGGCGTGGACGTGGAGGGACCATGCTGGATACTACACACCAGTTCAACCCACACAAGGGTTGAGCTGGCAAAAACTATATGCTCATTTTTTTTTTTTTATTCGTTTGTAAGTGTGGACTTTTTATATGATTGATTATTGGTTTTACAACTTTACGCTATGGTGGCCCAGAATGTGTCGCCTCTTTGAGGAGATTTGATCCAACTGCACTAGAGGCAGACAACCGAAATTCCCGGAAAGGAAGGAGGCAGCCAGATGACCCCATAGGCACTCTAGACCCATCTAGCTAATGGTCACAACTTAACATCTCAGAGGAAGACAAGACTATGAAAAAGAGGCAATAATAGGGGCACAGTGCTCTGGAACCACTAAACGGGGGCACTATATGAAGGGTGCACTAACACGTACTACAAAAAAGGGAACAATAATTTGGGGTTTATAATACATGTGGCACCAATAGCAGACACAGTAATGGGGTCACTACATTGAAAGGAATAGTAATACAGACGTCATGTAGTAAGGAAATGTTTTACTATAGCATGTTGTATTATACATTATTTGGTTTTGACATGTACAACCACAGCTATGATCAGTACCGGCCATAGGTTTCACAGCGCCCTGAGCGAAACCTGTTTTTAGTGGCCGCACCCCCCTTTATCCGCTTTGCAGGCGCGCGCCTCTTCTCCTGAGCTAGCTTTTTGAAATCGTGACACATCACACCAAGTGCTCAGATCTCCGTGGCATCACATATGTATAATAGAAAAATACTGATAACCACAAAATGGATGGAAAAAGTGCATTAGCCTGAATATACTTAAAAATGAAGGCTAGAAACTTTCAGGAATATTAATAAAAACAATCAGTGGGACAGTTAGCCCCCCCCCCCCCATCCCCAATATGGAATGATAGCACAGCACCGACAATTTTCACCACGCGTTATAGCCGCAGTACGCCCGCCCCCCCTCAAAAAAAATGCCCTTGGACTCAGTATAGGTAGGTAGCCAGGTATAGGTGCCCCCTGTATAGGATCTCATGAGTAGGTGCTTTCAATATAGGTAGCCAAGCATAGGTGCCCCCAGTATAGGAAGTCAAGTGTAGACCTCCCCCCCCCCCCACCCATAGGTAGCCAGGCGTCAGTGCCTCCAGTATAGGTAGCCAGGTGTTGGTGTCCTCAGTATATGTAGCCAGGTGTTGGTGCCCTCAGTATATGTAGCCAGGCGTAGGTGCCCTCCCTCAGATAGCCAGCTCTAGGTGCCCCCTTGGAAGGTGGCGCCCTGAGTGACCGCTGGGGTCGCTCAGGTCAAAGGCCGGCTATGGCTATGATGTCCCCATATAACAAGTCCAGTCATCATGTGTACCCCATTGAGAAAATTAAGCCATCATGTTCCCACCATCATGGCCTGCATATAACAAGTGCAGCCATCATGTCCCCACCATTGTGTCCCCCATATGAAAAGTAGTCATATTTGACGTATAACGAATGGAGCCATAATACCCCCTTATAACAAATTGATCCATAGCTTTCCCCATATATTAAGTGTAGCCACCATGTTTCCCATATAAAAGGCAGCTCCCCTAGCCCTATGCCTTGCAGTTCCCCACCTCCCCATTGAACCCATTTATTCCCAGAAACTGTCCTGAATCCTTGCCATACACTGAGTTGAAGTGAAAGAAATGCACTCATTTCAGCAAGGCTGCAGCAATGTTTTAGCACACAATGAGGCTCCAATGTCCCCCCTCCTTCCGTCATTGATGGAATGTGTTCATCCAAGAATACAATAAGATCACACGACTCGCTCTGTGATTCGGAGAAAGTCATTCCTATTGTTTGAAGCAGGCATACAGGGCAGTCTCAGGACTCTGTAATCCTCCTCCATATGTATGAGTTTTCTGTTCTGGATGTCATCCAGCTTGGATCGGAGGTGGGATGGGGAGTTGTCTGATCAGTTGAGCAGCAGAACATGGTGCAGATTTAGGGTTATTCAGAATAAGACAAGACTCATGTCATGATACATCCCTGCACTCTCACCATTGGTCGGCAGATGGTCACATGACACCTGGTACAGATTTTTATGGAGCAGAACCTCACCCATAAGCTGAAGTCAGACACAGTTCTCTTAAATGAATTGGTCTGGAGCTCCTTATGGCAGCCTGTTCCTGCATCACAGACTCCAGAGCTTCAGGCAGTGATCATTTCATACAAGCCTGCTTCTGCTTTCTAACGACATAATGGTGCTGAACTAAGATAATCCCCTTTCTTAGGCCCTGCTGTTCACGGTCATGTGATCAATTTTTTAAAGCCCTAGTTCAGCTCCCCATTTTAATGCATAAAATACCGAATTTGCATTCAACCATCAATTCAATATTCCTAAAAGCCAAGTGCAGAGCCGGTGCTACCATAAATTACATAATAACTTCGTCACCCCCAGAATTCACCTCAAACCCTTCGGAGACAGAGACTTCTGTCATGCTGCCACTACACTTTGGAACTCCCTGCCACACCCAATCAAGACATCTCCATCCCTGGAAGCATTTAAAGTGTAGCTGAGGCGATATGTGACATGTTCAGATAAACATGTGCGTGTACAGTTCAAAACATTAATAACCAGGCTGTTTTACTTGTTTTATTTTGCTGCCTGAAAGAGTTTATTTCTAGGCATGGAAGTGACAGCTTCTGTCTTGTCTGTAGCTTGTCTGGAAAATAGTAAACATCACTGATAAGCAGATTACAGCCATAAAAGTTTTCCTGGCAGAATACAACTTCTGAGGGCAGGAAGAGATAAAATACAAGAACTACTGACCTTCTTCTAACTCTGGGACATTTAATAGGCTGCTAACGATTAGAGAGAGTAAAACATTCAACCTACATTGAAATATTTAAATATAAAAGAAAACCATGGGATACTTAAAGTAAAGGACCAAGCAAAAAAAAAAAAAAGAAAGAAAGATCCACTTTTCGGGGCTTCCTCCAGCCCCTGGCAGCTGTCCTGTGCCCTTGCCGCAGCTCCGGTGGCTCCCGGTCTCCTTCGCTGGCAAAGCCGACCTGGCCTATTGACGTCAGCGAGACCACGTGACCCGCGCCGTGGAACGCAGCAGCAACCGACCCGGAACCCGACCTGACGAGTTCGGCTTTGCCAGCGGAGGAGACCGGGAGCCACCGAAGCTGCGGCGAGGGCACAGGACGGCTGCCAGGGGCTGGAGGAAGCCCGAGGTAAGTGGATCTTTATTTTTTTCTTTTCTTGGAGGTTTCCTATAAAGTCATTTAAGGAGTAGAAGGCTAAATATAATTATTATTCTCATTATTATCTCATCAGTTTATTTTCACCTTGGGTTCACAGGGGTTCACACAGGAAAAGGTGTAGGAAGGGTAAATGCTTTACAACACACGGTGCAGGAAGGAACTAGACAAGAATGTACAATTAGCCTCGGCAGAGCTAGAACTGCAGCGTTGGCCTCTTTCAGATGTACGGATGTCGGACAGTTCAGCATTCCCATCTGCTGGCCACCAGGCACCTATCGGGTGCAAATAACATGCAGTCAAATGGTAGCGTTTGTAACCCACTCATGCCAGTGTTTGACGCAGAGAGGAGTTACCTGGAAGCCAAAAACGCAGCATGCCACGGCCATGCTCAGATGTGACTTAATGGGGTAGGAGGAGCCACCTGTTCACCGCCCATCCCCAGCGCTAGCATAGCAAACACTCGGCTGGTGCACAGGAACAGCTAACAGGTGGTGGATTCGCCCCCTTCAGGCTCCCACCTGAAAGAGGCCTTGCAAATGAAAATGACAATTTCTGATATTGTAAACCAATTTTTCTGGTACCATGTGGTATTGTTGTCACACTAACAATGCTAGGAGGGTCAGATAAAAGTCTATCCGCGAAGCTCTTTCACACTGATGTTTGAAGCTTCCCTATTGATCTTTTGATGTGATGAATAGCTTCATTGACCAATAGGGGAGTTCAGTTCATTTTATTTGCCTTTACATTTACATCTGCTTATCAACAGGAGCGCAATGCAACCAAAAAGTCATCTAACCCGTTGGGTTGCATACAGTAAAGCATATGTCAACAATAAGTAAGCTTCTCTGTACCGTTTAACGCTCATATTTTGCCTTAGCGCACAGCATGCATGCCATGCATTGCTATATTGCCCACCGTGGTACCACAATGCACCTGCTGCACAGTGGACATAGCTATAGGTGGTGCATTGCCCTGCAGCAAGCAGTGTTGGGAAGCGGCCGTTATGCCACAACCCACAACTTTGAACAAGACTTAAAACTGAATTCCATTTATGTGATTTTTCTGCATTTTTCCAAAACAAATTTGCATTAGAAAACATGCTAATGATAGCCAATGGGGTAGTAATGCACCTTACCATTCACAATGTGCTTTCACAGCCTGCTGCATTTTATCATATTATGCATCCGAATCCTGCATGGATCTGCATGTGATATGCGAAAAGTTGCACGTTTATAACATAGAGAACAATGGAGAAGAAATTGTCCAATATGCTACCCACATGCACCTTCTCATACGTAAAACGCAAGCATGTAGTGGAAAGTCAGCCCAAGAGCCCTTTTCCACTATGAATGAATTGCTGGGTTTCCTTGCATGCATGGAAATGCGGTGTAATCAATAGGCAACCATCCGATTCCCATGTGGGAGGGAAAATATCAGACATTATGCAACAAAAACATGACCAACAAATCCCTATAACTGTGCCAGATTCGGATGTGTGTCACGTCACAGCTGTGCTGAGATCGTGCCTTGCAAGACGCATGCCATGTACAGTGGACAGTTAAGAAATAAAACATTAGGAGCAAAGACATAAGTCTAATGTTGTTTTAAACACAGGAAGAGTTAAGAAACTCCAGTTGTTATCTAAGCAAAAAAGCCATTGAGCTCCACCACTTTCAATGTCGCAGAGAGCTCTGTCTTCTGAAGCTTATTATCCCAAGTGTCTGGCACTGCATTGTTTTTTTTTTCCTGCAGAGGACAGTTCAAAAGTTCACTAGCCTGCTCTGTAAAATCATTTAGAATGCTGAGTAGTGTGTAAACTGCAAATATTAGAAAATGATGCAATGTTATAAAGAAAAACAAAAAACAACTATATAACTGAAAATAAAAATATGAGAATACTTTCTTTGCTACTAATGTTCTAATAATTATTTGTACTACAGAACTAATTAATTATATCATAATTTTTCGCTTCAGTGTCTCTTTAACCATTTCAGCCCGTGGGTTGCTTCACCTTATGGACGAGAGGAATTTTCACATTTCAGCGCTCCTCCCTTTCATTCCCCAATAACTTTATCACTACTTATGACAACAAAAGTATCTATACCTTGTTTTTTTCTGCCACCAATTAGGCTTTCTTTGAGTGGTACATTATTCTAAGAATTATTTTATGCTAAATGCATTTTAACAGGAATAATAAGAAAAAAATGGAAAAATTCATTATTTCCCAGTTTTCGTCCATTATAGATTTAAAATAAAATGTTTTTCTGTGGATAAAAGCCACACATTTTATTAAGCCATTAGTCCCGGTTATTGTAACATTTAAATTATATAATTATATCATCCTTGACATGCATATTAAAAAATTCAGTCCCTAATGCCTACAGGTGAAATTTTACTATTTGGCCATAAGATATCATTATTTTCTATTAGCGTACTATAAGTATGCTACATAGGAAATAACGTGTTACTATGTAACTAAGGAAGTGACACAGGCATCCATTGATGCCTGCGATCATGGTGGCCTGGAGGGGAGATGAATGAATGGGAATGAATGGCTCCCATTGATTAATCTAACGACTGGTGGCGGAAGCGTCGGAAACGAGCAAGCGGGAGGCAGCGTAGCGGTACTCTTTAAAGAAGAACTGTCGCAAAAATCTTAAAATTTAAAAACGCATACAAATAAGAAGTAAGTTTATCCCAGAGTAAAATGAGCCATAAATTACTTTTTGGACTAGCTCATCTTCTCATATGGGGGTCTCAGGTTTTTCTTTATTTTTAAAAGCACTTAGTGAATGGCAGTTGCTCCGTCCATCTGTCAAAATAGTGTACAGCGAGCAGGGAGGCTGGCCAGCATCAGTGTATAAATCTTTTTTCTTATACAGAATAAAGGCCATGCTGAGACTCTCCTATGGAGAGATGGATTAACCCAAAACCTGTTGGTTCTGTCAGATTTCTACTACCTACTATAAGTGACAGCAACATAGTAGAAAAGTAATTTATGGCTCATTTTACTCTGGAAAAACGTAATTCTTATTTGTATGTGTTTCAAATTTTAAGATTTTCGCGACAGTTCCTCTATAAGAATGATCACTGTTTTTGAACAAAAATAGTGTTCATTCTTGGCGGACAAGTACGGTTGGCATAGGGGACTTCTGTCCCCTGCCACCAATCCCCCTTGTTGCCGGGAACATCACGATTGCGGGCTTCTGCCTGCACAATCGCACGCACAGCTTCCCACACTGCAGGGATGTGACTATCGCGTCCCTGTGGCTGTAGCTGCTGCTGCAGGGGTGAGGCTCACATCCCAGCATCAGTCATGTTTAAAGGGCCACTATCATTAAACTTTTTTTTTTATGTAAAATACATGTAAACACATAAATAAGAAGCATGTTTCTTCTAGAGTAAAATGAGCGATAAGTTACTTTTTTATGTTGCTGTCACAATAGTTACATAGTTACATAGTAACTATGTAACTATTGTTAGTTAGTAGAGTAGAGATCTGATGGAACTGACAGGTTTTTGACTAGTCCATCTTTTCATAAGGGAGTCTCAGCATGTCATTTATTCTTTACAAAACCACTCCCTGGAAAGAATCCATACAAAAATGCAGGCCACCCACGTTTCCTGTTTTCACACTATTCTGGCAGTTGGAATGGAGCAACTGCTGTTCACCTAGTGATTTTGAAAATAAAGAAAAGCCTGAAAATCCTCCACGAGGAGATGAGCTAGTCCAAAACCTGTCAGTTCTGTCAGATTTCTACTTCCTACTGTAAGTGACAGTAACAGAGGAGAAAAATAATTTATAGATTTTTTTAACTCTAGGAGCACCTTAATTTTTGTGTTTTCATGCATTTTAAAACATTTTCGCAATAGTGGTCCTTTGAGGTATTCTCCGAAAACATGACTTTACTTCACATATTCCATTTTGCTTTGCTTCATTGTCTAGGACTCCCATAAACTCCCTCACCCAAAAGTGTTCTGTCAATCACCCTGAGGGCTGAAGGGGTTAAAGTAGACAACTGAGGAAAGCAGTTTCTTCCTTAGTTGGCGCCGAGTAAGTGACGCTGTTTGTCACTTTGCATCTCATTGCTTTTCCAAATCCCCCATGGAACCAATTAGGAGGTTCTTTGGCCACCAATCAAGTTAATTATGTGGTTGCTTTTGCAATGGAGGCAAAAATTGCAGTTACCATACGACTGAAAGTGGGAGAAGAATGCGTCTCCGAATGCCTGTTAATATTGCTTTACAGGCTACAGGGGAAAAGTTGCGCAGAGCTGTGTGAAGATCATGCTCTCTCTGCATCGGGATGTCTTTGTACCGCTGTCATCTCTGATTTATAACAGTATCCTTAAAGGGACAATTTATTCCGAGTGATATTACTAAGTAGTGATTTACAGCAGAGGCTACTCTATTCTAGGCAACTGAGCGCTACGGAAACATGACGCGTGGTGCGCATGCTTACCTGAGGAACTCCCATAAAGGGAACCTGAACTGAGAGGGATTTGGATGTTACCTTTTAAACAATACCAGTTGCCTGGCAGTCCTGCTGATCTCTTTGGCTGCAGTAGTGGCTGAATCACACACCTGAAACAAGCATGCAGCTAATCCAGTCTGACTTCAGTCAGAGCACCTGATCTGCATGCTTGTTGAGGGGCTGTGGCTAAAAGTATTAGAGAGACACAGGATCAGCAGGAGAGTCAGGCAACTGGTATTATTTTAAAAGGAAAAACCCATATCCTTCTCAGTTTAGGTCCCTATAAAGTGGACCTGAACTCAGAACTTCCTATCTGCTCTGAAAGATAAGCAACAGAACAATAACCTTTACAGGACAACTGTAGTGAAAAGAATATGGAGGCTGTCATATTTATTTCATTTTGAACAATACCAGTTGCCTGGCATCTTGCTCATCTATTTGGCTTCAGTAGTGTCTGAATAACACCAGAAACAAGCATGCAGCTAATTGTGTCAGATCTGACAATAGTGTCAGAAACACCTGATCTGCTGTGTGCTTGTTCAGGGTCTATGGCTATAAGTATTAGTGGCAGAGGATCAGCACGGCAGCCAGGCAACTGGTATTGCTTAAACTGAACTCAGAACTTCTTCTCTGCTCTAAAAGATAAGCAACAGCAGATCAAATCGGTCAAGAACCTGATCGTCCAAAACTGGGGCATAAAGATGGTACCCAGCTTAGTTGGCTGTCATTGAAGTTTCTCTGAACTCCTCAAGCTTAAAAAATTACTCCTACCCCACCCACCTTTCTCATAAAAGGTGGACTAACCTTCATTCATACTGGACTAAACATAAATCAGATCTCAGCATAGAGAAAATAGCCAACTGTATTTTCATCCACTTTCCTAGATGCTCCTTCTTTCTCTTTTCTACAACTTGCTCTCTGGGTTTGCTTCTTTTTCTATGCTCTGCTCTACCAATGTCTTTTTTTTGTTTTTTGTTTTTTGCAAACCATGAAGTGTCACCCAGCCCAACATTGAGAGAGTTCTAATGAAACCTGTTCCTTGTCGGTTGGGCATTTAAACTAGCTTAAAGAGAAACTCCAACCAAGAATTGAACGTTATCCCAATCAATTCAATTCAATTCACTTTATTGTCATTGTGTAACACAACGAAATTACTTTTCATGACAACCCCACGGTGCATATAGGGAACATAGTGATAGTAACAAGGAAGAGAAGAAATTATACACATATGCCAGGTATTACAGATATTTAAACAATTTGTACACAGTGTTAATTATTTCAGAGAGGATTCAGAGTTCATCAAGTTTATGGCAGATGGGAAAAAGCTGTCTTTCAGTCTGTTTGTGATTGATCTAAAACGTTTACCTGATGGAAGGAGCTCAAACAAGGCATTTCCAGGCTGAGTGTTGTAGCTGATACCCCCTTTTACATGTGAAATATATTCCTTTTCACAGACCATCCAGGGGCGCTGTATGACTGATATTGTGGTGAAACCCCTCCCACAAGAAGCTCTGAGGACCGAGGTACTCCTGGCAGTTTCCTGTCTGTGAACCTTGTTACATTGTGGGAAATAGCAATTTACAGCTGTTTCCAACTGCCAAAACAGCAAGCAGCAGCTACATCACCTGCCAACAGTAAAAATGTCACCATGTAATAAATGTCAGAATGTAAATCAGGGATTTAAAAGATTTTACAATGGGCAAATACTGACAATCATTTATACATAATTATTGTAAAAATGAAGCACTTTTTTTTATTACATTATTTTCACTGGAGTTCCTCTTTAACCTCCCTGGCGGTAAGCCCGACCTACGCTCGGGCTAGCCGCTGCAGGGGATCACATGGCCCCGGGAGGATTTTTTCTTTATAGAAAAAGTGTTGTATATTGTTAAGCTAGCACTTCGCTAGCTAACCATTTGCTCAAAGTCCCTCCGGTCCCCACTGATCGCCCCCGATCGCCGCCGTAATACATCCCCCCTGGGATCCCCCGATGGCGCAGCCTCCCAATCAGTTCTAGGCTGCGCTATGGGGAGGATCGGGACTGCGCTGCGCATGACATCATGACTTTGATGACATCACGTCCGATAGTCGCCATAGCGACGAGTGAAGCTCATTGGTGAAGCTGCGGCTCTCACGGGATCGCAAACGGGTAAATATTGCCGGCGTCGATCGGGGGGGATCAGAGAGGTGCCGGGGGACTTTGGGCCATAGTTAACTAGCCTAGTGCAAGCTAACAAACATTTTTATTTTAAAAAAATCCCTCCTGCAGATGCAGCCACTGCAACTACGTACCGCCAGGGAGGTTTAACAAGTGTTTGCTAAAAAAAAAACAACAAAAAAAAAAAAACAGAGGAGTGGTGGAGAGAAGCAGAGACAATAATTCCCTATTCTATAGTGAAGAATGTCCTTGTTATTATGGCTACATGTAGCACTCTCTCCACCTCTGTGTACAATGGTTCAATGGAGAAGGGTTTTGGAAAGGAATGTAAAATTTTGACACTAGTCCTGTTATTTCCAGCGTCACCTGAATTGCTCTGCCTCATTGTCATTCACCAGAACAAAGATCAATAAATCTATCAGAACAAGGGAAGAAGGGAGTGGGGAAAGGAGAGATGAGAGCTAAAGTGAAGCAGAAAAGGAGGAGAGCTAGAGAGATGCAGAAGAAGGAGGAGAGCTAGAGAGATGCAGAAGAGGAGTAGAGCTAGAGAGATGCAGAAGAGGAGGAGAGCTAGAGAGATGCAGAAGAGGAGGGGAGCTAGATAGATACAGAAGAGATGCAGAAGAAGAGGAGGAGAGCTAGAGAGATGCAGAAGAGGAGTAGAGCTAGAGAGATGCAGAAGAGGAGGAGAGCTAGAGAGATGCAGAAGAGGAGGAGAGCTAGAGAGATGCAGAAGAGGAGGGGAGCTAGATAGATACAGAAGAGATGCAGAAGAAGAGGAGGAGAGCTAGAGAGATGCAGAAGAGGAGTAGAGCTAGAGAGATGCAGAAGAGGAGGAGAGCTAGAGAGATGCAGAAGAGGAGGAGAGCTAGAGAGATGCAGAAGAGGAGGGGAGCTAGATAGATACAGAAGAGATGCAGAAGAAGAGGAGGAGAGCTAGAGAGATGCAGAAGAGGAGGAGAGCTAGAGAGATGCAGAAGAGTAGGAGAGCTAGAGAGATGCAGAAGAGGAGGAGAGCTAGAGAGATGCAGAAGAGGAGGGGAGCTAGAGAGATGCAGAAGAGGAGGGGAGCTAGAGAGATGCAGAAGAGGAGGGGAGCTAGAGAGATGCCGAAGAGGAGGGGAGCTAGAGAGATGCCGAAGAGGAGGGAAGCTAGAGAGATGCCGAAGAGGAGGGAAGCTAGAGAGATGCCGAAGAGGAGGGAAGCTAGAGAGATGCCGAAGAGGAGGGAAGCTAGAGAGATGCCGAAGAGGAGGGAAGCTAGAGAGATGCCAAAGAGGAGGGAAGCTAGAGAGATGCAGAAGAGGAGGGAAGCTAGAGAGATGCAGAAGAGGAGGGAAGCTAGAGAGATGCAGATGAGGAGGGGAGCTAGAGACATGCAGAAGAGGAGGGAAGCTAGAGAGATGCAGCAGAGGAGGGAAGCTAGAGAGATGCAGCAGAGGAGGGAAGCTAGAGAGATGCAGCAGAGGAGGGGAGCTATAGAGATGCAGCAGAGGAGGGAAGCTAGAGAGATGCAGCAGAGGAGGGAAGCTAGAGAGATGCAGAAGAGGAGGGAAGCTAGAGAGATGCAGAAGAGGAGGGAAGCTAGAGAGATGCAGAAGAGGAGGGAAGCTAGAGAGATACAGAAGAGGAGGAGAGCTAGAGAGATGCAGAAGAGGAGGAGAGCTAGAGAGATGCAGAAGAGGAGGAGAGCTAGAGAGATGCAGAAGAGGAGGGAAGCTAGAGAGATGCAGAAGAGGAGGAAAGCTAGAGAGATGCAGAAGAGGAGGGAAGCTAGAGAGATGCAGAAGAGGAGGAGAGCTAGAGAGATGCAGAAGAGGAGGAGAGCTAGAGAGATGCAGAAGAGGAGGAGAGCTAGAGAGATGCAGAAGAGGAGGGAAGCTAGAGAGATGCAGAAGAGGAGGGAAGCTAGAGAGATGCAGAAGAGGAGGAGAGCTACAGAGATACAGAAGAGATACAGAAGAGGAGGAGAGCTACAGAGATACAGAAGAGGAGGGAAGCTAGAGAGATGCAGAAGAGGAGGGAAGCTAGAGAGATGCAGAAGAGGAGGGAAGCTAGAGAGATACAGAAGAGGAGGGAAGCTAGAGAGATACAGAAGAGGAGGGAAGCTAGAGAGATACAGAAGAGGAGGGAAGCTAGAGATATACAGAAGAGATGCAGAAGAGGAGGGGAGGCTAGAGAGATGCAGAAGAGGAGGGAAGCTAGAGAGATGCAGAAGAGGAGAGCTAGAGAGATGCAGAAGAGGAGGGAAGCTAGAGAGAGATACAGAAGAGATGCAGAAGAGGAGGGGAGGCTAGAGAGATGCAGAAGAGGAGGGAAGCTAGAGAGATGCAGAAGAGGAGGAGAGCTACAGAGATACAGAAGAGGAGAGCTACAGACATACAGAAGAGGGAGGAAGCAAAGGGAAAATGACCCTGCGCTGCCTTGGTGTTTGAGGGTGGTGGAGTGATGGGTTAATGCCTTGGGTGCAGCTCTTGGTGCTGGGTGGCGCTAGTTAGTCTAAGAAAACAAAAGAAAAACAGAGCGCTCCTCCTTGTGCATTAACTTAATTTAATTTCAGCAATGGCGCTATAAGTTACACAGTGTTCATAAGATGTTAAGGCACATCATAGGCCTGCCGGCAAGTCCCCTCTCCTCTCCTGCGCTTGGCCAGAGCTGCAGGGGCCATGTTTGGCGAGGAGTGAGGTGCAGTGGGCGGGGCCTGGTCGCTCTGGAGCCATCTGACGTCACAACGCGTTTCGGCGTTAGACCACGCCTTTGTCAGGCCAGACAAAGGCGTGGTCTAACGTCCAAATGCATTGTGACGTCAGATGGCTCCAGCGTGACCAGGCCCCGCCCACTACACCTCACTCCATGCCAAACATGGCCCCTGCAGCTCTGGCCAAGTGCAGGGGGGCAAAGAAAAAAAAGTGGATGCAGTAAAAGAATGGAGGTAGACAAGCAAAAATAGACTAGTAAAGAATAGAAGAGAAGAAGAGATAGACGCAGAAGAGGAAAGGTTAAAAGAAGCAGTTGAGGAAAGAGAGAAGAGAAGATGTAGGGAGAAGAGGAGACATAGGTTCTATTCAATTACCTTTTCTCGTTTTCTCCCAGGAGATCAAATTAAAAACTTTATCACCACAGCAATAAGAAAGTATAATAAAAAAGTGTAATTTTAATATATTTTCTGATACTTTTTTAAATTGTCAGTTGTTGAAAAATGATTGGTATAGGAAATTAAAAATGATCTTTTGGATGAAAACTACAGAAAAGTGAATTGAAAAAATTGAGAAAAGCAGAGGAGTAGAGGTAGAGAGAGGAGGATGGGTAGAGAGGTGGAGAGTGGAGGAGAGAGGTAGAGACAGGTAAAGACAGGTAGAGACAGGTAGAGAGAGGAGGCTGGGTAGAGAGAGGAGGCTGGGTAGAGAGAGGAGGCTGGGTAGAGAGAGGAGGCTGGGTAGAGAGAGGAGGCTGGGTAGAGAGAGGAGGGGGGGGGGGGTAGAGAGAGGAGGCGGGGTAGAGAGAGGAGGCGGGGCAGAGAGAGGAGGCGGGGCAGAGAGAGGAGGCGGGGCAGAGAGAGGAGGCGGGGCAGAGAGAGAAACTCACTGTCTACCAATCACTACAGAGGGAGTACTTAATGGCCCCGTATCTGGAGAGGCCACCACAAAGACAGACAGGCCTTGAGCCTGTACCGTCTGAGCGCCCACAACCTGGAGATAGAGACAGGGTGACACAGACAGACATGGAAGCCCCGGGAGGAGAGACTGTGCAGGCAATGTGAACAGGGGGTCCTGGAGGATGAGGCCCACTGCCTGCTACACTGCAGCAAATGCAACCTGTTGAGGACCGCCCACTTCCAGAGACTCTCCGCCCACATCCCAGATTTCACCTCCACAGATGAAAAGAGGAAACTCTATATCCTACTGGGGGAAGGGGAAAAAACTGTGCAAATAGCAGCCCAATTTATCACTGCCTGCCACCAACTGAGAGGAACATGATACCACATGGACTGTATAACCCCATACTCCCCTGTCATATGGACTGTATACCTATACCCCCCTCTCCTATGGACTATATATCTCCTCCCCCATACCATCCATTACATCCTCCACACTCCAATGGACTGTATACCTATATCCTTCCCTTATTACCACAATACCTCCCCTCCCCCCATGTTAATGTTTTGTTTTGCTTTGGCAATGCTAAATGTATTTGGTCCTGCCAATAAGGCTTTTTTGGATTTGGATTTGGTGAGGCAGAGAGAAGAGGAGAGGTAGCAAGAGGAGGATAGGTAGAGAGAGGTAGAGGAAGATGGGTAGAGAAAGGTAGAGGAGGATGGGTAGAGAGAGGTAGAGGAAGATGGGTAGTGAGAGGTAGATGGGGATGGGTAGAGAGAGGTAGAGGAGGCTGGGTAGAGGAGGCTGGGTAGAGAGAGGAGGCTGGGTCAGGGATGGATCTAGGGGGGGGCAAGCGGGTCTCTTGCCCCAGGCGCAGTTTGTTGAATTCTTAAAAAGGCGGAAAAATTTGGATGGGGAATAGCAGTTTAGGCGCCAAAACCTGACCTTGCCCCAGGCGCAACTTGGGGCAACTTGGTCTAGATCCGTCCCTGGGCTGGGTAGAGAGAGGAGGAGTAGAGAGAGAAGGTGGGGTAGAGAGGAGGCGGGGTAGAGAGAGGAGGAGGGGTAGAGAGAGAAGGAATGGAGAAGTGACAAATAAATCCCAGAAACTCACTGTCTACCAATCACTACAGAGGGAGTACAGAGAGGTAGAGGAGGATGGGTAGAGAGAGGTAGAGGAGGATGGGTAGAGAGAGGTAGAGGAGGATGGGTAGAGAGAGGAGGAGGGGTAGAGAGAGAAGGAGGGGTAGAGAGAGTAAAGGGGTAGTGAGAGGAGGAGGGGTAGAGAGAGGAGGAGGGGTAGAGAGAGGAGGAGGGGTAGAGAGAGGAGGAGGGGTAGAGAGAGGAGGAGGGGTAGAGAGAGGAGGCGGGGTAGAGAGAGTAGGAGGGGTAGAGAGAGGAGGAGGGGTAGAGAGAGGATGAGGGGTAGAGAGAGGAGGAGAGGTAGAGAGAGGAGGAGAGGTAGAGAGAGGAGGGGAGGTAGAGAGAGGAGGGGAGGTAGAGAGAGGAGGGGAGGTAGAGAGAGGAGGGGAGGTAGAGAGAGGAGGGGAGGTAGAGAGAGGAGGGGAGGTAGAGAGAGCACTGAAGAGGAGAGATACAGAGTAGCGATTGTCAATGAGATGCAAATAATTCTGAGTTGATGCAGAACCTGTATTCAAATTTATGCAGCTTGAAAATGGACCAAACACAATTTGAATAATCTTACATTAATTCGAAATGATTTGCATCTCATTGACCAGCCCTAGTAGAGAGGTTATACATTATCGTCTGATCATTATAACCAGACTTCCTCTGCTTCTAAAGCTGAGTACACACGTACGATAACGATCGTTCGAAAACGAACGATAACGACAATCGGACCGATAATCGTGCGTTCCAAATTTTCCAACGATCGTTTTTTTGGACGATAACGACCGTTATCGTTCAATCCGACCGATCCAACCCGGCGGATTTTTTCTAAAGATAATCGTTCAATCGTTGCAGTGTGTACAAAGATCGTCCGATAATGATTATCTGTGGAGTAGTACGCATGTTCTTATTGCCTGTCATAACGTCACTTCCGTTTGCGCACGCATTTTTTTATCGTTCGTCGTTCAGTACTTTATACTTATATCGTTCATGTGTGTACACAATCGTTCATTAAGAACGATCTTTTCGGTCTAATTTGAATATCGTGTAAACGTCACGAATCGTTCGTAACGAACGATCTTTATCGGACGTGTATACGAACCTTTAGTAACAGATCTCCTTGTCCTGACGGCCACAGGGAGCAGCCTGAGTGACTAGTCCACCCCCGTGTACACCAGCTCAATAGACAAGGGTTTCTGGATAGGAATATAAAATGTTGGAATCTGTCCCATTATTACCAGTGTCACCTGCATTTTCCTGCCTCATTGACATTCATCAGAACAAGGATCGATAAGCCTCTCAGAAATACACCCCCTGCCCGACCAAGAGACCCCTTCATCAGTAAACAGAGGCAGCTCCCTGCAGGGAGCAGATAATGGAATATGCCTACAGCAATAATAGAACAATACACGTGAGAAAAGTACAATGCTCAATTGAATTTCAGATGCAAGTTCCATTCCCAGCTACAGGTCTGGCCCTAGCCAGATACAACAGGGAGAACTTCACTACGGCACATAAAGGCCGTGTTTACACAGATGCTACACTGAGGTCTTTAATTTTTTTTTTTTATTATTTTAAATACTGTATATACTCGCATATAAGCCTAATTTTTCAGCACAAAAAAAATTGCTGAAAAGTTACCCCCTTGGCTTATATGAGAGTCAGTGGAGCCTAACAGATGGTGGAACAGGTTTTGTTACTGGCAGAGGAGCATAAGGATTGTGCACTAGTGATACTGCTCTTACCAGCTGGCTCTCTGCTGTGTCCATGCCCCCCCATCTCCTGCAACATGGTGTGCAGAATGCGCTGCTCAAGACTACCTGTGTCCCCTGGCTTGTCGAGCAGAGCATGCCAGAAACCTTTCAGCAGTGCAATGATCCAAAATTCTTTCTGTGTGGCATCTTGAGGCACAGCTGTATCATCCTTGTGGCATATTTGGCTACGGGGAGGGGAGCAGCTGTGTACTGGGGGCACATCTGGCTTCTGTGGATTGGGCTTTACTGGGGAGGGGGCTTATACACGAATCAATCACTTTTTCCTGTTTTCTTAGGTAAAAGTGGTTACCCTCAGCTTATAGACAGGCTGGCTTATATGTAAGTATATACAGTATTTAGGTCAATAGAATGGAGCAGCAGAGAACCTAAAGATTACCTCCAACCAAAAAATAGAAAAAGTTTGAACGGCAATAGTCTATGCGCTGTGTACAGTTATATGAACATATAAAGTTTACATCTGATACATCATAGTGGATTGAACAGACTCACATAGGTCTGTAGTAGCACCTCATGTTGATGCCTTGCAAATACACCATCAGCACTGTGCCCTCCCATTCAGCCTGGTGCCCTCCCCTCCCACCCTGAATAAAATTGCATCTCTTTTCACAGAGGGTAGGAGAGAGGAGAGACAGCAGAACAGCTTCAACCTGTCTTATGTCTGTTTGACATAACTCTTATTCCACATGTCTGTCTGCCTGCCTGAATTAGGTTACATCTCTTTTTCACAGTGGGTGTTAGCTGGGAGCAGGACATGGGGAAGGTGGGGGTGGAGTCATGACCTCAATTTCCCAGCATCCTTTGCACTTTGGTTCGGAAAGAAAAAAGCCTGGCCCTAAATTCGGGCAGGAGACGGAGATTTCAAGACATGGAATATGGACCCCAGGGGTGAGAAAATTACACTTTATTAGGTGCGATTTATTATATTTTGGTAATTTAAACCAGCGAGCACACACATCTGTCAGCCCAGCATGCGCTCTTAAGCTATGCGCACTCCTTGAAGCTACGCACGCTCCTTTTAAGTGGCATGCGCTGGTATGCAGCGCAACTGCGATACTTTACTAGCGCTGCCTTTGCTTCGTGTATCCAGGGCCGGATTTGTATGCTTTACCACCCAGGGTCGCTGTCAGAAGCCGCCCCCCTTCAGTATAGGTAGCCAGATGACCCCCCTTCCAGTATAGGTTGCCAGATGTCCCTCCTCCAGTTTAGATGACCCTGATGATCCCCCCCTTCCCTTTAGTATAGGTAGCCTGATTACCCCTTCCAGCTAGTATTAGAAGCCAGATGACCCCCACCCTTCCGTATAGATAGTCTGATGGCCCTCCTCCCTCCAGTGTAGGGAGCCAGGTGACCCTTCGCCTTAGTATAGCCTGCTGACCACCTACCCTTGATCCTGTGGTGCCTTAGGCCATGGCCTATGTGGCCTTGCCTTAAATCCAGCCCTGTGTTTATCAACAGGAGGTTTTATTCTCATCCTTGTAAAGTGTCCCCTTAACACACACAAGCAAAAAAAATAAAAAAAAAAAAGAATAAAATAAAAATCTCAAAATTAAATTGTTCAAAGTTAACTGTGATATAACTGTTCTTCTTACCCGCTTTTTAGTGCTGTTCCACATGCTGGATGCAGGAAAATGGATCTCTGCTGAGAGAAAACCTGCGGAAGAAAGTTCATTACAATTATCTTTAAAAATACTTCCTAGCACATTTGCAAAGAGAGAAAAAAAAATGTACCTAACCAGAATATATCCCTTCTTTGTGTTACTTAGCACATCCTGTGCAGTTCATCTGCAGACACAGCCAAGGGGGAAGTGGCCACTTACACAAGAAACATTGTAGGGGTGGGCATTTGGGGATAGTGAAGCTGCTTAGATGCAACCTCAGTGTTCTCTCAATTTGGAGTGAGTGGGGTGTAGACAGAACAACCTGTCAGATGAAGGGGGAGGGGAAGCAGGAAATTTGGACACCTGTAGCCGCTAAGAAATCTGGGCACCGTCATAGACCACATTATTGATTGTGGCTATAGCGGTATCCATCAACTTGGGTGCCAGAGGCGCCAGGTATAGTCAAAGCGCCAGGGGCGGCAGAGGGACCAATAGCGGCTCAGAAAGCTGTACCACGGGTGCTAGTGTTAGCCGTAGGTGCTGGGTCAGTGGAGTAGCATTAGGGGATACAGTGGTTGTGACCGTTGGACCAGAGGGGCCTATTAGGGGCCCCCCTTAATCATTCTTATTAGCTTTTCATTGGTGCTATGCTGGTAATGAACATCACTATATGTACATTGAATAGTGATAATCATTAACCTCCTTGCCGGTCTAAAAAATCCGGCAAGGAGGCAGCGCCGCACATTTTTTTAATTTTTTTTTAAATCATGTAGCGAGCCAAGGGCTCGCTACATGATAGCCGCTAAGCGGCGGCATCCCCCCACCCACTCCGGCGATCCCCCCACCTTCGGCGATCAGAGTATGCAGGGAATCCCGTTGAGAACGGGATTTCCTGCAGGGCTTCCCCAGTCGCCATGGCGACGGGGCGGGATGACGTCACCGACGTCATGGACGTCGGGACGTCATAGGGAATCCCGATCCGCCCCTCAACGCTGCCTGGCACTGATTGGCCAGGCAGCGCAGGGCTCTGGGGCGGGGGGGAGCGACTCGGCGCGGCGGATTGCGGCGGATCGGCGGCGAGCGGAAGTTACAAGCAGCTAGCAAAGTGCTAGCTGCTTGTAACAAAAAAAAAATTATGCAAATCGGCCCAGCGGGGCCTGAGATATCCTCCTGCGCAGGTTACCCCGAGCTGAGCTCGGGATAACCGGCAAGGAGGTTAAACTGTTTCCTTACTCTGATTACACCTCTCATACTGAAGCGGTCATTGGTAGGTTTTGGGGCTCCATATCAATAGAGTGTTAGGGGCCCCATGTAAAACTCGCAAGGGGCTCCAAGCTCCTCAGCTTTGCCACTGTGCTGGGTGATAGTGTTAGGAGTAAGTAGTGGTAGGTTATTGTGTAGCGATTAGGATTTAACCTCCTCAGCGGTATGGACGACTATACACGTCCATCACCGCCGGAGGTCGCCGCTCAGGCCCTGCTGGGCCGATTTTTGTAAAATAAAAAGCAGCTCACGCAGCCGGCACTTTGCCAGCCGCGTGTGCTGCCTGATCGCCGCCGCTCTGCGGCGATCCGCCGCGAGCTGCGGCGAAAGAGGGTACCCCCAGCCGCCCGAGCCCTGCGCAGCCGGAACAAAAGTTCCGGCCAGCGCTAAGGGCTGGATCGGAGGCGGCTGACGTCAGGACGTCGGCTGACGTCCATGACGTCACTCCGCTCGTCGCTATGGCGACAATGTAAGCAAAACAAGGAAGGCTGCTCATTGCGGCCTTCCTTGTTTATTCTGGGTGCCGGAGGCGATCGGAAGAACGCCTCCGGAGGGCCCTCTAGTGGGCTTTCATGCAGCCAACTTTCAGTTGGCTGCATGAAACAGTTTTTTTTTTTAATTAAAAAAAAACCCTCCCGCAGCCGCCCTGGCGATCTTAATAGACCGCCAGGGAGGTTAACTACCTGCGGACCGCCGCAGTATAAATCTACGGCGGGCAGGGGGCGCTGTGGTTCTGACCGGACGTAAACTCTATGTCCCATTCACCGCACGCCCCTGCCCGTCTCCGCCGCTGTCGCCGCTCGGAAATGTGCTGCCCTGCCGCCTCTATGACAGCAGAGCACTGTGAGCCGGACAGGAGCAGTTTTCATTGGCTCCTGGCCGTGTCTATCAATGTAAGCCATTCCCATTGGCTTACATGGAGTGACAGGGTCAGGAGCCGATGAAAGCGGCTCCTGACCGGCGCACAGTGCTCTGCCGTCATAGCGACGGCAGAGAGAGCAGTCTGCGGCGGGGACAGAGCGGCGTGACCGGCGGGAGCGGCAGATTTTATCGGCGATTCATCGGGAAGCGGCGGTTTACTGTACCAACACCCTCTGGTCCTTAAGGGGGCAGAGGGTGCTGGAACTCAAGTGGTTAAAAAGCGTAAACAGTTGTTTGACAACAAAATGGCTTCAGCCAACCACTAACCATGAGTAAAAGAAACGTTTTTGTGTAATCATTCGTATTCTACAAAAAAATGGTTAAGAAATCATACATTCTGTGAGTATGTAAACTTATGCGCACAGCTATATATGGTTTTACATGGGAGGCAGACTCAGGTCCCGACACCACAGATTCATAGCAAATCATACAGCAATAGAAAAGACCAATCATCTACAGGCGAGTCCCAGTGCACGAAAGCCCTGATCACTTTAAAGTGGATCTGAATTCTAGCACAGGACAGAATGAAAACAGAGAGAAATGCACCCTGTATGTATTTAGAGAGTTTAGTCTGTCTAATTCCCCTCATCTGTGACTAATCAGACCTGTAATTTGATCTCTCAACTGTGCCAGCTGGCTGCCTCCACAGAGCAGCTAATTTGTAAACACAGGATGTTAACCCTAAGTCTGCTTCTATGGAAGCAGTGAGTAGACAGATTGCTGATTTATTGCAGGATCTTATCAGCTTTAACAAAGATTTTTTTTCCCTTTAAAGCGGTATAAAACCCGGACATAATATTCAATAAAAACATGTTTACCTACTTTTTATATGCCATACGGTTATCATATTTGCATTTGTGCATAAGTGTTATTTATTTAGAAATTACAAGTTCCCAAAAATACATTTTTTTTGCTTTGAGAGCTGACTTTGCATTTTATTCATAACTGTTTTTATTAATCTTGTATTGAAGGAAATGCTTTCTGAGTGTCTGTCTGTGTCCAGGAGCTTCTGCACAGTCAGAGAATGTGTCACATTCCTCACTTGATAAAATTAAGTAAACCCAAGATAACATCATCTTTACTTCGGATGCATCCAGATTTCTCTGCACTGAACTTTTAAGTCCTGTGTGTAACCCTTTGAATGCTGTTCTAGTAAAAAAAAAAAAAGTTGGTTGTATATAATATGCTATAAATCATTTTTTAGAGCAAAGAATGAATGCTAGGTTTCATTCCGCTTTAAGATTATGCTGTTGCTTATCTTTTACAGCTGAGAGGAAGTTCTGAGTGCAGTTCTGCTTTAACATCCAATCACACACAGCAGGTGTTCCCAAACCTGTTCTGTAGCTTCATTAGCAGAGTATGTACTGCACAGCTCCCAACTGATGTTTTCTTTTGGAACCCTGCCCCTCTTTCTTCCTAATTTGGCCTTCTTTGGGGTTGTTTCATATATAGATTGGAGTAAACATGAGCATTTCTGTGACTCTAAACTTTATTGCCATCTATCAAACAAATGTTCATTTGCTTGGGCAGGAATGCCCCACCCTCCACCAGGAAAACATGTGCACATGCTCTGTGCTCTGCAAGTCAGGCAGAAGCAGCAGAGCAGAGGGAGAGACTGAAAAAGATCAACTGAGTGTAGAACTGATGCTGCCCCCTACAGTTTGCTGCCCTGAATTACATGATTCAGTCGGCTTCATAGTAGAGCTGCCCCTATTGTTGGGAAGCAATGATGATAGAAATTGCCACTGAGGCTTGAACAAGGACAATGCTTCATTAAGGGCTGGTGCACACCGAGCGGCTTTTTGGGCGTTTTCAGATCCGCTTGCGGCTGCGGATCTGCTTGGTCAATGTATCTCAATGGGGTGGTGCACACCAGAGCTAGGGTTGCCACCTTTAGGGTGAAAAAATACCGGCTTGTGGGTGTGGCCTGAGGGGTGTGGTCTAAAAGTGGGAGTGGTTTTTCACGGACTTTTTAAAGGACAACTGACCTGGGAGGGATATGGACGCATCCATAATGTATTTACTTTTAAGCAATGCAAATTTCCTGGCTGTCCTGCTGATCCTCTGCGTCTAATAGTTTTAGCCATACCCCCTGAAGAAACACGCAGATCAGATTTTTCTGACTAAAAGTCTGACAAGATTAGCATGCTTGTTTCGGGTGTTTGATGCAGACACTACTATTGCCAGAAAGCTCAGCAGGACTGCCAGGCAACTGGCTTCGTTTTAAAGGTAATCAATAAGGTAATCAATGTGCCAGCCTCCCTATCCCTCTCTCAGGTCAGTTGACCTTTAATGCTAAGTACACACTATACAATTTACTGTCAGATCGACTATTTCCTACAGGTCCAATCTGATTTCCAATCGATTTTCTGTTCACTTCTATGGAAAATCTATTGGAAAGCAAATCGGAAATAGTCAATCTGACAGTAAATCAGCCAGAAAATTGTATAGTATGTACCTAGCATTAGGCTCAATCTGGGTCTCTTAGAGGCAGCATTAAAGGGAACTTAAAGAGAGTATGAAGCGAAAAAAATTTGCTAAATTTACCTCAGCATTCGCTTCAGAACACTCACCAGCGCTAAACCGCCGCATTCCCGGCGAAAAACGAGGGCTGCAGACCACCCAAATCCCAGGGGGGTCTAAGGATTGCGCTTCCTGGAAGAGGCAGAGCTCTCTGCTGCAGCTCTGCCTCTTCTAATGTCATTCGCATCGGATCGCCGCCTTTCCCTCTTTCTTCACAGAGAGGCGGCGATCCGCGGGGCGATTGACAGCAGGAGAGGCGGAGCTACAGCGAATGGCTCAGCCTCTCAGGGCAGCACAATCCACGACCAAGTTGGTTGTGGATGCATGCCCAGGGATTTGGGGGGTCTGCAGCCCCTGTTTTTTAGCGGGGATGCAGCAGTTTAGCGCTGGTGGGACTTCTGAAGCGAACTTAAAGGTAAATGTAGCAAAAAAAATTAGCTTCAGAGTCTCTTTACACTGAGAAGGATATGGATTTTTCCTTATAAAATAATACCAGTTGCCTGACTCTCCTGCTGATCCTGTGTCTCTAATATTTTTAGCCACAGCCCCTGAACAAGCATGCAGATCAGGTGCTCTGACTGAAGTCAGACTGGATTAGCTGCATGCTTGTTTCAGGGTGTGATTCAGCCACTATTGCAGTCACAAAGATCAGCTGGACTGCCAGGCAACTGGTATTGTTTAAAAGGAAACATCCATATACCTCTCAGTTTAGGTTCCCTTTAATGGGTGTATTTATACTTACCTGGGGAACTTCCTCCAGCCCTATAAGGTGCATGGGCTCCCTAGCCAGCTGCTCCATTCACTTGATATGCTCCCCCAGTAATAACTGGCTGGCCGCGCTCTCCTGTGTCATGCATCTACCCCCTGTAGTGCTCCCACAGCAAAGAGCATTCCGCACCTGTGCAGTAGCGGCCGGGTCGCGTATGTGCAGAAGCGCATCACTGGCCGTGATTCTCCAGATTACCGTGGGGAGGATATCCAGTGAACAGAGAGGCTGCAAGGGAGCCCACACACCTCATGGGGCTTTAAAAAGCCCCAGGTAAGTATAAATACACCCAATAATAACATTTCAGGTACACATTAACCTCCTTGCGACCACCTAACGCCGATGGCATCAAGTCATGGGGGAGGAAATTACGCCGACGGGGGGAGAGTTTCGAAATCAGTCTGCCTGCCCGTGGTCGCAGGAGGCAGGCTGTTACACATTAAAAAAAAAATAGTTTATTTACAAGTACAGCCCTGCGATCTACCGCAGAGCTGTACGGGGGGACAGCTCTGTCACTGAGCTGTCCCCTCGAGTATGCCACAAGAAGATCCCTCTACTAGGCTGATGCCTATGAGAGGTGATCAGCTCTGAATTGGGGGGGAGGGAGGTTGGGAGAATTATTTAAATAAAATATGTGATTTTATTAAAGAAAAAAAAAACAATTAAATAAAAAAAAAAATTTCAGCAGCAATCAGATGCCACCGACAGAAAGCTCTGTTGGTAGCAACAAAAGGGGGGCAAGATTCAATTGTGTGCTAAGTTGTATGGCACTGGCCTGAATTTTTAAAAATAGCCTGGTCACTAGGGGGGTGTGAGCCTGTGGTCCTAAAGGATTACTATAGGGGGGAAACTTGAAAAAAGAGTTGAACTTACCTGGGGTTTTTAATGATCCCCCACATATGTCCTGTGCCCGCGCAGCCACTCGCCGATGCTCCAGTCCCCGCCGCTGGTTCACTTCTGGAATTTGCAACTTTCAAGTTGCAAAACCACTGCACGGCCTTCTGTTCCCCCGAGAGTGTACTGCTCAGGCACAGGCCGTACTGTGCTTGTGCAGTACGCTCCTGTGATGTCAGCGGAAGCAAGGAGAAGGCGGTGTAGGCGACAGTTGCAAATTCCAGAAGTAACCAGCGGCAGGGATGGGAGCATCAGTGAGTGGTTGTGCGGGCACAGAATGTCTGCAGGGGACCATTAGAAGCCCCAGGTAAGTTCAACTCTTTTTCCCCTTTGCCCCCTACAACTCCTTTAAGCTGTTAAGAGAAAAGGGGTCAGGTCTGTAAGGACAGAAATGGGGAGGGGGACGGACAACCAACGTAGAGGAAGTGTGGGGGTCTATTGCCCATTCTTGCTATGGGGGTAAGGGAGGGGGTGTTACACTGAAGGAGGGGGTGCAGTTTTTCATAGGGGAAACAGTCTCTTAATACATACACATACACTATATACATACACCCACATGCTCTATGTACATACATACATACATGCTCTGTTTACATACATACTCTCTATATATATATATACATACTCTCTCTCTCTCTCTCTCTCTCTCTCTCTCTCTCTATATATATGCATACATACATACATACATACATATTTACACACATGCTCTGTATATACACACGCAGATCACATCACACACACACACACACTATATACATACACACATACTCTATATACATACATACATACATACACGCTCTATATATACACACACGCAGATCACACACTCACTATATACTGTACATACACACATGCTTTGTACACACACACTGTACATACACATCACGTCACACAAATGCCATACATACATATATATACACACACACACACTGCATGCATCCATGCACACAGCAGCGACAGCACCTCTCCCAACAGTAGCAGCATCTCCTGACACAGCTGAAGCTCCACGTGTCTCCTCTCTGGCTGTCTGAAGTCTCCGGGAGGAGGAGGGGGAGGAGCAGGACATTCCTCTCCTCCACACTGAAGTATCAGTGCAATCAGCTCCGGTGGCAGTGACAGGGAGCTGTGCATCAAAAACAGGAAGGAGGGGGGAGAGCTGGCTGTAGCCACATATAAGTTAGGGAAAGTATTAATACAACAGACCTGGCGTCTCCCCCTCTATGGAACAGTCCAAATTACCGGCTGATACATTGCCGGTAAAAACATTTTTCCGACAGCGGCTTTGTAACTAATTTTCCGGCTGGGCCGGGGGAATACCGGGCGGGTGGCAACCCTAACCAGAGCGGCAGGCGTTTTGCAGAAACGAAAAATGCCTGGGTGAGGCATTTTTTGGATTGCGGATGCGTTTCTGCCTCAATGTTAAGTATAGGAAAAACGCAAACCGCTCTGAAAAACGGCACTTCAGAGCGGTTTTGCAGGCGTTTTTGTTACAGAAGCTGTTCAGTAACAGCTTTACTGTAACAATATATGAAATCTACTATACTGAAAACCGCAGCAGCAATCCGCAAAACGCTAGCAAAACGCCTCATAAAAATAAAAAAAAGCGTTTAAAAATCTGCTAGCATTTTGCGGATCTGCTAGCGGGTTTTGGTGTGCACCAGCCCTTAGCTCATGAATTATTTATGATAGGAGTGACTGAAGGTATGGTGGGGGAGTGATTGAAGGCGTGGCCAGTGTACATCTTAAAGAGGAACTCCAGTGAAAACAACATAATGAACAAAAGTGCTTAAAGGACTTCCGAGGCCAAATGTCAAAAACAGTTAAATACCTGCATCACTTTTGTAGGCACAGAGGCCGCCGTCCGCCGGGTCCCCGCCACTCAATAGCCCCCCGGGCCAGCTCCCGGCCTCACACCCGGGTCGGGCTCTCCCGCCTGCACTAACATGGCCGCATGGTCTGGCCGTGGCTGCGCAGTCCGCATAGCCGCGAGTGCGGCTGTGCAGCTCTAGGGCCAACCCCCCGATCCACGCGCCTGTTGCGTGGATCGGGGGGTTAGCCCTAGGGCAGCGCAGCAGCACTTGCGGCTATGCGGACTGCGCAGCCGCTGCCAGCTCATGCGGCCATGTTAGTGCAGGCAGAGGAGCCCGACCCGGGCCGTGAGTTGGCCCGGGGGGCTATTGAGCGGCCGGGACCCGGCAGAACGTCACGGAGGGCGCGGACGGTGCCCTCCGTGCCTACAAAAGTGATGCAGGTATTAAACTTTTTTTTGACATTTGGCCTCGGAAGTCCTTTAATATTTACAATAATTATGTATAAATGATTTAGTAAGTGTTTGCCCATTGTAGAATCTTTTCTCTCTCGGATTTACATTCAGACATTTATCACATGGTGACATTTTTACTGCTGGCAGGTGATGTCAGTGGAAGCAGCTGCTGCTTGCTTTTTTGGCAGTTGAAAACAGCTGTTATTTCCCACAATGCAACAAGGCTCCCACAGTGTGATGTCAGGGCCATGGTCATGATGACATCACACTGTGGGAAGGGTATCACCACAATATCAGCCACACCCCCCCTCCCTACCCCCCTTCCCAAATGATCCTTTTGAGAAAAGGTAAATATTTCTCATGGGAAAAGGGGTACTGATTGGGATGAAGTCCAATCCTTGGTCACGGTTTCTCTTTAAAAGGCAGCCCTCTTAAGGTGCATACACACATCAGACTATAGTCTTTGGAAAATTTAAGATCACAGACCAATCTTACCACCCTTCATGTAGTATGAGAGCCATACCTACACAGTTTTTTCTATGGAACTGAACTCCACATCAGACAGAAATCTTTTAACATAGGATAACATTAGCAGCAGATTTAATCATACACACATGATTTAACTGACATTCATCTGCAGATCATGCAATCATCTGCAGATCTGAAAATCCATCCTGGTGGATCTGATCTGCAGATGAATGTCAGTTAAATCATGTGTGTATGATGATCTGCAGATCTCAGACTATCATTGCAATTTGCAGGAATGGATTTTTAGCAGGAACAGATCTTTTGCAGATACTGATCTTTTGTGTCTGTACAGCATCTGTGTGTGCAGCATCTTGCAAAGATTTTTTTCTGATGTGGAGTTCAGCTCCATAGAATAGACTGTGTAGGTATGGCTCTCATACTACATGAAGGGTGGTAAGATTGGTCTGTGATCTTTCACTTTACAAAGACTATAGTCTGATGTGTGTATGCACCTTTACTCCTTTTCAAAAGTTTGGAGGTATGTTGTGGACAGGACATTGGGTAAGGAAATCCAGCTAATTAAATGGGTTCAGTGATTAATCCACTTGAGTTTTGGGGAGTAAACCCACAAACCAAGCGCATCTGATGAGCCCTGAGAATAGGTTTGCGAAATCCCTGATCTTTAGCAAAATTCCTTCTTTTTTTTTAACTTCTTTTTTGATGTTTTGTTTTTTTCTCTGCACACAATTGGCTGCTTGAAGTGAACACCACTCCCCTGCACTGCTGATCTTTAGCGAATCGCCCCCAGAGGGCACAGCTGCGAACGGCTTGCACAAATCCGTCATTTAGATAAAGCAGGTGCGATCTCCGAGGACTCAGCTAACGATGTCTGCTGTGATCACAGATTAACCTCGGGAAATATTTCAAAGGGTTCCCGAGGCATGAAATCGCCATGAAAGGCCGCCGCTGCGATCGCAGTAAAACTTATAAACAAAACAAAAGTTTGTGCAAAACAGAATACACTTTCTGTGTGTTCCCACCAGCCGCTTGGCATTTCACATCAATAATGTGTTAAAGGGACTCCGAGCAGTGCAGAAACTATGGAAAGATGCATATCATTTTAAAGCTCTCTTTCTCCTCTTTCCAATGATATATAAATCGCCACCCTACGTCTTTTAGTTTTCGCTATTTTCGCGATTGAAATTGCCGCGGCAATAGAGAAAACTAAAAGGCGTAGGGCAACGATGTAGGTGTCGTCAGAAAGAGGAGAAAGAGAGCTTTAAAATGATATCCATCAAGCCATAGTTATATTGTATTACACAGGACGACTTTTTGTCAAAGTCAGCAGCTGCATTCAGCAGAATGGAGCTGCTGACACTGGGGAAAGTGTCGTCCTGTGTAATACAATATAACTATGGCTTGATGGATATCATTTTAAAGCTCTCTTTCTCCTCTTTCTGACGACACCTACATCGTTGCCCTACGCCTTTTAGTTTTCTCTATTTTCGCGATCGAAATCGCGGCCGCGGCAATTTCAATCGTGAAAATAGCGAAAACTAAAAGACGTAGGGTGGTGGTTTATATATCATTGGAAAGAGGAGAAAGAGAGCTTTAAAATGATGTGCATCTTTCCATAGTTTCTGCACTGCTCGGAGTCCCTTTAAAGGTGGAGAGGAAACGGGAGGCCAAGAAGAAACATCCATTCCACCTTCAACAAATTCCTACAAAGTACATTCAGTGTCCCTCTTGTTTCTTAAAGGACTTCCAAGGTGAAAATTAACTAATGAGATAATTGTATTTATCCTCCTTCTAAAAATAACTTTTTTAGTTCTCCCACAGTTTTATTTTAGGTTTAAGGCTGCTTTCACATTGGGACATTACAGGCGCATATTAGAGCAGCCTGTAACGCAGCCTAACTCACAGTAATGAAAAATCAATGTGCTGTTCACAGTGCCCACGTTGCGTTACAGTGTAACGCAACACGTTGAATGAAAGTGCAGCATGCTGTGCGTTATACTGGGCTTTAGCTGCGTTAGACTGCTTGCACATGCTCAGTGACTAGCCACATGGCTAATTAATATTCACTGCACTGTGGTGACATAACCTGGACTCCTAGTGTTGTCCGGATTATGAATGAATCGTTCATTTGATCTGGATCTTTTTTGTGAGTCAAATCATCCAGATCATTACAATGAAAGATTCGGTTCACAGTGGATTTCTGTCTGGAAGAAACAAGAACATACAGAATGTACAGTGCAGGGAAAGTCCTGTCCTGCTAGTCATTTCACCCCCAGTCTGCTTCCCTAGTAAAATGATTCAAATGATTCGGTTCAAAGATCCGGATCTTTTCAATGATTTGATTCGAATTATCCGAATCCTTGAAAAGATCTAGACTTCCCATCACTATCCTGGAGCTGTTCTATCAGTATAGATAGAAGGAAAACAGCGCACCAAGAGCTGCATAACGCGGCTCAATCTGACGTCCAAATTCAACACCACCATTGTGTTAGGGACACGTTATGCGACCTTAACGTCCCCTAAAACGCAACGTCTCTGTGTGAAAGAGGCCTAAGACTACTTTTTACTCTTTCATGGCCTCTTCTCAATGGCACTTTAATTCAAGTATGCCAGACCTAAAATCTGTCAACTATTGACCCTTTTTATTTCTCTCCTACTCTCAGAACCCGTTTGCAACTAGGAAAGTTTTATATGGCTGCAATTCCTTATCAGTGAGGGTTTCATTGTAGTCCGACCCGGTCCCGACCCGGACATAAATTGTCACTTGCATACCTGATTTTTAACCCTTTCAGGCAGAGAAAGGAAAAAAACACAGCACAGCATAGTTATTTGTGTGCTTGGCACTGTACATACACATGTCTAGAGCGTTTAGTCCACCAACGCATGACCCATTACCTTGACTCCAACTCCCTATTTGATCCCCTACAATCAGGATTTCGGCCAGGCCACTCCACCGAGACTGCCCTCACCAAGGTCGTCAATGACCTCACGCTTGCCAAGGCCGAAGGAAAATACACTATCCTTCTCCTCCTAGACCTCTCATCAGCATTCGACACTGTTGATCACTCCCTGCTACTCCAGTCACTGCAATCTGTGGGTATCCAAGACCGTGCCCTAGCATGGTTTTCCTCCTACCTCTCAAATCGCTCCTTCAAGACCTCCTTCAATGGTTCCTCCTCAACCTCCTTCCCACTTTCAGTTGGGGTCCCCCAAGGCTCTGTTCTTGGTCCCCTGCTGTTCTCCATTTACACCGCCTCCATCGGAAAACTCATCTCCTCTCTGGGTTTCAACTATCACCTATATGCAGATGACACCCAGATTTACCTCCATACCACTGACCTCTCCACCACCACCATGGAGAAGGTATCCTCTGGTCTCTCAGCTATTTCATCGTGGATGTCTGCCAGGTTCCTAAAATTAAACCTGGATAAGACTGAGCTCCTAATCTTCCCGCCCCGTGCTGCTTCACCCCCCACTGACCTCTATGTCACTGTCAATGGCACAATCATTCATCCAACCACACAAGCCCGCTGCCTGGGTGTCACCCTAGACTCGGCCCTCTCCTTCACCTCCCACATCCAAACCGTAGCTAGAGCCTGCTATTTCCACTTACGCAACATCTCCAAGATCCGGCCTTTCCTGACTCCAGACACTACCAAACTCCTTGTCCATGCCCTCATCATCTCCCGCCTGGACTACTGCAACTCCCTCTTGTCAGGCCTTCCTCAAAACCGCATCGCCCCCCTAAAATCCATCATGAACGCAGCAGCCAGACTCATCTACTCCTCCCACCGCTCTGTCTCCACAACTCCCCCCGCAAATCCCTTCATTGGCTTCCAATTCACTTCAGAATCAGCTTCAAGATCCTATGTTTGGCATACAAATCTTTACACAAGTCCTGCCCAACCTACATCTCTGACCTGGTCAGCAGATATACACCTGGCCGCCCACTTCGCTCCTCCAACGACCTCCTCTTAACCACCCCACGCATCTCGCACTCCCATGCCAGACTGCAGGACTTCACTAGAGCTGCCCCTATCCTGTGGAACGCTCTCCCGCTGCCCATCAGGCTCGCTCCCACCTTCAACACCTTCAAAAAAGCACTCAAAACTCACTTCTTCAAGGAGGCCTACATCAACTCAACACTACCCTAATCCTTTCTGCCAATAACTTCTTGATGCACCCCCTCCTTTTGTGTCACCAGCCCCTCCCTCTAGATTGTAAGCCTTTGGCAGGGCCCTCTTCCCTTGTGTATCATACTTGACTGTGTGCACTTTACCCAGAATTTGGAACTGGTAATTTTTTACCACTACTATTCCAGTTTATGATCTGGCATTGTACTATTATCTGCATTGTGTTGTGTATCTTATTGCTATTACCTGTATTGTTGTATCTATGGTCTGTTACCTGTATTGTTCTGTCAACCCTGTTATCATTGTCTGTAAGCCTATTTATTGTACAGCGCTGCGTAATATGTTGGCGCTATATAAATCTAATAAATAATAATAATAATATCATCTCATCACGTCACTTCGGATATCCTGACCTTTCAATAATAATAATCCAAACATCCCTAGCCGGGATTCAAACCCTGGTCTCCCATGTCAAAGGCAGTGCCCTTAACCAGTACACTATCCAGCCACCAGGTGTTCATTAAAGCAAACCTGAAGTAAGTAAATAATTAAAAATAACAAAAAAAAAAACATGATAAAAATTGTATGTGTAGTACAGCTAAGAAATAAAATAATAGTGGTAAAGAAGAGTCTCATACTTTTCTCCAGTACAGCAAAAAAAGCTTCAGTTAGCCATGCAAAAGAGCTTCTCTGAGCTCTTCAACCCACTGAGTGGAGTACAGTCCTGTTTTATGAAGCACTTAAAGAAAACCTGTACTTAAAAAAAGTCCCCTGTGGGGTACTCACCTCAGTAGGGGGAATTCTCTGGACCCTATCGCTTCCCCGACCTCCTGTGTCCCACGGCGGTCTCGCTGCAGCCCCCGGAACGCACAGGCGACAAATCCGACAGCCTGTGCAATATTTACCTTTTCGGGCTCCAGCAGGGGCGCTGTTGCGGCTCTTCTGGCGAAGATAGGTGGAAATAGCCGATCTCTGTCGGGTCCGCTCTACTGCGCAGGTGCAGGAGACTTGCGCCTATGCAGTCGAGCGGCCCGACGGAGATCGGCAATTTTTGCCTATCTCCGTGGGAAGAGCGGATACTGCGCCTGCGCTGGAGAGCCAAAAGGTAAATATTTACATTGCTGCCGCTCCGGGAGGATTTTCTCCGCTGCCGTGGGATCGAGGAGGACGGGGGGAGCCTCAATGGGATCCGGAGGCTTCCCCCACCCGAGGTGAGTACCCCCCAGGGGAGGTACTATAATAATAATAATAATAATAATAATAATAATAATAATAATAATAATAATAATCTGAACATTTATATAGCGCTTTTCTCCTGTCGGACTCAAAGCGCTCAAGAGCTGCAGCCACTGGGACGCGCTCAAGAGGCCACCCTGCAGTGTTAGAGAGTCTTGCCTTGAACTCCTTACTGAATAGGTACTTGACCTAGCCAGGATTCCAACCCTGGTCTCCCATCTCAAAGGCAGAGCCCTTTAGATAATAAGGTGGAAGGGATGGACCTTGCAAAAATAAAAACATACACCGGGAGTTCGGATGGTGTAGAATTTATGGATATGCTCTCAAAAAAGTGTGCAGTGGAGACTGTGGTACTCAGAGGATCTGTACATCGGTCGCTCTCTGAAAAGGCCTCAGAGCCCAGGGGGATAAAAGGAGCACACGGTGGAGAGGCGTCCAAGAGTACAAAACAATTAAAAGGTTAAAGAGACTCTGTAACGAAAAAAAAAAAACCTCTAGGTGATACTTACCTCGGTAGGGGGAAGCCTCAGAGTCCCAGTGAGGCTTCCCCATCCTCAATCTCAGGGTAATCCAAAGGCTACCCCCTCCCGAGGTAAGTATCCCTAGAGGTTTTTTGTTGTTTTTTTTTCATTTTAGATTCTGTTTAAAATTGAGTTAGCTTACCACATAGACAACAAAACTTACAGTATTGTTCAAGAACTTTATTAGCACAAGGCAACGCGTTTTGTGAGCCCAAAATGTCTAACTTCTTTAGGCGGATTATCTGTGCCTAAGGTTCAATACAGAGGAACCTTGATGTAACACCCATAAATATGTAAATACTTGGCTGTTATATCTCAAAAGGCAGGAGGAGCGGAAGACATAGTGAGGAGAGGAAGAGATAGAAAGGCAGGAGCGGAAGACATAGTGAGGAGCGGAAGACATAGTGAGGAGCGGAAGAGATAGTGAGGAGAGGAAGAGATAGAAAGGCAGGAGCGGAAAATATAGTGAGGAGCGGAAGAGATAGTGAGGAGAGGAAGAGATAGAAAGGCAGGAGCGGAAGATATAGTGAGGAGAGGAAGAGATAGTGAGGAGAGGAAGAGATAGTGAGGAGAGGAAGAGATAGAAAGGCAGGAGCGGAAGATATAGTGAGGAGAGGAAGAGATAGTGAGGAGAGGAAGAGATAGAAAGGCAGGAGCGGAAAATATAGTGAGGAGCGGAAGAGATAGTGAGGAGAGGAAGAGATAGAAAGGCAGGAGCGGAAGATATAGTGAGGAACGGAAGAGATAGTGAGGAGAGGAAGAGATAGAAAGGCAGGAGCGGAAGACATAGTGAGGAGTGGAAGAGATAGTGAGGAGAGGAAGAGATAGAAAGGCAGGAGCGGAAGATATAGTGAGGAGAGGAAGAGATAGTGAGGAGAGGAAGAGATAGAAAGGCAGGAGCGGAAGACATAGTGAGGAGAGGAGGAGATAGAAAGGCAGGAGCGGAAGAGATAGTGAGGAGCGGAAGAGATAGTGAGGAGAGGAAGAGATAGAAAGGCAGGAGCGGAAGATATAGTGAGGAGAGGAAGAGATAGAAAGGCAGGAGCGGAAGAGATAGTGAGGAGAGGAAGAGATAGTGAGGAGAGGAAGAGATAGAAAGGCAGGAGCGGAAGATATAGTGAGGAGAGGAAGAGATAGTGAGGAGAGGAAGAGATAGAAAGGCAGGAGCGGAAGATATAGTGAGGAGCGGAAGAGATAGTGAGGAGCGGAAGATATAGTGAGGAGAGGAAGAGATAGAAAGGCAGGAGCGGAAGATATAGTGAGGAGCGGAAGAGATAGTGAGGAGCGGAAGAGATAGAAAGGCAGGAGCGGAAGACATAGTGAGGAGCGGAAGAGATAGTGAGGAGCGGAAGAGATAGTGAGGAGAGGAAGAGATAGAAAGGCAGGAGCGGAAGATATAGTGAGGAGAGGAAGAGATAGTGAGGAACGGAAGAGATAGTGAGGAGAGGAAGAGATAGAAAGGCAGGAGCGGAAGACATAGTGAGGAGCGGAAGAGATAGTGAGGAGAGGAAGAGATAGAAAGGCAGGAGCGGAAGACATAGTGAGGAGAGGAAGAGATAGAAAGGCAGGAGCGGAAGAGATAGTGAGGAGAGGAAGAGATAGAAAGGCAGGAGCGGAAGATATAGTGAGGAGAGGAAGAGATAGAAAGGCAGGAGCGGAAGATATAGTGAGGAGAGGAAGAGATAGAAAGGCAGGAGCGGAAGATATAGTGAGGAGAGGAAGAGATAGAAAGGCAGGAGCGGAAGAGATAGTGAGGAGCGGAAGAGATAGTGAGGAGAGGATGAGATAGAAAGGCAGGAGCGGAAGATATAGTGAGGAGAGGAAGAGATAGTGAGGAGAGGAAGAGATTGAAAGGCAGGAGCGGAAGACATAGTGAGGAGCGGAAGAGATAGTGAGGAGAGGAAGAGATAGACAGGCAGGAGCGGAAGATATAGTGAGGAGCGGAAGAGATAGTGAGGAGAGGAAGAGATAGAAAGGCAGGAGCGGAAGATATAGTGAGGAGAGGAAGAGATAGTGAGGAGAGGAAGAGATAGAAAGGCAGGAGCGGAAGATATAGTGAGGAGCGGAAGAGATAGTGAGGAGCGGAAGATATAGTGAGGAGAGGAAGAGATAGAAAGGCAGGAGCGAAAGATATAGTGAGGAGAGGAAGAGATAGTGAGGAGCGGAAGAGATAGTGAGGAGAGGAAGAGATAGTGAGGAGCGGAAGAGATAGTGAGGAGAGGAAGAGATAGAAAGGCAGGAGCGGAAGATATAGTGAGGAGCGGAAGATACAGTGAGGAGAGGAAGAGATAGAAAGGCAGGAGCGGAAGACATAGTGAGGAGCGGAAGAGATAGTGAGGAGAGGAAAAGATAGAAAGGCAGGAGAGGAAGAGATAGAAAGGCAGGAGCGGAAGACATACAGAGGAGCGGGGGCTTTGCCATTTATCACTAAATTCAAACAAAATGATGTGAAAATTATGCAAAATTATTGTTCCTAATTACTATTTGATTTATGATTTTTCCTGAAATTTAGGGTTACAGGGTTGCATCAAAATTGCTAATTAGGATGATAAATTATGATTATGCGAAATTTGTGCTCATCACTACTGCCAGGTACCCCCAGTCTCTGTGAGGATGAATAGTACCCCCAGTCTCTGTGAGGATGAATACAAGAGCCCACGGAGCAATGTGCCTAGGCGAAAGTCCACGGAACAATAGGCACATGGCACTCCGTGGACTCTCGTGTAGGCACATTGCTCTGCTGGCTCATCTAGGCACATTGCTCTGCGGGCTCTCTTCTAGGCACATTGCTCTGCGGGCTCTCTTCTAGGCACATTGCTCTGCGGGCTCTCTTCTAGGCACATTGCTCTGTGGGCTCTCTTCTAGGCACATTGCTCTGTGGGCTCTCTTCTAGGCACATTGCTCTGTGGGCTCTCTTCTAGGCACATTGCTCTGTGGGCTCTCTTCTAGGCACATTGCTCTGTGGGCTCTCTTCTAGGCACATTGCTCTGTGGGCTCTCTTCTAGGTACATTGCTCTGTGGGCTCTCTTCTAGGCACATTGCTCTGTGGGCTCTCTTCTAGGCACATTGCTCTGTGGGCTCTCTTCTAGGCACATTGCTCTGTGGGCTCTCTTCTAGGCACATTGCTCTGTGGGCTCTCTTCTAGGCACATTGCTCTGTGGGCTCTCTTCTAGGCACATTGCTCTGTGGGCTCTCTTCTAGGCACATTGCTCTGTGGGCTCTCTTCTAGGCACATTGCTCTGTGGGCTCTCTTCTAGGTACATTGCTCTGTGGGCTCTCTTCTAGGCACATTGCTCTGTGGGCTCTCTTCTAGGCACATTGCTCTGTGGGCTGTTATCTAGGCACATTGCTTAGCGGGGTCTCCTCTAGGCACATTGCTCCGTGGGCTCTTGTCTAGGCACATTGCTCTGTGGGCTCTCATCTAGGCACATTGCTTTGATAACAGCCCACAGCAATGTGCCTAGATGAGAGTCCACAGAGCAATGTGCCTAGATGAGAGCCCACGGACATGGAGCAATGTGCCTAGACGAGAGCCCACGGAGCAATGTGCCTAGACGAGAGCCCACGGAGCAATGTGCCTAGATGAGAGCCCACGGAGCAATGCGCCTAGAGGAGACCCCACTAAGCAATGTGCCTAGAAGAGAGCCCACGGAGCAATGCGCCTAGATGAGAGCCCAAGCAATGTGCCTAGAAGAGAGCCCACGGAGCAATGTGCCTAGAATAGAGCCCACGGAGCAATATGCCTAGAAGAGAGCCCACGGAGCAATGTGCCTAGATGAGAGCCCACAGAGCAATGTGCTTAGACGAGAGCCCACAGAGCAATGTGCCTAGACAAGAGCCCACGGAGCAATGTGCCTAGACAAGAGCCCACGGGGCAATGTGCCTAGATGAGAGCCCACAGAGCAATGTGCCTAGATGAGAGCCCAAGGAGCAATGCGCCTAGAGGAGACCCCACTAAGCAATGTGCCTAGAAGAGAGCCCCCGGAGCAATGTGCCTAGAAGAGAGCCCACGGAGGAATGTGCCTAGAAGAGAGCCCAGTAAGCAATGTACCTAGATGAGAGCCCACGGAGCAATGCGCCTGCCGCAACAGATAAATTAGTTGCTATGCTGCCAAAACTTTGCCGGGCCCAGAGAGCAAAATACATTTGGTAGAAAAAGGTCTGGGGGAGGGGGGAGCAGCAGGAGGGGCTCTGAGGAGTGTATATTCTGGAGGGGGGAGGGGTGAAAGGTGTTATGGGGGCCCCCAGGTTACTTCTGGCTCAGGACCCCATTGTAGCTAGGACTGGCTCTGCACACATTCAATCTTGTGAATCTCTTATCTGAAAAGATCGTGCACCATCTACCTGTCAGCCTGCTACGTGCGTATAACAGACACATCAGCAATGCCAATAAATAAAAAGTCATTGAGAGGCGACCCAATAAAAAAAAAAATGTGGTTTCTGTATGTAAATAGTGGTGTTTTATTGTATTTATGCCACCTGTCCATGTGCCAGTAATAATCACCCAGCGCCATCACATTTCTCGGCAGCTGAAGGATTATTAAATTTGGGCCTGATGAATTGAAATGACATTGCAAGCGCCCGTATCTTTTCGTTTTATCGTTCCACGGCTGCAGTTATTATGCTAGGCGGAGCCTGCGCTTGTCTGACTGCGCTCCTGATCTGCGCCTAATGTTCCTTACAATGTAAATGTGTCTGTGGAAGTGACATCCAGTGCACTCTGGGTAATTATCTCAGTCTGGAATGGCAGATTTAGTTTCTGTATGCCCTGCAGCAAATCAGGAACTACAAGAGCCAGTGCACCTTGCTAACCTCTCACAAGAAGGATGGGCTGCGATGAGAGGTCATCAATGGGATGCTAAAAATAACAGCTTGCATGCAAATTTAATGCAAATTAGAGATTATTAATTCCAATATATTCCCATAGCAGGGTACTAAGTAAGAAACAAACTTTTGGGTATATAAAATACAGACAATGTACAAAATACAGAATTGGTACAAAATACAGAATTGGTAATTATAGTAACAATTAAGAATAAAATGCATAACAAAATTTCAAGACACAAAAGGGGGAGAGAGCCCTGCCCTTGCGAGCCTACAATCTAAAGGAATGGGGGGGGGGGGGGGGGAGGGGACGACGACAAGGTGGGGTATACAATATTCAAGCCTATAGCATAGCTCCCAAATGTCCCTCTTTTGGAGGGACATTCCCTCTTTGGGAGCCCTGTCCCTCTTTCCTCATTTGTCCCTCAGATTCTTTCAGGACTTTGTCCCTCTTTCTATGTAAATCTATATATTTCTTTACTAAAAAAAAGTGTTTGATTGACTCTAAACTTTATTCCCATCCTTTAAATTGATATATTACTAATTTTAAAATGTTACTATGAAGGAAAATGAACCAGGATAGAAAGGACCAGTGTGGTTTGAATTATAAAACATACTTTTCTTATGAAATCTTTATGGTATGCGTGACTAGGGGTGTGATGAGGGCGTGATCAGGAGTGTGGCAGGGGCATGTCTTAAGTGTGCCTCTTTCTCATCATCTCAAAAAGTTGGGAGGTACGCCTATTGACAGTGTGGTGTGGGTTATCTTGTAAGGAGTGCAACTTGGCCTTAGGTCAAAGGGGGAATGGCCTAAGGTAGAGCGTACGTTTGTCAGAAAAAGTAAGATTTGGGGGAGGGTTCAAATATAGCAAAGGTTAGAGAGTGACGCATGTGTTGTGGTAGGGGATTCCAGAGGAAGGAGTGAAGCACGTGCCAAATCTTGTATACATGAATGTGAGGAGGTCATTCTAGAGGGGGGGGGGGGGGGGGGGGTCGGGTTGGGAAGGGTTATTTGCAGATCTGAGATTGTGTCAGATAAAATCTGCATTCAATTTGCATGTAACATGGATTTTTTTTTTTTTTTTAGCATCTTCTTGACCATTTTAGCTGTGATCTCTAGCAACTGAGCCCTTTATTAGGAGTTTAAAGAGGAATGCCAGTGAAAATAATGTAATAAAAAAAAGTGCTTCATTTTTACAATAATTATGTATAAATGATTTAGTCAGTGTTTGCCCATTGAAAAATCTTTTAAATCCCTGATTTACATTCTGACATTTATCACATGGTGACATTGTTACTGTTGGCAGGTGATGTAGCTGCTGCATTTTTTTTGGCATTTGGAAACAGCTGTAAACAGCTATTTCCCACAATGCAGCAAGGTTAACAGACAGGAAACTGCCAAGAGTAGGTACTCAGAATTTCTTTGTGGGAGGGTTTTCACCACAATATCAGCCATACAGCGACCCCTGATGGTCTGTGAAAAGGAATAGATTTCTCATATAAAAGGGGGTATCAGCTACTGATTGGGATAAAGTTCAATTCTTGGTCGGAGGTTCTCTTTAAGAATATCTAAACAATTATTTATGCATTTATCTGTTCATCCAATTAGTAGTGTGGTGCATACAATCATGCACATACAGGAAAGGAGCTTCAGATAATGTTATGGAACACTACAATGGAAGGGGGAGGGGGGGATATTTGTTGCCTTGAGATGCATTGCTCTGAGTATTTTTGTAACTGCTGATCATCATGGATTCTCACACACAGCACTCACAAGACAGTAATCAGAATGGGGCAAAAAACATCCAGTGAGCGGCAGTTTTGTGGAAAGAATGGCTTTGTGGATGAGAGAGAATTGAGGGAATGGCCACACTGATAAGAGTTGACAGATATGCTACAGTAACTCAAACATTCTTTATAACTGGGGAGACAAGAAAGGCATATCAGAATGCAGAACACTTTTGCACCACATTAGGTTTAACTCCTGTCCGCCAAAAACACAGACAGGAAGCTGCAGTGCGCACCGGATGTTCTGATGAGCCTAATTTCTGCTGAGGTCATATCTGATGGAGTGAGAATTGGGTGACAACAACATGAACCTATGAAGAAAACATGCCTTGTGTCAGCAGCAGTCCAGGCTGGTGGCAGTTTGGGATGTGACAGACAGACATTTCCAGACAGAGGCCCATATGCAGTGACTGGATACTATACTGGTTAAAGGCACCACCTTTGACATGGGTTTGAATCCTGGCTAGGGTCAGTACCTATTCAGTAAGGAGTTCAAGGCAAGACTCCCTAACTGCAGGGTGGCCTCTTAAGTGTGTCCCAGTGGCTGCAGCTCTTGAGCGCTTTGAGTTCAACAGGAGAAAAGCGCTATACAAATGTTTGGATTATTATTATATGCACACAAGGATCAATCCTGTCCCGTCAGCTGTTTGCAATCTACATGTTGCCACTCGGTACACTTAGCCAACGACATGGTCTGACGTACCACTGCTACGCCGATGACACACAGCTATACCTGTCCTTCAAACCTGGTGGAACAGACCCTACTCCAAAAACAAACTCTTCCTTAACTGAGCTACAGGCATGGATGAATGATAACTGGTTGAAACTGAATGCTGACAAAACCAGCGCTCGCCATCAAAACAGCTCTATCCTAAAGCAACACCAATCAGGATTGGGAATTCAGACATAAACCGCTCCAACCTTGTGCACAGCCTTGGCGTACTAATCGATGGGGAATCGAGTTTCAGAAACCAAATTTCATCTGTAGTTAAATCTTCCTACTTTCATCTGAAGAACATTGCAGAGATTAAACATCCTAGTCCACGCCTTCATCACATCACGGTTGGACTACTGCAATGCCCTTTATGCTGGCCTCCCCAAAAAGGACCTGCGTCGCCTGCAATTAGTGCAGAATGCTGCTGCCAGATTGCTAACAAACCAGCCTCGCCACTGTCACATTACACCGATCCTTCGCTCACTGCACTGGCTACCAGTAGAATGGAGAAGACTCTTCAAGATTGGACTGCTGACATTCAAATCCCTGCACAATATGGGCCCTGGATACATGAAGGACCTGCTGAAGCTGCACCACACCTCTCACAACCTCAGATCAGCAAGTTCTATAAACTTGGTCACTCCCAGAGTGCACCTCAAAAAAATCTGGAGACAGAGCCTTCTGTCATGCTGCCCCTACCCTTTGGAACTCCCTGCCACACCCAGTAAAGACAGCACCATCCCTGGAGCTATTCAAATGCAGACTGAAAAGCCACCTGTTTAGCCTGGCATTTCCGGACTTATAACATTCTTCCTCTGTACTACGATGGTCGGAGCCATGCTTATGCGCTTTGAGTCCCATGGGAGAAAAGTGCTCTACAAATGTTATTTGTTGTTGTTGTTGTTGCTGCAATTCACTTTTTCTCCCAGGTGATATTTTTACACCTAGGCCTCGATTCATAAAGCATTACCACATGCGGTAATGCTGAAAACAGCAGACTTTCCCGACCACTTAGCAAAGTGTCAATTCATAAAGACTGTTACCGCATGAGAAGCTAACATTACCGACCAGGGAGATAAATTACCGACTTGGCTATAGTTACCGCCAACACGTCAGTAAATTGTCAGCAAATGTCAATTCATAAAGCCTTCAACAAGCGGTAAGCCTGGTGGTAGTTACCGACACCTCTAGTGAGGCATTAACAAGTTACCGACAGCTCTGCTGAATGCAAAGTGCAGAGAGCCGAAGTCTGTTTTAGTCATCTGTGGAGAGAGCCAGAGAGCAGTCTGTGTGAGTCATTTGAGTAGGCAGGGAAAGACTGTGTGAGTCATCTGTCTGAGTCATTGGTGCAGAGAGCCGTCTGTGCGAGTCATTTCTGCAGGGCAAAAGAGTGAATCGAGACACTGCTCTACTCTACCACTCAATGGGCTGCGGTAATTTACCGATCTCCAAGGGCAGCTGGGGAAATCTTTATGAATTAGCACACAGACCGGGAAAATACAGAGTGCGGTATTTTCCCGACAAGATTTTTTTATCACACTGCTTTTTATGAATCGAGGTGCTCGTCATAAAATGGCTTTTAAACCACCGGCAAGCAAGAAAAGACACAAAATACATTTTCTTAGTACGTTTTCACCATCGTTTGGGTACTTTTTTTTTAACCCTCTGGGCGATAATCCCGAGCTGAGCTCGGGGTAAACCACCGCAGAGGATTTCTCAGGCCCTGGTGGGCCGATTTGCATAATTTTTTTTTGTTGCACGCAGATAGCACTTTGCTAACTGCGTGTATATACCGATCGCCGCCGCTCCGCGCTGATTCGCCGCTACCCGCCGTGCCGCGCTATATTTTAGATTCGGTCCTAAACTGCCCCATGGGGGCTCCTGATCACCCCCCACACCCTCAGATCCTCCCCAGACCCCCCCCCCCCTTTGTACTGTATACATCTATCCTCCCCTGTAATCACCCACTGATCACCTGTCAATCACCCACCCCCTGTCACCAGCCATCAGATCAGACCCTAACCTGCCCCTTTGCGGGCACCTGATCATCCGCCCACACCCTTAGATCGCCCGCAGACCCGCCCTCAGATCACCTCCCAAGTGCCTTGTTTACATCTGTTCTCCCCTCTAATCATCCATCAATCACCCCCTGTCACCACCTGTCACTGTTACCCTTCAGATCAAACCCTAATCTGCCCCTTGCAGGCACCCAAACACCCGCCCATCTCCTCAGATTGCCCTCAGACTCCCCCTTATCACCTCCCCAGTGCATTATTTACATCTGTTCTCCCCTCTAATCACCCATCAATCACCCCGTCACTGCTACCCATCATACCCATCAGATCAGTCCCTCATCTGCCCCTTGCGGGCACCCAATCACCCGCCCACACCCTCAGACCCCCCCCCCCCCCATCACCTCGCCAGTGCATTGCTTGCATCTATTCTCCCCTCTAATCACACCCTGATCACCTATCAATCACCCCGTCACCCCCTGTCACTGCTACACATCAGATCAGACCCTAATCTGCCCCTTGCGGGCACCCAAACACCTGCCTACACCTCCGGCCATGCCTACATCACACCTTCAACCACGACTACATCAATTACACCTCCGGACACTCCTACATCCCACCTCCAACCACTACTACATCAATCGCACCTCCAGCCACGCCTACATCACACCTCCAACCATGACTACAACAATTATACCTCCAGCCACGCCTACATCACACCTCCAACCACGACTACAACAATTATACCTCCAGCCATGCCTACATTACACCTCCAACCATGACTACATCAATTACACCTCCGACCATGCCTACATCAAACCTCCAACCACGACTACATCAATTACACCTCCAGCCACGCCTACATCACACCTCCAACCACGACTACAACAATTACACCTCTAGCTATGCCTACATAACACCGCAGAAGAATTAACTAGCAAAAGACATTTTCATTGGACATGTCACGCTAGTCTTTTATTCCATCACTAATCTTTAATATCAGCATTTGGAGACAAGCACTTATCAGAAAATTGGCATGCAGATTAACGTGAAAAACAAAAAACACTAACAGGAGATCTGTGCATTTATTTATTTATTTCTACAGATCTGTATAGGAGGCCAAAAAAC